>NW_016107617.1:1820478-1915598 GCF_001604975.1 Cebus imitator
AAATTATCCTATCTCACAAATGGGGCCACATTTTGTTTTCTTTGCCTATAACCCCATTATTAAAGTATACACGTCTGCCTTCATTTACCCATTTGGCAAATCCCTGGGACGGTAATTGAGAATATTTGTGAAACTGAGAGAATTTGGCAGAAATAAAAATTCATTGCTAATTTTCTAGTTGATTCCCATATCCTGTATCGTGACACACATTTTATCTACAATATCTTTCTACATCTCTGCAAAGACTACGAAAAGATGCTCACCAATCACTTCTCAGAATGGTGATAAAAGTGAAAAGAGAAGGATAGAAAAATGAGAGCTGTGAGTTGCTACCGATAGAATGGAGACTCACCTATAAGTGACTGGATAATTTCAATTCGATAAGTATTCATTGTACGAGATTTATCACTTCCATGCTATGCTCAAAGTCCCCTTCTAACTAACTAGTCTATTTTCTCAGGCAAAAGATATTGGGCTCCTGTAATGCAGAAACTGAGCACTAATTGTAATAGAATGGCCACCATCCATATGCTGGAATGACTCATGAAGTGGCCTGTCACAAAGAGCTCTCCACTGTAATCAGAACAATGCTAATTAAGGTAGCCAAGTACAATGGTTGGCTTCCCCTTGGTTACTGATGACAGAACAGAGAATACTGGGGTAGTCAAGGGCAGGAAGAAGAAACGGGAGAAGATACCTACAAACAGAGAAGGGCGAGAAAGAGTTCCTCAAGTGCACAAGGAATAAGAAAATAAGAACAGGCATGAGTGAGTAAGAAATTGTAGACCGATGGAATGGTATTTTCAAAAGATATGGAGCTGTGTAGCTTGTTTCAGACACTTCCAGTAGTTAGAAACTGTATAGGCATGAACTGAAGGATGGAGTTTAGTTTCCATATTTGATTCTCCTCACATTCCAGACCGCTAAATCTTAGGGTGTGTGTGTGTGTGTGTGTGTGTGTGTGTGTGTGTGTGCTGAAGGGCTACTTCTTGGACCATTTTTCTTTTCTATTCATATTCTTTACTTAGCAACTTCATTTTTACTCCAGGTTTTAAGGTTATCTTTATGTTACCAATTTTCAAATAAATGTCTCTACCTAGCCTTCTGCTGTAGCTGCAGACTCAGATATTCCCCTACCTGTTTGAGTTCTCCATCTGTATGTCTCAATAGCATCTCCATAAACGTGTCTGCAATGGAATCTTGGACTCCTATGCCATTTCTACTTCATCCCAAAAAAGAATACCGCCATCCTCTGGCATTCTTTCTAAAGCCAGGAATCTAGGAGACATGCCTCACTTCTACCTTTTCCTCACGCTCACTCTGACATCCACTGCCAAGCTATAACTGGAATCCATACACTTTTTCTATCTCATCTTCCAGCAATTTAGGTCAAATCACTGTCATAGTCTAGGCTACTGTTAATAGCTTCTGAATTTGTCACTCCAATTTTCTTCTTGTCTCCATATACAACCCATATGTCCTACAGTATACCATGCTCTATTTTCAGAGATAAGTCCCACTACTACCTACTACTATTAACTTGCATGTAGTTCTTAATATAGCTACATACTTTCTACATGTTAACTCATTTAAAGTAAACTAAGCCATATTGTTCCCTTACAACCTTTCCATTTTCTTTCTTTCTTTCTTTCCTTCTTTCTCTCTCTCTCCCTCCCTCCCTCCCTTCCTCCCTTCCTCCCTTCCTCCCTTCCTCCCTTCCTCCTTCCTCCCTTCCTTCCCTCCTTCCTTTTTCTTTCTCCACCTCCCTCCTTTCTTTCTTTCTTTCTGATGGGGTCTGGCTTTGTTGCTCAGGCTGGGGAGCAATGGCTCACTGCAACCTCCACCTCCTGGGTTCAAGGCATCCTCCTACCTCAACCTCCTAAGTAGCTGGGACTGCAGACATATGCCACCATGCCCAGCTCATTTTTCATATTTTGATAGAGATTTTTCATTTTTCCCAGGCTAGTCTTGAACTCCTGGCCTTAAGCGATCTTCCTGCCTTGGCCTCCCAAAGTACTGGGATTACGGGTGTGAGCTACCGTGCCTGTCCTTTTTCCATGTATTTCTATTGCATTTAGGATAAACATAAAAATAAATAAATGCTCCCCCACCCCAAATTCTGCATGAGCAAGCCACTGCCTACTTCTCCAATCTAAACTTGTCTGTCTCTCTCCCTTCCTATGCTTAAGTCATACAGATGTCTCTTAATTTCCAAAATGTATTAAATTCTTCCAGATGCAGCATGTTTTTGCCCACTGTTCCCTGTGCTAGGAACCCTCCTGTCTAGATGCTTTTGCCTTACTAGTTCTTTCTGTCCTTTAAGTCACAGTTTACTTGTTACCTCCTTCTACAGACATGCCCTGACCACTCCATATGAAAGATCCCTAAATCATGTAACTGACTTACTCTGAGTCATATAATCTGACTTACTTATCACATGGTTCAAGACATCATTAATAACTATTATCATTATTTAAATACATGTTTCGTGTGTATCTCCCAAACTACAATGTATGCTTTGAAAATGAAGAACCTTGTCTATCTTGCTCCCTCTTGTACCCTCAGGTTCTTACCACAGTGCCTGCCTCCCAGTGGGTGCTTAGTAAATATATTTTTTTGAGTGACTAGGGTATACTTAGGAATTAGTCAGGGCATATGAGCAGCTACAATTAATTACTCCAAAATATCAGTCATTTAGCAAAATATACATATATTCCTGGGTCAAATCAGTCAAATGCAAGTCAGTGAGGATGGTAGAGACTCTTTCCTTGTCACTGTATAACTGCCAAATTTATTTTAGAGACTCACGTCTCTTTGGCTGATGGAAGAGAGAGGAAATGGTAAAAGTACACTTTCTCTTAAGTTTTATAGGCAGAAATGTTTTGCAAATTATCCAGCCAGTCCTCTCCTGGATATATATAACATATACAACATCACTATGTGATTTCTCTGTAACATCACTATGTGATTTCTCATGTTGCACCCTCTATCCCCATAAGACGTGGATCTTTTTGATATCAGGGACCTCAATTCCATCCTCTACTTCCACTTAGCACAGAAAAGAATAATGTTTGTTTCATAAACCTAATAATTTCTGTTAATCGATTGATCACAATGAGTATAGGAAGACTGAACACAGATTGCTGACAAAGAAAAATTCTGGAATAATCAATATACATGTGTTTAAATTACTTTCTTCAGTAAATTCTACTTGCAATGTGGCATTGGGAAAGTAAATTGGCCTGACCTCATTTATTTTTCCTGTCAATAGGTTCTTATATTGTCATTACATTATAACAAATAATAGCTTTTAATGGGTTAAAGCAAGTTTGAAATGTTACAGGCCATGCAAATACCAAGTATCCTTCTAAACTTAATTTAGAACCAAGATGCATAAACCCTTTAACTTTAAACAAAAGCATAAAGACTTCATTTTCATTTGGCATTCATTATTTATATAGAAAATAGTAAGTGAAGCTTATATTAACTTGTCTCAGAAAAAAATAAAAAATAAAGAGGTGATATCACCACAAAGGCAAAATAGGAAATCTCAGGGGCCACTCCCTATCACAGAAACTTCAACTAGCACAGACCAAACCATATTTTTGAACACCTAATACTTGGAAAGAGGCCTGAGACACCCCTGGGGTCTGCAGAACTGAAGAAATTCTGAATTAAAAAGGTAAGAAGGAAAGTCTCATTCCAACAGTGCTGCCCCTCCAATTTGGCAAAACATGAGACAGAGAATTTTCCTTGATTCCTCCAGTTCTTTTTTGAAAGAGGAAAAAAGAACTAGAGGTAATCATTTAGCTTCTCTAGCACTTGAAGATGCTTCCCAGAAAGCCCACTACATTCTCACCTTATGGGCAACACCAGGGGAAACAGGTGGAATAGACCCCCAATGGTCAGGTACAAGCAAACAAACGAACAAAGATGGCAAAGGTCATATAGTGACCAGTATGCAGATCTTGGTGGTACTTCTGGTCCTGCCACCTGTGGCATTCGATTGCAGTTACCAGCCAAGTTTGCTTCCTACCTGCAAAAATGAGCTGGTTGCCTTCAGGAGCAAGATGGGAAGTTCAACCATATTTGGAACAACGTAGGACTGTAAGGATGTTATGGAAGGCAATTGTATACTTAGGAAGGGGATTAAAAGATAAAACTATTAATAATGATTATAGCTAAAATAAATAGTCAGGGATACACATCACAAAATGATGGAAATTCTAACATCAAAAACATAATATTCAGAGGAGAGGAGAATAAAAGTGTAAAGTTGTGGAATGCAATCAAAGTTAAGTTTTTTCAGCTTGAAACAGACTGCTATACCTATAAGACATTCTGTGTGTCTTGATAACTGCAAAACAAACATCTTTATTAGAAGCACAAAATAACAACAAAGCATTCTATGCATATTACTACAGAAAACCATAAAACTATAAAGGAAGATAACCATAGTGGAAAAAATAAAATATTTACAAAACAACCAGAAAACAAAGATTAAATGGCAATTGTAAGTCCCTATCTATCAATAATGACCTTGAGTGTAAAGAAATTAAATTCCTTAGTAAAAAGACATAGAGTGACTTGATTGAAACAAACAAATAAAGGAAACAAGGCCCAGCGAAATGCTGCCTATAAGAGACTAACCTCCCTTTCGAGGACACACATAGACCGATGGTGAATGATATGGTTTGGCTGTGTCCCCACCCAAATTTCATCTTGAAATGTAGCTCCCATAATTTCCATGTGTTGTGGGAAGCACCCAATGGGAGGCAATTGAATCATGGGGTGTGAGTCTTTCCCATGCTGTTCTTGTGATAGCGAATAAGTCTCATGAGATTTGATGGTTCTATAAAGGAGAGTTCCCCTGCACATGTTCTATTCCTTGCCACCATGTAATATAATACATGCCTTTGCTTCTCCTTTGCCTTCCCTCATGATCATGAGGCCTCTCTAGCTATGTGAAGCTGTGAGTCCATTAAACCTCTTTCCTTATCAATTACCCAGTCTCAGGTATGTCTTTATTAGCAATTTGAGAACAGACAAATACAGTGAAGGCATGAAAAAAGATATTCCAAGAAAACAGAAACCAAAAGAAAGCTTGGTGATCCATACAAATTTAAGTAAAAATAAATCCTGGGCCAAAAACATAAAAAGAGACATAGGAAGACATTATATAATGTTAAAGGATCTATTCATCAAACAGATATGACAATTGTAAATATATATGCATCCAACCTCAGAATATATGAAACAAATATTAAAAGATTTGAAGAGACAGATTGCAATTAAATAATAGTAAGATATTTCAATATCCCATTTTCATAGGGAAACATTAATATAGAGACATTGAACTTAAACAACATTTTAGACCAAGTGAATCAAACAGACATATACACTGACCATTTTATCCAACAATAACAGAATATACATTCTTCTCAAGCAAACATAGAACATTCTCCAGGATAAATTACATGGTAGGGCACAAAATAAGCTTCACCAAATTCAAGAATATTAAAATGATATCAAATATTTTTTTTAAGCACAATGATATAAAATTAGAAACATTAAGAAAGGGAATTTTCTGAACAATAAATGGGTCAATAAATAAAAGAGAAACTGAAGAGCATTTTGATACAAATAAAAATGAAAATATTGTACACCAAAATGTAGGGGATACATCAAAATCAGATCTAAAAGGAAAGGTTATAATAATAAATGTCCACATTTTAAAAGAAAAAAAAAACCTTAAAGAAATAATCTAATATTACACCTCATAGAATAAGAAAAAGAGGAAAAAAAAATCTCAAGCCCCAAGTCTGCAGAAGGAAGAAAATGACAAAAATCAGGGAAGAAATAAGTTCAATAGAGACTAGAGGAACAGTGCAAAGCTCAACAAAACTAAAAGTTGTGTTTTGAAAAGATAAACAAAAAGTGAAGAACCTTTAGCTACACTAAGGATAAAAAACAAGACTCAAATAAATGTCAGAAATGAAAGAGGAGACATTCATACTAATAATACAGAAATACAAAGGATCCTAAGAAATTACTACAAACAATTACATCATCCCATTGGATAACCTAGAAGAAATAAATGAATTTCTAGACATATACAACCTGCCAAAACTGAATAATGAAGACACAGAAAATCTGACAAATATAGCATCCTTTCAGTAAAAATTCTAACTAAATTAGGCATAGAAGTAATATACTTCAACATAACCAAAGCTATTTATAAGAAGCTCACAGCTAACATTATACTCAATGGTGAAAATTCAAAAGCCTTTCTTCTAATACCTGGAACGAGACGAGGATGTACGTTCTTGCTACTTCTATTCAACATAGTATCGAAAGTTCTTGCCAGAGCAATTCGTCCAGAGTGGGAAAAGAAAAAAGTCATACAAATAGGAAAAGAAAAAGTTAAATTGTCATTGTTTGCTAATGACATGATCTTATATATAGAAAATCCCACAGACTCTACCAAAAAACTATGAGAACAAATGAGTACAGCAAAATTATCAAAAACAAAATTAACAAATAAAATTTGTAGCATTTCTATGTACCAACCACAAACTACCCAAAAAAGAAATCAAGAGAATAATTTTATTTACGATAGCTACCAAAAATAATATACTTAGGAATAAATTCAACTAAGGAGGCAAAGTACCTGTTCATTAAGTTATAAAATGTTGATGAAAGAGATTAAAGAATTCCCAAAAATGAAAAGATATCCCTTTCCATGGATCGAAAGAGTTAATATTATTGAAGCATTCATAACTCCCAGAGCAATCTACAGATTTAAAAAAATCTCTGCCAAGATTCCAAAATCACTTTTCATAAAAATAGAAAAACAATATTAATATTTATATGGAGCCACAAAAAAATGCCAAGGCAATCATGAAGAAAAATAACAGAGCTTCAGTTATCATACACCTGATTTCAATCTATACTACAAAGCTATAGAAATTAAAAGAGCATGGTACTGTTTAGAATAGACACATTGACTAATAAAGGAAAATTCAGAGCACAGAAGTGAATACACACATGAATATCAATTACTTTTCAATAAAAGTGTCAAGAATTTGCAATGAGAAAAGGATAAATCATATAGGGAAAATTAAATATCCACACACAGAAGAATAAAACTGAACCCTTATATGCTAAAATCAACTCAAAATAGATTTAAAACTGAATTGTAAGACTAGAAATTGTAAAACTACTGGAGTGAAACATAGGTGAAAACCCATGCAATGTTGAAAAAAACATCTGGGCAATATATTTTTTTTACATTTGACTTTAAAAGTGGAAGCTACAAAAGAAATAGTAGACAAATGGAATTACAGAAAACTAAAAATCTGCAGCAAAGTAAATAACAATAGGCAGAGACAACCTTCAGGTTGGGAGAAAATATTTTCAAGTCATGTATCGATAATGGCTTCATACCCAAAGTACATAAATTGCTCAAACAATTCAATGAGAACAAAACAAAACAAAACAAAACAAAATAATTTTTTTAAAGGACAAGGAACCTCAATAGGCATTTTTCAAAAGAAGACCTACAAATGGCAAAGAGACCTATGGAAAAATGCCCAACATAGCTAATCATTAGAGAGATTTAAATTAAAACCACAATGAGATATAATCTCAAAAATGTCAAAATGGCTGTTATGAAAAAGATAAAAGATAAGTTTGGGTGATGATGTAGAGAAAAGGGAACCCTGCCTTGTACACTGTTGTTGGAACCGCAAATTAGTACAGTTGTTATAGAAAGCTGTATGAAAATTTCTCAAAAAAAAAATAAAAGTAAAATTACCATATGATCCAACATTCCTATTATATTATTTACTCAAAATATTTTATATCCATTTGTAAAGATGTCTGCAATCAGATATTCATTACAGCACTAATCACAATAGCCAAGATATAGAATTAACTTTGGTGTTCATCAGCAAATGAATGGAAAAAGAAAATGCTATATAAAAACACAATGAAATATTATTCATCCTTAGAAAAGAAAGGAATTCTGTCATTTGAGGCTATGTAGATTAACCTAAAGGACACTATGCTAAGTGAAATAAACCAACAACAGAAAGAGAAGTACTCTATGTGCCTACTTGTATGTGGAATTTAAAACATTCAAACTCACAAAAGCAGAGAATAAGTTTCCTGCTTACAGGGACTGAGGAGTGAGGAGAATGGAGAGATGATGATCAAATATTACAAAATCTGAGACAGGAAGGATTTTTAAAGATAATTTCACAGTGTGGTGAATATAGGTAAAAATATATACAATATTAATAGGTAATTGTACATATTATTATCCATATTGTTACTATATTATTACAAAATAGGTGAGAGCAAACTTCAAATGTTCTCCCCATAACAATGTTAAGTATTTGAGGTGATAAGTATGTTAACTAGCAGGGTTTATTTATTCCACATTGTATTCATAAATCATAACATCTTTTTATTCCATAAATATATACAATTATAAATTGTCAATTTATGATTTTAAAATAAAGATAATAAGTTAAATGGAAAATTAAATTTGTATTTGAAATAGGAACAATGTCATTTTATATAAGCTTATAAAACTGTATAAAAATTTTTCCAGGCAAGTGTTTGCCCCATTTAAAATAAATTTGATGAAAAGTCCTATTGTTCAGATCCATCAATAATATTTATAGTTTTCATACCCTACCCTTCAGTCTTAGGAAGTTTCTAACTATTGAATTGCTATTTTTTATT
The DNA here is from genome assembly GCF_001604975.1 of Cebus imitator. NCBI lineage: Eukaryota > Metazoa > Chordata > Mammalia > Primates > Cebidae > Cebus > Cebus imitator. The sequence goes on from NW_016107617.1 coordinate 1,829,230, forward strand.
AATATAATACTCCCCAAGTGATTATATTATTATTAGCATTTTTGACATAGAATATAACACAATAGTTTTGTTTCTACTTACAATTTAAATTTACTTTGAATAATTATTCTGCTTATCTTATGACTGGCATCATTTATATAAAAGAAATTCAAAGTAAAGTCAATAAAATGCGAATCTCAAATTTCAGAACCTAAACACCAATATATTCCAACCATACTAAGTATTCCATTAAAGATTGCATACTAAAAAGATAATCTTTTAATCTTATAGTTTTTAGTGGGCATTTGCATATGACTTTCTTTGATCCTTACTGAAAGTGTCACTAAGTTGGCATCTACAAGTAGTACAGTTTTTCCCATGTTCATTTGTAAATTAGGAAAATTTCAGAGGGACTAAATTTTGCTCTATATTTCATCATGAAACTGTGAAAGTTAGATATTGTTGGGCAACCAAACATTCTAAAACGTAGTAACTTAAAAAATATGTGTTGTCCATGCTTCTAAAGATCAGTAACTTACTCCAGGCACAGTTGATTTGTTATTCTATGCTTGGCTAGAATTACTCATGTCTGCAGCACCCTATGTAAGCTAAAATACATTGCAAAAATGCGATCATATAATATGTACTATTGCATGTTTTTACATGCACCAGTAGCTCACTTTTTAAAAAATTACTAATATTCTATTAATGGGTAAATCACAACAAGTTTATCCATTTGTCTGTTGATGGACATGTGGGTTGTTTTTAGTTTGTGCTACTATAAATGAAACTGATGAATATTTATGTGTAAGTCTTTGTATGAACATATGCTATATTTTTTCATGGGTAAATATCTAGGAGTATAATGACTGAATCACATAGCTGGTGCAACTTGAACTCTTTAAGAAATTGTCTAACTATTTTCAATATGGTTATATTTTATATTCCCACCAGCAGTGTAAGAGAATTCCAGTTGCTCTCTATTTTCTCCAAAACTTGGTTTGATTGGCCTTTTTACATTTTTAGACATTCAAATTGGTTTATAGTGATTCCTCCTTATTGTTATAATTTGTATTTTTCTAATGAAAGCATATTTTCATTTGCTTCTGCACAATTCTAATATCGACTTTGGTGAAGTGTTTGTTCAGAGCTTTCATCAATTTTTTATCAGATATGTTGAAATTTAAGAGTCTTTTTATAATCTAAATACAAGTCCTTTGTCACATATTTTGTTTTATAGATATTTTCTTCTAGTCTGTGGCTTGCCTTTTCATTTTTGCAAGACTGACAACTTTTTCATTTTATAATCGGGGTAAATGAGCAGGTTTGTTACATGGATATATTGCTCAATACTGAGGTTTACAATACAAATGAATCTGTCACCCAGGTATTGAGCACAGTAGGTAGTCTTTCAACCCTGCCCTTCTCCCTCCCTCCCTCTTCTTTTATTCCCTAGTGTTATTGTTCCCATATTTATGTCTATGTGTAGTCAATGTCTAACTACCACTTATAAATGAGAATATGCAGTATTGGGTTTTCTATTTTTGCTTTAGTTAGCTAAGGATAATGGCTTCCAGCTGCATCTATGTTACTGCAAAGGATATGATTTCAATTTTTATAGCTGCATAGTATTCCATGGTGTATATGTGTCACATTTTTTTTTATCTCATCCAACATTGATGGACATTCAGATTTATTCCATGTATTTGCTATTGTGAATAGTGCTGTGATGAACATAAGAATGCATGTGTTTTTATGGCAGAGCAATTTGTTTTCCTTTGAGTATATACCCAGTAACAGTATTGCTGACTCAGAGAGCAGTTCAACTCTTAGTTTCTTGATAAATCTCCAAACTGCTTTCTACAGTAGCTAAACTACTTTATATTCCAACAAAAATTTGTAATTGTTTCCTTTTCTCTGCAGTCTTGTTAACATCTGCTGTTTTTGCCTTTTTAACAAAAGCCATTCTGGCTGATGTGAGATGGTATCTCACTGCGGTTTTGATTTGCATTTCTCTGATAATTAGAGATGATGAGCATTTTTTTCATTTGTTTGCTGGCTGTGTGTATGACTGCTTTTGGGAGGTGTCTGTTCATATCCTTTGCCTACTGTTTAAGTAGTTTATAGATTATGGGTGCTAGACCTTTGTCAGATGTACTGTTTGCAAATATTTCCTCCCATTCTGTAGGTCGTGTGTTTACTTCCTCGATAGTTTCTTAAGAGTGACTTTTGAAGAACTAAAGAATTCTAAAGCTCAAACTGGTGATTTTTTCCACTGTCATGTTTACTCTTTATATTCTATTTTAAGAAATCTTTGCCAAACTCAGGGTTACTAAAATTTGCTTCTATGCTTTCTTTCATAAATTTTCTTTTAATTTTTTAAACTCATATCTATAATCCATTTGAGTTAACTGTGATATGTGGTATAAGATTTTAAAACTGCCTATATCAATAATTACATTTAAGCAATCACATGTTCCAAATAAACAACAGGGAGTATCAGACTAAATAAAGGGGTAAGACTGAATTATATATTGTCCCCATGAAAGTAACTTTAAATGTAAAAACAGAGAGATATATTGAAAGTAAACATAAAGACATAAGATACATTGTGCCAATGAAGCGCTGTGAAAATATCAAACAATATATTTTAGGACAAACAATATTGACAGATAAGAAAAAATATTTCATAATAAATGGTAGAAGTCTCAAATTATCAAAAATACATAGCAATTATAAATGTGTGTGCACCTGCTAATAGTATTTTAAAATATATGAAGCAAATATATTAAGCAAAACTGGACAAAATTTTTAAAAGCATAGATAAATCTGCAACTACAGTTAGATCTGTCTATCTACATATAATTAATATAAAAAGTAGGCAGAAAATAAGAAAGTGGCTTAAAAACCTGAAAAACATCAAATGGATAAGTAGACAGAAAATAAGTAGCTACATAGAAGACTTAAACAAAATCAGCCTAATTGACCTAATGTATATAGTTAGTGCACTGCACTCAACAGCGACAGAACTTATGCATTTTTCATGTGCACATGGAATTTCACCAAGATAGAATACATGTTGTGCCAAGTAGTCTATAAATTCAAAAAGATTAAAATCTTTTGAGCCTCTGTTCTGTTCCATTGGTCTACGTATCTCTTTTGGTACCAGTACCAGGCTGTTTTTGTTACTGTCGCCTTGTAGTATAGTTTGAAGTCAGATAGTGTGATGCCTCCAACTTTGTTCTTTTTGCTTAGGATTGTCTTGGCTATGTTGGCTGCTTTTTGGTTCCACACGAAATTTAAAGTAGTTTTTTCCAATTCTGTGAAGAAAGTCAGTGGTAGCTTGATGGGGATAGCATTGAGTCTATACATTACTTTGAGCAATATGCCATTTTACACCACACATCTACAATCATATAAACTTTGACAAAAATGACAAAAACAAATAATGGGGAAAGGACTTCCTATTTAATAAATGGTATTGGGAAAACTGGCTAGCCATATGCAGAAAGCTAAAACTGGATCTCCTCCTTATACCTTATACAAAAATTAACTCAAGATGAATTAAAGACTTAAATGTAAGACCTGAAACCATAAAATCCCTGGAAGAAAACCTAGGCAGTACCATTCAGGACATAGGCATGGGCAAAGACTTCATGACTAAAACATCAAAAGCAATGGCAACAAAAACCAAAATTGGCAAATGGTATCTAATTAAACTAAAGAGCTTCTGCACAGCAAAAGAACCAATCGTTAGAGTGAGCAGGCAACCTACAGACTGGGAGAAATTTTTTTGCAATCTATTAACCTGACAAAGGACTGTTTTCCAGAATCTACAAAAAACTTAGACAAATTTACAAGAAAAAAACTGAACATCCCCATTAAAAAGTGGGCAAAGGATATGAACAGACACTTCTCAAAAGAAGACATTTATGCAGCCAACAAACATGAAAAAATGCTCATCATCACTGGTCATTAGAGAAATGCAAATAAAAACCACATTGAGATACCATCTCACAACAGTTAGAATGGCAATTATTAAAAAGTCACAAAAGAGGATGTGGAAAAACAGGAACACTTTTACACAGTTGGTGGGAGTGTAAATTAGTTCAACCATTGTGGAAGACAGTATGATGATTCCTCAAGGATCTAGAACTAGAAATACCATTTGATCCAGCAATTGCATTACTGGGTATATACCCAAAGGATTATAAATCATTCCACTATATATATACATGCATATGTATGTTTATTGTGACACTGTTCACAATACCAAAGACTTGGAACCAACTCAAATGCCCATCAAAGATAGACTGTATAATACACACCATGGAAAACTATGTAGCCGTAAAAAGGATGAGTTTATGTCCTTTGCAGGGATATGGATAAAGCTGGAAACCATCATTTTCAGGAAAGTAACACAAGAACAGAAAACCAGATGCTGCATGTTCTTACTCATAAGTGGGAGTTTGAACAATGAGATCACATGGACACAGGGAGGGAAACATCAAACACCAGGGCCTGTCGAGGAATGGGGGGTTGAGGGAGGGACAGCATTAGGAGAAATACCTAATGTAAATGACGGGTTGATGAGGTAGAGCAAATCACCATGGCACATGTATACCTATGTAACAAACCTGCATGTTTTGCACACATATCCCAGAACTTAAAGTATAATAAAAAAATTTTAAAAAGATTTTAATCTTACAGAATCCATTTTCTGCCCACAATGTGTTAAATTAAGAATCAATAAAAAATAGATATTTGGCAAAACACTAAATAATGGGAACTTACTTACAAAACAAAATATCTAAACAAGCAATAGGTCAAAAAAGACCAATTGGTCAACAAAAGATACTCTTGGAAAAATTAGAAAAACATTTTGATCTTAATGTAAACAACATCACAAGATATCAAAGTCTGTGGAATGCAGCCAAAGCTGTAATTACAAGGAAATTTATAATTCTAAGTGCTTAGAAATAAAAAAAAAATCAACATTAATAATTTAAGTTTTCAATTTAATACATTATGAAAATTGACAGTAGGAAGTGAATAATGATACAAATAAAAATTAATGCAGTAAAAGCAAAAGGATAAGCCATTAATAAAACCAAAGAACACAAAAGTTACGTATTTTAGATTACTAATAACATTGATAAATTCTGAGCAAGACTAATAAAAAAGAGATAAAATTATATATAATTAATACCAGAAATCAAAATATTCTCACAGATCCTATAGCTATTAAGATGATAATACCATAATATTACACATAACTTTATGAATTTGACAACATTGACAAAGTTGCTAAATTTCATGAAAAATATACTTAGAGCCGGGCGCGGTGGCTCAAGCCTGTAATCCCAGCACTTTGGGAGGCCGAGGTGGGTGGATCACGAGGTCAAGAAATCGAGACCATCCTGGTCAACGTGGTGAAACCCCGTCTCTACTAAAAATACAAAAAATTAGCTGGGCATGGTGGCACCTGCCTGTAATCCCAGCTACTCAGGAGGCTGAGGCAGGAGAATTGCCTGAACCCAGGAGACGGAGGTTGCGGGGAGCCGAGATTGCGCCATTGCACTCCAGCCTGGGTAACAAGAGCGAGACTCCGTCTCAAAAAAAAAAAAAGAAAAAGAAAAAGAAAAATATACTTAGAAACACTTCCATGGCCGGGTGCAATGGCTCACACCTGTAATCCCAACACTTTGGGAGGCCAAGGGCTGCGGGTTGGGGCAGATCACCTAAGGTTGGGAGTTCGAGACCAACTTAACCAACACGGAGAAACCCTGTCTCTACTAAAAATACAAAAATAGCCAGTCATGGTGGCACAGGTCTGTAATCGCAGCTACTCAGAAGGTGAGGCAGGAGAATCGCTTGAACCCAGGAGATGGAGGTTGCAGTGAGCTGTGATCGCACCATTGCATTCCAGCCTGGGCAACAAGAATGAAACTCCATTAAAAAAAATTTAAAAAGAAAGAAAAGAAAAAGAGAAGAAAACCTTCCTCAAGTGTGGATCCAATGGCTCACGCTTGTAATCCCAGTACTTCGGGAGGGAAACTGAGGTGGGCGGATCACCTGAGGTCAGGGGTTTGAGACCAGTCTAGCTAACATGGTGAAACTCCTTCTCTACTAAAAATACAAAAATTAACCTGGCCTGGTGGCAGGCGCCTGTTATTCTAGCTATTTGGGAAGCTGAAGCATGAGAATCACTTGAACCCGGGAAGAGGAGGTTGCAGTGAGCCAAGATAGCACCACTGCGCTCTAGCTGGGGCAGCAAGAGCAAAACTCCATCTCAAAAAACAAAACAAAACGAAACTTTCCTCAAGAAACCAGGAAAATCTGAATAGTCCTTAGGTCTATTAAATAATTTTTATCAAAATCCTTACTGTAAAAACCAAAACCCCAGGTAGTTTTATTGTTGATTTTTAGAAATGATTTGTGAATAAATTATACTAACTTTACACAAACATTTTTAGAAAATAGGAGAGGAAAACCTTTGTAATTCATTTTAAGGGACCAGCATGGTAAAAGTAGAGAAAAATATTACAAGAAAAGAATAGTACAAACAAAATTCTCATTAACACTGGCACAAAAATATTTAACAAAATACTAGCTAATTGAATCCAACAGCACTTAAAAAATTATATTATATTAAAGTATGGCTTCTCCCTGGAATGTAACATTTAATAAACAAGAGAAATCAATACATATAATTTACAAAGAAATTGATATGAATAATCCAACACATATAATTCAAGAAAATGAAGGAAAAATTTCATATTATTCTGTAGAAGCAAAGAAAATATATGACAAAATTCAATGTCCATTTATGATTTAAAAAAATTTTTAACAAACTGTGAAAAGAAGATACCTTCCTTAAACTGACAGAGTCTCTACCATGTATCCCATAGCTAAAACCACTTTAAACGATGAACACAAACACTTCACTCCTAAAAGATTGAATAATGTAAGAGTGTCATATTTACCACTTCTATTCAACATTATAATAGAGATCCAGATGAATGAAAGAAGGCAAGAAAAAAGGCATGCAGATTAGTAAGAAATAAGTAATATTGTCTTTACTTAAATGTGACATAATCACAATTATGTACACAAAAAATCCTATGAAATATGCAAAAAACTTTGCCAGAACTATTAAGTGAGTTTCGCAAGGTCATGGTCATAGCATATAAGCTTCACATATAAAAATCAATTGTATCTCTCTATAAAAGTAATGATTAACAAAAAAAAAATAAAATATGCTGTTTCCAGTAGCATCAAAAATCAGGAAACATTTAGAAATAATTTAAATAAAATGCTTAACAATAACTGCAAACAGTGCTAAGATAAATGAAAGCAAGCCTATCAAAATAAATAAGATGTATTTTGTGCATTGATTGGAAGATGTATTATTAAGATGTCAATTATTGCCAAGCTGACATTTTGATCCAATATAATTCCATTTAATATCCAGCAGGGTTTTTTGAGAAATTTGGCAAATTGATTATCAATTGTATATGGAAAACTCAAAGAAGCAAAGTCAAAAAATATTTAAAAACAAAAGTGTAATTTAGATCACTTACACTAGCTTATCTCAAAATATACTCTAAAGATTCAGTAATCAAGATAGAGTGATATTGGCACAATGATACATATAAGATCAATGGAACAAAACAGAGACCAGAAATACACTTTCATACATACAGTCAAGTGATACTTGAAAAAGTGTCATGGTAATTCAATGGGGACATGGAATACTTTTCATCAAATGGTAAAACAACCATATGGCAAAAAAAATGGTAACTGTATGGCAAAAAAATGAACCTTGACAATAACCTCGGATCATATATAAAAATGAACTCGACGAGGATCTCAGAATAGTATTTTATATTTGCAAATACTGGCTTTTATCCTGTTTTAAATGCAGATTGTTCATTTTTCCATTGAAGATCATTCTGCTTCTTAGTAGACAGTTAATTTCCTATACTCAGACACAAATAGAGCAGTAAACAATTTTAAAAAGCCAACATGACATTGCAGACATTATACTAAAATTGTAACTGTAAGTTTGTGGGAAATAGTACTGTTTAAGCAGAAAATCATAGTTTGGGGCATTATGTCTACTGATTAAGACAAAGCCTAAAAAATGTTTCTTGTGAAAATATACGTAATAAGTTAATACTAATGTGTCTTTTACTCAGTTACACTCTATCATGACTGGTGCCTTTTATTTAAATTAAAAACTTTATTTTTTCAAACAATTTTAGATTTACAGAAAAAGATTTCCTATATTCCCCTCCCTTCAGCAATTCCCCCCACATTAACTTGTTACATTAGTATAGTATATTTGTTGCAATTAATAAACCGATATTGATAAACCATTATTAACTAAAGTGCAATATTATATTAAGGTTAAGTCCCATGGGTTTTGACAAGTGCATATCAACATATTTTTACCATTACAGTACTAGAAGGAACAATTTTGCCAGTCAAATTGGATAAGAAAAGGAATAATAGGTTCACCATTTTAAAAATTCCCTGTGCTTCCCATATTCACCCCTTTCTCTTTTAACTACCATTTCTCCACCCACAACCACTCATCTTTCCACTGTCTCTATGGTTTTGCTTTTTCCTAAAAACCATTTAATAGGAGTCATATAGTATGTAACCTCTTCAGGCTGACTTCTTTTACATAAGAATATACATTTAAGGTTTATCCTTGTCTTTTTTTGTTCTATGATAACTCATTTCTTCTATCACTGAATAATATTCCATTGCATATATATACTATAGTCTGTTTATTCATTCATCTATTAAAGGACATCTTGAGTTTTTCATTTATTATTACAAATTAACCTGCTCTAAGAAATTATGTGTAAATTTTTGTACTGTTATGTTTTCAACTAAATTGGGTAAACAACTTGTAAAATGGTTGTTAGAACATATTGTAAAACCATGTTTAGCTATGTAAGAAATTGCTAAAAGGAATTTCAAACTGACTATACCGTTTTACATTCCCACCAGCCATTGCTCATGCATTCCTGAGTGTCTTTGTTGCATGACACCTGCATTAGCATTTTGTATTATCAGTTTTGAGGATTTTAGTCAATAGGTATGTAACAGTATCTTATTGTTCGATGTTGAGATTATCTAATATCCTATGATGTTGAACATCTTTTCATATGTTTCTTCAACATGTGTATGTTTTTTTTGGGGGGAAGGCGCCTGTTCAGGTATTTTCTTCATTTTTTAAAATGGGTCATTTATTTTCTTTTGTTTCAAAAGGATTTTTGTACATTTTGAATACAGGTCCTTAATCAGACAGTATTTTGAAAATACTTTCTCCAAGTTTGATTTGTTTTTCACAAATCTAACAGTGTCTTCTTTAGAGCAGAATTTTTTAATTTTAATGAAGTCTAGCATCAGTTTTTTCTTTCATAGATGATACCTCTGGTGTTGCATCAAATCAACAAATTTACCTAGATTTTTTCCTGTGGCATCTTCCAGAAGTTTCATTGTTTTGTGTTTTGCATTCATGCTTCTGATTAATTTGGAGTTAATTTTTGTGAAATATATGATGTGTCTATTTTGCATATAAATATCCAGTTGTTCCACACCATTTGTTGAAATAACTATCCTTTCTCCAATGAAATGTCTTTTCTCTTTTGTCAAGGATCAGTTGATTACATTTGTATGTTTGTATTTGAGGATCTCTATTCCATTACCTATTGGTCTTTCCTTTTTCCAATATCATGTTGGCTTATTTACTGAAGCTTTATATAAATTTTGAAGTTGAATGGTGTCAGTGTTCTGATTTTGTTTTTCTTTTTAATATAGTGTTGACTATTCTGGCTATTTTCCCTCTCCATATAAATCTTGGAATCAGTTTGTCAATAGCCACAAAATAAATGGCTGAGATTTTAACTGAGACTGTGTTGAATCTGTAGACAAACGTGGGAAGAACTGAAATCTTGACAATATTGAGTGTTACTATCCATGAAAATAAAATTTCTTAATTTATTTAGATCTTCTTAGATTTCCTTCATCAGAATTTTGTAGTTTCCCTAATACTGATCCTGTATATATTTTGTTGCAGTTATACCCAATATTTTATATTTTGCATATTAACATAGTTTTTAATTTTAGTTTTTTTTATTTTTAATTATTATGGATACATAATTGTTGTATATATTTATTGGGAACATATGATGTTTTCACACAGGCATACAATGTGTAATGATCAAACCAGAGTAAGTGGAATAGAGTATTGGAACATTTCAATTCCACTCTTTTAGTCACTTTAAGATATACTCTTAAAGCATATCTTTAAGATTATTGTTAACTATAAATTACTGTTAAGTATAGTAACACTGTTGTGCTACCAAATACTATAACTTATCCATTCTAATTGTTTTTGAATAAAATTTCAATTGTTTTTGGTTGGTATATAGGAAAATGATTGACTTTTGAATATTACTCTTATATCCTGCCACTTTTCTATAATTTTCTTTTGTTCTAGAATTTTTCTCCTAGGATTTCTAGTACAATATTGAATTGAAATCATTGAAGCAGTCATCACCTTGCCTTGTTTTTTATCTTAAAGGAAAAACATTTAGTCTTTTACCATTTGGTGTGATGTTAGCTGTGCATTGTTCATATTTGGTCTTTATTATGTTGAAATAGTTTTCTTTTATTCTTACTTTAGGGCTTCTTATTATGAAAGAGGGTTGAATTTTGCCAGATGCCTTTCTTCATTAATCAAGATGACTATCTGTATTTTGTCCCTTTATTTTCCTTATATGAAGTAATACATTGATTAATTTGTATATGCTAAGCCATTCTTACATTCCAGGAATAAATCCCATTTGGTTGTGGTATATAATTTCTTTAATGGACTGATGAAATCTGCTTGCTACTTTTCTAAGGTTTTTGGATCAATACTCACAAGGGATATTGGTCTATAGTTTTTTGTAGCATGCTTTTCTGACTTTGACATCAGTGTAATGATGACCTCACAGAATGAGTTAGAAAATGTTCTCCAATATTTTAAAGGATTTTAAGATGGATTGATATTAATTCTTATTTAAATGTTTGGTAGAATATATTAGTGAAGGTATCTAGTCATAGATATTTTTGTTTGTAAGTTTTAGAATACTGATTTAATCTTACTACTGTATTAATAACTATAGGGCTATTCAGATTTTCTATTGCTCCATGAGTCAATCTAGGTTGTATGTACTTAAGAATGTGTCTGTTTTCATTTAGGCTATCCGATTTGTTGATATACCCTTATAGTAATACAAGAGTAACATATGCATTACTATCATTACCATATATATATATATATATATATATATATATATATATATATATAAAGAGAGACAGAGAGAGAGAGAGAGAGAGAAAGAAAGAGAGTAATACAGCCCTCTCCTGGGCTAATCTTTTAATCTTTGTTTTTTGTTTGTTTCTGTAAAAGTTAGCAACGTCACTACTTCAATTTCTGAATTTAGTAATTTGTGTACTCTGGGTTTTTCTACTCAGAGTTTGTCAATTTTGGTGATTTTTTTCAGATAATCAATTCTTATTTTAATTGATTTTCTTTACTATTTTCTATTCTCTACATTGTTCATTTCTTTTCTAAGCTATATTTCCTTCTCTCTCCTAGCTTTGGATTTAATTTTTAAAATAGTTTCTAGAAGCATAAAGTTAGATTGTTGATTTCAGAGGTTTCTTCTCTTTTAATATTTGTAGCTAATACATAGCTACAAATTTTTCTCTAAGCATTTCAGTGCTACATGCCATATGTGTTGGTATACTGTATTCACATCTTCATTTAACCACAGATATTTTCAAATTTCTCTTAGAATTTCTTATGTGACCAACCGGTTGTTGAAGACTATGTTTAATTTCTAGGTATTTGTGTATTTTCCAATATTCCTACTGCTGATAATTTATAGTTTTATTTCATGTAGTCAAAAAGAGATAGTTTGTATGATTCGATCTTTTAAAATATATTAAGACTTGGGTTTTGGCCTAAAAAATGGTCTTTCCCGGAGAACATCCCATATGCTTTTGAAGAAATACAATATACCCTGTTTTAGTTGGGTAGAGCATTCCTTATATTAAATCTTATTGGTATATAATGTAATTTAAGTCTTTTACTTCTTTATTGATCCTTTGTCTTATTCTATTCATCAGTGAATATGTGGTATTGATGTTTCCTATCCTTATTATAGATCTGTTTCTCTTTTCATTTCTGTCAACATTTGCTTCATGTATCTATGACCTCTGATATTTAGTGTATATACAGTAGTCCCCTCTTATCTGCAGCAAATATGTTTAAAGACTCCCAGTGGATGTCTGAAACCCATGGATAGTGCTGAATTCCATATTTAATATTTTTTTCAATCTGATAACTGAGACAGTTACTAAGTGACTAATGGGAAGATAGCATATATAACATGGAAACAGCAGAAAAATGTGATGATTCACATACCAGGCAAGACACAACAGGACAGAGCAAGATTTCATCACACTACTCAGGATGGCACATGATGTAAAACTTATGAACTGTTTATTTCTGGAATTTTCATTTAATAATTTTGGACAATGGTTGACTGTGTCACTGAGACCATGAAAAACAAAACCAAGGGCAAGAGAGGAACATTGTTTATATTTGTAATATCTTCTTGATCAATTGACTTTTTAAATTAATATAGAACAGTCTTTGTTTCTACTTAAAGTTTATTTTGTGTGATATCAGTATAGACACCATTGCTCTCTTTTGGTAACTATTTGAATAAAATACCTTTTTCTTTACTTTTACTTTTAGCCTATGATTGTTTGTATATTCTTAGATCTGAATTGAATCTCTTGTAGACAGCATATAATTGGATTGTTAAAAATCTATTATAGCAATCTATATCTTTTGTGTATGAATGTATTAGTCAGGATTCTCCAAAGAAATTGAATTAATAGGATACACACACACACACACACACACACACACACACACACACAATCAGAGAGAGAGAGAGAGAGATTGAGAGAGAGACTTATCATGAAAATTAGCTCACAATGTTGTGGAGGCTGAGAAGTCCCATGACGCCATGACTTGCTGTTGGCAAGCTGGGGAATCAGGAAAGTTGGTGGTATAATTCAGTTCAAGTCTGAAAGCTGAAGGACCAAGAGAACCAATTGTGTAAGTCCTGGAGTCTGAGGCCCAAGACCAGGAACTCCAATGTCCAAGGGTAGAAAAAGATATATGGCCTTGCTCAAGAAGATAGACACAATTCACCCTTCTTCTATCCTTTTGTTCTATTTGGACTTTCAAGAGATTGAACCGACGCTGCCCACATTGGTAAGGGCAGATATTCTTTACTCAGTCTGCTGATTCAAATGCTAATCTTTTCCAGAAACATTAATATAGACATACTCAGAAATTATGTTTCACCAGCTATCTGAGCATGTCTTAGCCTCATCAATTTGACACATAAAATTACCACCATAGAGGTTTTGATCCCTTTGAACTTAAAGTATTTACTAATAGGGAAGAACTTACTTCTGCCAATTTGTTTTCTGTGTCTTATTGTTTTATGTCTGTCATTGCTTTAATTACCACTGTCCTTTGTGTTTAGTTCATTTTTTCTAGTGACACATTTTTAATTATGTCACATTCTCATTTGCGTATATTCCATATATATTTTCTATGTGGTTACCACGGGGACTACATATAACACCCTAGAGTTATAACAATATATTTTAATTGATACCAACATAATTTCAATGGCATGTGAAAATTGCACAACTTTAAGCTTCATCTCCCCTTTATGTTTTTGATATCCCAAATTATATATTTATAAATTGTCTATACACAAACATGATTATTTTTAAGTATTTTTTTAAATCCTGTAGAATAATAAAAAGAAGAGTTAAAAACCAAAATTAAAACCATACTGGTTTTATATTGGTTCATATTCACTGCTTCCCCAGAGAATTTCAGAGTTTTATATGGCTTTGAGCTACTTGTCTAGCATCCATTTATATGAACTAAAATGACTCAATTTAGCATTTATTGTAAACCAGGCCTGATGGTAGTGAACCCACTCAACTTTTGTTTTTCTTGAACCTCTTAATTTCAAGTTAATTTCTAAAAAAAAAAAATTAATGTATAAGAACAGCCAAGAATATTAAAAAATTATGTATGAGCAATAAAGTAACAAAAACCCATACAGTAGTTGAGAGTGAAATAGCATAGATCTACAGACATGGAGCTCAGTAAAAGAGAAAAATAGAATGAGTCTATTTATCTATCTATCTAGCTAGCTAGCTATCTCTTTACCAGAATAAGTCAAGTAAAGGGACTAAAAGAATCTTAGTCAAAATGTAGGGAAAAAGTAAATTATTGAAATAATCTCAGGTTTACTGATAATTCTAGGAAATGTAAATGTGCAAAATTTTACTGTCTTTATAATGGTTGTGTGATATATATTCTATAGATTTGTTAAATGTTTGGACATTCTTTTATTAATATTTATCTATATTGATTTCCTATTAAAACAAATGTGTGAAAAATTTTTTAGAAGAAAGTGTGGTTGAACTTAATACTAGAGCTCAGCCTTAAACATTTGTTTTCACTCTGTTTAAATCTAATCACCAAATTATTTAATTATGAGAAATCATGTGAAGAGAGAGGTCACAAAGAAGTGATCAAGAATAAACACGTGTAAATGGGACCACTTTGGATCCTTCATTCCCCCTCGAACTTTCACAGCTGATGCCATGCAGAGCACAGAGAGCTCATAATCAGTGAGTCCTGCCAAACAACTGTCCTACAGAAACGTAGGCAATAAAATGATCCTTGTTTTAAATCCTTTGAGGGGGATTTGCACTGCAGGAGGAGAGAACTGAAAGTATGTTAGTTATATTTATCTTAATCTTTATATTTTACTCTTTGGCGTCAGGGTTATTAGCTTCTACTTCTTGTACTCTAATTTTATACCTTACTTCTTTTTACTTATCGCTCGTTTTCGTACATCTGCAATATACCTTTTTGTGTAATTTTGTGTTAATGGGCGTTATGTCATAGCATCTAAAAGCATGTACTTTGGGACCAGACTGCTTACGTTAAAATTCCAGCTCCAACGTATACTCATTATAAGGGTTTGTGTATCATGCTAAAGCTCTTTGTGACTCAGTTTTCTAATCTGTAAAATGGGAATGAAAGCTACCTTATAGGGATGCTGTGAAGATAAAGTATAATAAGTGAATATACCTACGCTGCCTAAAAAAGGAACACAACAGTCATTGTATTAATTATTATGTCATCTCATCTCATTTTATCATTTTACAGAAAGTACCTGCTCCTGAAGTTTTACCTCAGTGTAAAACACTCACAAGAATGTTTTCTAACTCTCTAGGCTGTACTTTATTGTAGACTGAAGGCTTCCCGGTTTTGGCACCCGCTTTTGTTATCGCTGCCCCACTCAGCCATATCAGATTGACTTTGTTTTGGTGATCCTTTATTTCTTCTTACCTAACTTGGGTAGATTTGTCCAGATTTTCTAACTCTTCTGATATAATTCAGACTGATTTTATTACATTTATAATTTACATAATCCTTGTCTTCTCTGGGTTGTAATTTAATACCTGAGCATTGTAAACTCTTCTGGGGTGGATGGGACAAATAAGGAATTAAGGAAAGTTAAAAACTCAGCTGGCACCTTAGGCATTGTTAGTGGGAATACCAGATCCCTTTCATATTTTCTGATGATTTAGATAACCTCTAACATTTGCTTCAGCTGACTATAACTCTGCCCTTGAGAGAGAAAACCCACTCCTCTCTCCTCTGCCTGTCCTCATCACCACCAAAGCTGAGACTGACTTAGAGCTTAGGTCTTCAGCGGAGACATTTAGATTCTTTGATATATGTCTTCATGCTTATCTTCACATCAGTGGTTCAAACTAATCCTGCATGCTCTGTATAATAGAAAGGAAGGGAATAATGCTTTCCTTTCTTGAGATTTAAGGATATTAGAGCATACTGATTCTGCAATACATCAAAACAGATGCAGAATACAGTATCATAGCTAAATACAGCACATTGTTGGCCTGAAATTCTCTTTATCTCCTTGGTCACCTTTTTTGAAATTTATGATATAAGGTCATGTCTTACTTCTAGCTTGGTTGCTGCTCTTTCTTGTGTTTGCTTATTGATTGTGTGTAGGTTTGTTTGTAATGATAGGGGTGGGGTTATCTCACCTCTCTCACCTCATTACACAGTTTTGAAGAAAGAAAAGATCCAAATTTTGTACACTATTTGTTATTGGAAATTATGACTTCCTTTTGAATACAATAAACTCAGACACAATTCTAAAATGAGATCAAACAATTTTTTTTTTCATATAGACAACTTTGCACTTGGGTAATTGCTTCGAAATAATTAGAAAATAAATTGTACAAAAGTCTACAATACTTTGTAAGTCAATCTATTATACTGACCATAAATTCATTCTTATGTGTGTTTGACTTCAATCATCTCAACTGCTCTTCACTTTAGCCCCTAAAAAACTCTACTTGACACATTATACTATCAATATTTTCCTAACATCTACACCATATTTGAGAATATCACATTCCTATCCCTTGACATTGGAACCACAATATCTATCATCACATTCATCTTTTGTCAGTTTGGAACTTGATATTTATATCTCAGACAATACTTGGGGGTAAGTGCTTCACTATTTCTGAAGCCTTTTTCTCATAATTCAAAAGCATAAACTTTATTAGCTAAAAAGAGAAGAAAATGAGATAATTACTATACTTATATTTGGATAATGATTTATCATTACATTTGTATGTAATATAACTCCTTTTAGAGTTTAATTAATCCCACTTAGTGTTTAAGTATCCTATATATCTGCCAACAGGAGTTCAATTTCTAGTTGCTGTTTATTAGCAAGATAATTGGGTTTATGACTTAAGCATGGTAGCTTCCTGGCATTCAGCCCAGATAGGATATTTTATATGTATTATATCCAGAGAAAAACTACATTTCCTCAAAAGCAGATGCTTAAACAATATTAAAAGCTTAGAATTTTTCAAACTACCATAATACACCATATTGGAGTCAAAACAACAGAGCAAAATCAAATAAACTGGAACATTTTTTCCTAGACTGTTAAGTTTATATTTATTACTTTTTCAAAGAGTTTTTGAGTTTTATTTAGATACACAGACACAAAAATATTTCTAAAGGTATTTTACATTTCAAGTTTAGTTGATTAAACTATTTTTTGCCTGCTTACAACTTTTTTCCTGAAAAGCAATTTTCAAACTTGGTAAAATTTTTCTTGCTAATGACTTGCCAAGTTTCCTATTTCTAATATGAATTTATTTTGAGATACATATACTATCAGAGTATCAAAACGAAAGAAAGAAAAAATACCACTAAATTTTGGGAAGAAATTATGTCAAAATTTAACTCTAAGAATTGAAAATGCAGGTGTGAGAGATTTGCTATATCATTTATTTTTTGCTACCTTTATTTCAGCAACTTGAGGACAAGTTGGGTTTTGAGATAATTTCAAGATAAAACTTTTGCTAAAGAAATGTCAAAGTTATGGTAGGTGAACAAAAAAATTGAATATATATATATATATTATTGTGGTCTACGAAAATCAGGACAATCATATTAATTCCAAGTAATCCACCAAAAAACAACTTCATAAAGCATGGGTTGGGCCTATATTTATTTGGCAAAGAAAAGGGTCACTCTCTAAAAGGTATATTTCCTAGGATCTGTCAAAGACAAAATATTCACTTTCCTAGTCCCAATAATCACTCCTATTAAACCATCAGCTTTCTAGAAAATGAGAAAATAATAATCATTATTGTATCCCCAGCATTGAGGAAAATATCAGTCCTAGAGGATACTTATTCAACAATTCCTGGATGCAGAGATGAACAAAAGGTGGAGGGGTTGATAAGCAGCAGTGTTACATTAAGTAATTTTATGTTGTCTGTTATCTGAATTACTATAGAACTCTGAGCACCAAAATGCTTGTCAATTTTACCATACAAAATGAAACCCTTTGAATTATATAGTACTCTGTGAATTAGTTGTTATAAACTCTCAAAGCAAAAAAATAATTTTTAAAAAGCATATTTTATGTCCTATGAAGTCTCAAATCACAATAGTGTGCATTCTCAAAAGCATCCTGCAATGATTTAATAATTTCTTATTTTTTAACACCTCATTTTAGAAACCTATTTTACTGTTGATGAGATGGAAATACAGCTTAGGATAAAAGCTATTTATCTTGTCTTTTAAAATCCACTTTCCCTTAAAGAGTGATGATTCTTGTGGCTATTGTACTACATTTATATGTACCAAGAAACAGACTTCAAGGGGAAGAGAAAATATATCTCTCTGTTCTCTCCTCTTATCTTTCTTTTCTTAGGTACCTCAGAAGCGCATGAGATAAATATAACATAGGAGGTTAGAAAAAAAGTCTCCCTAGGCCTTCGAAAACACTTCATCAAAATGAAATAGAATTTCTCTTAACCAGTATGAATTTCTCCTCTTCTTAGGCTTCAGTTTTATTTTTGTGTGTCCTCATTCCTGCAGGCTTTTTCCAAACTACCCAAAATATCAGTAAGTCTGTATGACACCTATAGTTTAAAAATTCAAATAGTAAATTTTTCTCAATGCACTTTTTTAGGCTTTGTATCTCTAGATTTCTGTCATATATACATAGATGCACAACTCATATGGTGATCTTTGATGATGTGTAACAATATGCTTCTGTAAGCCGCACAGACTTTCAGAAAACAGGTTAGCTATCAAAGAAGGAAACAGAGAATTAAGGGGCTCAGGCTAGATTGTGAAGGATTAATACACATCAGGAATAAAAATTCCTATAAAAATGAGACATCTGAACACCAGAACTTAATCTGAAATTGGATGGACATATGGATGGTATAAAATGTTAATAAACACCTGCTCTTACATGCTTCTGTGCATAGGTTTGGTTGGTCCCTTAGTGGCTTCTGTAATCTTATTTGCTGAACACCCATATGAAATGCCATTACTGGAAGAAGTCTTGGTGACATGTGGTTGCTCACTCTGCAGCCAGTTATACCACTGGTAATTTATATTTGCTGAATTGTTTCCCATGTCACCTGTGGCCAATCCATTGTTAAGTCCTCCCTCTCAAGGAGAAAAGATATCAGCATAACAAGGTATCAGGCTTAGCAACCTCTGATAGGAAACCTTATACAGGGTATAGTCCTAGTGATTTGTGCTAACCAATAATAATGGAAGTAGTTCAGCAAGGAGTTATTGAATTTAATGTATTGGGCTCTGACCCGGCTCACTAAGATTGTGGCTAAGTCTCTGTGCTTCTCTTTGCTTATCTGATGGTTACCAAAATTAAATAAGACAATACACAAAAATGAATATAATAAAAACTCAAAAACTCAGTAATGTTTTTCAGCATCATTGTGGAATACTGTTTATGATGCTTATGTTATGAAGTTTAAATAGCTACGCTCAAGTTTTCTAATAGATCAGGAACAAAGAAGCAATTCAAGGCCAGAGAATCCTTTTCTTTTTCTTTTTCTTTTTTTCTTTTTTTTTTTTTTTTTTTTTTTTTTTTTTTTTTTTTTTTTTTCAGAGTCTCTCACTCTGTGATCCAGGCTGGAGTACAGTGGCATGATCTCAGCTCACTGTAACCTCTGCCCTGCTGGGTTCAAGCAATTCTCCTGCCTCAGCCTCCTGAGTAGCTGGGATTACAGGTGCATACCACCACACCTGGCTAATTTTTGTAGTTTTAGTAGAGACGAAGTTTCACCATGTTGGCCAGGCTGGTCTGGAACTCCTGACCTCAGGTGATCTGCCTGCTTTGGACTCCCAAAGGGCTGGGATTACAGGCATGAGCCACTGTACCAGGCCAGATAACTCTTTTCATTGAAAGAGAAAATTTACCATGTGAAATAAAAAGAGTGGACTCTGTGCTCCAACATCTAAATATCGTCATTTGTTACCTGGTTTTATGCCCCTAAATTCCAGTTCTGAAAGCCTGTCAGGTAGATAATAATCTTCCTAGAAACCTGATGATGAGAAATGTCAAAAATTAGTATGGAAAATACAGCTGGTCTAGCATAGGAAGTCATTTTTTTTCCAGTTGTATTTAGATATTTCAATAAATGGCCTGTAACATCATTGTGATTGTTATAACAAATAACATATGGTAACATAATCCACCAGTGGTATTCTGCCACAGCATAACTTATATGTACCATAATACCAGTTTGTAGGGGGAATAAAGTTGTCAAATGTTATATGGAGCGAATTCTTTACATTATACTGTAACCATCTTACTTGCATTAAATCTGTTATTTTCATAAATGTGATAAATTGCAACAGTAAACTTGGAGGACAACTGTAGTGCTTCTTGACAAACTTTCTTTTTGCTTTTTCTTGGTTGCCATTTTTTATTCTTATTTCTGCACTGATCTGGTGTTTAATTTGTTGACATTCTATGCTGTATTCTATAACAAATAAGACATTTAAACTTCTAAATGTTAGAAAATAAGGCTACATTAGACTGCTTGAAATCTAAAGAGCTAGTTTTAATGTAAGAATGGCTCACTGTAGCTGAGAAGATGTTCTGGGCTCTTTAAGACCTGGAGGTTCAGGGTCAGGAAATACTGCTGCTGTTTAACTTGCATTTCTTCACCTAGCAGCAAAAGTACTGGAGAATCACCTCCTGGTTTTTCGCCCAGTGACATGAAGAATCTTTATTGAGGGTAGACATGGGTGGAATAGAGAGAAATAGAGATTTGTATGCTAAAATGACAACTCCTTGATGATCAGAATAGGTACTAAAGATTCTAAGAAGGAAGAGTTTACAAACAAAAATACATGTTCTAGGACAAAGAATAGCTGACATAAATTATGAAGTTAACATTCTATGTTCCCATTGATAGGTGGCGAATGGATCAAAATTAAGAATATCATTGAAAAATGATGATAATTTTCATAATCATAAATTCTTCATTGAATTTGTTTTGGCCAAAATGATTTGCCAATTATCTTTAGCAGTATCTGGTTATAATATGTGTACTATAATCCAAAAGTCAAGAAAATTATTTAAAAGTCATGTTAAGAAACAATGAAGGAATATGGTAAAGAGGATGGCTGTGTTGCTTAAACATTACCATATTTAAACATGACTCCACAGTATACTACAAAATGGTAGATCAGCACTAGCACACATCATTAGTGTATCTGTTCATACAATGTAAATATAATGCCATTCTTTATTCCTGCTCCATAATTCTTATGCCCGTTTTTGTGGAAGTGAGTTGCTTCCTTAATTGTAAATCAGTTTTAACTTAAGCTCTGGGATACATGTTGTCCTTAGCCATATATAACATAAAGATTCTGACGACAACACTTTAGGGACTCAACTTCTAGTCAAATTTGTTCTAATTTTATTGAAAACAACTTGTATGTCCTATTCCTATGAACGCCACGTCACACTGCAGTTTTGTTTTTTTAAAGCTGTGAAATATTTTGAGGAATATAATACACTTTTAATGCTTTGGAAAGATGTCCATAAAGGAACATGTAAAATGAACAGAAAGTGAGAAAACAGAGGCAGAGAGATCATTGGAAAGGAATTATGCAAAAAGTAGAGTCTAAATCAGGATCAGTGTTGCAAGGCATAGATAGGGGAGGTAGGTTGGAGAGATACTGGATTTGAAAGATGATTAATATAAATTAAGGTTTTGTTCAGGAGGGAATAAGAGAGACGTTTTTAACTTGCTATTAATAAAGGCATGGCAACACCTTTGATGGAAAAGGGGAATACAAAAGAAAACATATTTTATGCCAAGGTTAATATTTTCTGATTCCATCATCTTAAACTTTAGGGGTTTAGACATATATATTTAGAAATATTTTTCAAGGAAGTAAAAATGAGGATCTACATTTGGAGATGCAGATCAATAAAGGTGAATGAAATGAAAGCACTTATTTGGACATTAGGAAATAAGGGTCATTCTGAAAAAGTAGTTAAGTCGAACTCAAATTGAAAAAGGTTAAGAATGGAATGAAATGTAAGACAGGAGAAGGGGCCAGTTCCTTAACAATTTAGCAACAAATGAACAAGTTTTCACACACACCTAGAACTAGTATTATTTTAGGTCTTATTTAAAGGGAAGAAAGAAGAATAAATTTCCTGAGTTATTATGATCATGAATTGATTTGCTGTCATCCATAACACTTTTATTTAACTGCTATGCTCCAGTCATGATTCTAGGGGCTATAGATTCAAAGTCGAATAAGAAGATGTTCCAAAATGGATATCACCATCTTCTGGAAAATGGTAGAGTCAAACTGAGATAATTTCCACACAATTGAGACAGAATAAGTATCAATTAAAGATGGAATTAAGTTTGACTAAATTGCTCACATTGGTTTCCATATTGAGCAAGTTCTTTGCATAATTATTTTACCTTTTATATGGTTTGTCTGTGTTCCCACCCAGATCTCATCTTGAACTGTAGCTCCCATAATTCCCACGTGTCATGGGAGGGACCTGGTAGGAGGTAATTGAATCATGGGGGCAGGTTTGTCTTGTACTGCTCTTGTGATAGTAAGTCTTATAAAATCCAATGGTTTTATAAAGGAGGGGAGTTCTCACACACACATGCTCTCTCTTGCCTGCCACCATGTAAGATGTGACTTTCCTCTTCCTTGCCTTCTGCCATGATTTTAAGACCTTTCCAACCATGTAAAACTGTGAGTCAATTAAACCTTTTCCTTTAGAAATTACCAGTCATGGATATGTCTTTATTAGTAGCATGAGAACAAATACAACCCTCAACTATACTTTGCTGGTGATAGAGTCAATAACTTGGTGGCAGGGCCTGCAGCCAAAGCTTTGAAGAGAATGGTGCTGATTGATCGAAAGTGCTAATGTATGTGAAGGTGCCTTGTAAACTGTAACATACTATATAAACAGAATTGCCATCATTTTCTCTTCAAAAAGAATTGATTCATCCAAACAAAAGACTACCACTCAAAACATAATTTTGTCTCATTTGGCTTCATGAATCATGCTGCTATAACATACTTCATAGCTTTCTTGGCAGATATGTAACATGAACCTATAAAACCATACATTACCTACTGTGTTTAATTTTATGTGTCAGCTTCTCTGGGCCATGGGGTGCATAAATATTTGGACAAACATTATTCTGGGCATTTCTGTGGGGGCATTTGTAGATGAGGGTAACATTTAAATTGGTGAACAAGTAAATTGGGTTGCCTTCCATTAAGTGGGTGGGCCCAATTCAATCAGTTGAAGTCCTAAATAGAACAAACTGACCAGCCACTCCTGCACAAAAGAGAATTCTCCAGCAGATAGCCTCCAGATTCAAACTGTAGCATTGGTCATCCTAGGCTTCCAGCCTGACAGCCTTCACATTAGAGCTGCAGTACAGTATTGCCTCTACTGAGTCTCCAGCCTTCCTGCCTACTCTGAAGATTTTGAACTTGCTAGCTTTCAGAATCATGTGAACCAATTCCTGTAATAAATCTGTTTATATATGCATATATATGTACACACACACACGCTCTCTCTTATTATATTGGTTCTGTTTCTCTGAATAACCCTGATAGCAACCCATCCTAAGAAATCTAAAGTATAGACATGTCAAAGTAATAAAAATAATTTTTAAAAATTCAGTTAAAGGTTAATGAAAAATATTTCAGAGAAAATTTTTTGAAAGAAGCTTTTAAAACACATGCAATAATAGCACTATGATGAGAAATCTATTTTTTAAGCAGTGTTTTAAAAAACCCATTTTGGGTCGAACTAAGCCAAACCTGCCTTTCTTTTTTTTTTTCCAGTTTTTAGAGTTTTCCAAAGGCAATTTATTTTAAGTTTTATATCCAGTAGCAGTTTAAATTTTAGTGACATCTGAAAAATGGCTTATAGAATTCAAAAAATAGGTTCAATGCACAAATATAAAAGGAAGCATTAGTATTTTATTCTTGTCTCAACACCTATTTCCTTTTTGGCCACTGGACTTGGGTTTTCTTCCCAGGCTATATCAATAGAAAATGTACCATTTTTCTTCTTGAAAACTGCAAAAAATATGCCAAATATAAATGGACGCAAAATAAAAAACATCATTTTCTTTGAAATAATTGTTGCATACACTGTAAAACACTCAAGTTATTGATCAAATAGATTAGTGTGATTCATTAATGTGAGTCATATTTGCTTTAATTTTTTCATAGGTACAAAACTATAAAAGGCAAGTTAAAGCTTAGAAGGAGTTTCATATATTTATTTCATTTCTTTGGCACAAAATATTGTCATGGAATTGTTATTTCCATTGTAAACATAAGGAAAAGTGGAATGTATTTTCTCAGTCACTATATACCATCACACTTTGCTTATCAATGGGGACATATTCTGAGAAATGAATTTTTAGGCAATTTTATCATTGTGTGAACATCACAGAATGTGCTCACGCAAACCTAGAGTACATAGCCTTCTCCACACCTCCCCTACATGGTATAGCCTGTTGTTCCTAGGCTACAAACTGGTACAGCATGTGACTGTACTGAGTACTCTAGACAACTGGAACATGATGGTAAGTACTTGTGTATGTAAATATACCTACACATAGAAAAGGTACAGTAAAGATACAATTGAAAGATTGAAAAATGGTAGGCATACATAGGGCATTTACCATGAATGAATCTTGCAGGACAGGAATTTGCTCTGGGTGAGTCAGTAAGTGAGGGGTGAGTGAATACGAAAGCCTGGGATGTTATTGTGTACCACTGTAGACTTTATAAATACTGTACATTTAGGCTATACTAAGTTTATTAAAAATATATTTTTCTTTAATAATGTTAGCTTATTGTAACTTTTTAACTCTACACATTTTTAAAACTTTTTGATACTTTTCTAATGACAGTTTAAAACATAAACACATTGATTTTTTATCATGAGACTGCTGAAGTTGCTTATCAGCTTAAGGAGATTTGGGGCTGAGACGATGGGGTCTTCTAAATATACAATCATGTCATCTGCAAATAGAGATAATTTGACTTCCTCTTTTCCTAATTGAATAGCTTTTATTTCTTTTTCTTGCCTAATTGCTCTGGCTAGAACTTCCAGTACTATATTGACTAGGAATGGTGAGAGAGGGCATCTTTGTCTAATGCCAGTTTTCAGAGGGAATGCTTCCAGTTTTTGCCCATTCAGTATGATATTGGCTGTAGGTTTGTCATAAAAAGCTTTTATTATTTTAAGATACATTACATCAAACCTAGTTTATTGAGAGTTTTTAGCATAAGGGGGTGTTGAATTTTGTCGAAGACCTTCTCTGCATCTATTGAGATAATCATGTGGTTTTGTCTTTGGTTCTATTTATGTGATGGATTACATTTATAGACTTGTGTATGTTGAACCAGCCTTGCATCCCCAGGATGAAGCCTACTGGATCGTGGTGGATAGCTTTTTGATGTGCTGTTGGATTTGGTTTGCCAGTATTTAATTGAAGATGTTTGCATCAATGTTCATCGCAGATATTGACCTATAGTTTCCTTTTTTAGTTGTGTCTCTGCCAGGTTTTGTGTCAGGATAATGTTGCTCTTGTAAAATGAATTAGGGAGGATTCCCTCTTTTTGTATTGTTTGGATAGTTTCAAAAGGAATGGTACCAGCTCCTCTTTGTACATCTGGTAGAATTCTGCTGTGAACTCATTTGGACCTGGACTTTTTTTGGTTGGTAGGCTATTGCTGCCTCAACTTCAGACCTTGTTATTGGTCTATTCAGGGATTCAACTTCTTCCTGGTTTAGTCTCGAGAGGGGATAAATGTCCAGTAATTTATCTGTTTCTTCCAGATTTACTGGTTTATGTGCATGGAGTTGTTTGCAGTAATCTCTGATGGTAGTTTGTATTTCTGTGGAATCGTGGTGATACCACCTTTATCATTTTTTTATTGCATCTATTCAATTCTTCTCTTTTCCTTTTTACTAATCTGGCTAGCAGTCTGTCTATTTTGTTGACCTTTTTGAAAAAGCAGCTCCTGGATTTCTTGATTTTTTGAAGGTTTTTTTGTGTCTCTATCTACTGCAGAAATCACAAGCATTCCTATACACTAATAACAGACAAACAGAGAACCAAATCATGAGCGATCTCCCATTCACAATTGCTACAAAGATAACAAAATACCTAGGAATACAACTCACAACAGACGTGAAGAGCCTTTTCAAAGATAACTACAAACCACTGCTCAAGGAAATAAGAGAGAACACAAACAGATGGAAAAACATTCCATGCTCATGGTTAGGAAGAATCAATATTGTGACAATGGCCATACTGCCCAAAGTAATTTTTAGATTCAGTGCTATCCCCATCAAGCTACCCATGACCCTCTTCACAAAACTGGAAAAAAACTACCTTAAACTTCATATGGAATCAAAAACGACCCTGCATAGCCAAGTCAATTCTAAGCAAAAAGAACAAAGCTGGAGGCATCACGCTACCTGACTTCAAACTATACTACAAGCCTACAGTAATCAAAACAGCATGGTACTGGTACCAAAACAGAGATATAGACAAATGGAACAGAACAGGGGCCTTGGAAGTACACCACACATCTACAACCATCTGATCTTTGGCAAACCTGACAAAAACAAGCAATGAGGAAAGGATTCCCTGTTTAATAAATGGTGTTGGGAAAACTGTCTAGCCATGAGTAGAAAGCTGAACCTGGAGCCCTTCCTTACACCTTACACTAAAATTAACTCCAGATGGATTAAAGATTTAAACATTGGACCTAATACCATAGAAACCCTGTAAGAAAACCTAGGCAATACCATTCAGGACTTAAGCACAGGCAAGGACTTCATGACTAAAACACCAAAAGCAATGACAACAAAAGCCAAAATATACAAATGGGACCTAATTAAATGGAAGAGTTTCTGCACAGCAAAAGAAACAATCATTAAATTGAACTGGCAACCAACAGAATGGGAAAAAAATTTTGCAAGCTACCCATCTGACAAAGGGTTGATATTCAGAATCTACAAAAACTAAAACAGATTTACAAGAAAAAAGCAAAGAAACCCATTCAAAAATGGGTGAAGGAAATAAACAGACACTTTTCAAAAGAAGACATTTATGATGCCAAGAAACTTGAAAAAGTTCTCATCATCACTAGTCATTAGAGAAATGCAAATCAAAATCACATTGAGATACCATCTCACGCCAGTTAGAATGGCAATCATTAAAAAATCTAGAGATAGCAGATGCTGGAGAGGATGTGGAGAAATAGGAACACTTTTACACTGTTGGGAATGTAAATTAATTCAACCATTGTGGAAGACAGTGTGGGGACTCCTCAAGGATCTAGAAATAGAAATTCCATTTGACCCAGCAATCCCATCACTGGGTATATACCCAAAGGATTATACATTGTTCTATTATAAAGACACATGCACACATATATTCATTATGGCACTGTTTACAATAGCGAAGACTTGGAACCAACCCAAATTCCCATCAATGATAGACTGGACAGAGAAAATGTGGCACATATACACCATGGAATACCATGCTGCCATAAAAAACGATGAGTTCACATGTCCTTTGTAGAAACGTGGATGAATCTGGAAACCATCATTCTCAGCAAACTGACACAAGAAAACCAAACACTGCATGTTTCCACTCATAGGCAGGTGATGAACAATGAGAACACATGGGCACAGGGAGGGGAACATCATACATGGGGGTAGGGAGGGGGACACGGGGCAGGGGAGGGGAGGGACAGCAGGCGGCAGGGAGGTTGGGGAAGGATAACACCGGGAGAAATGCCTGATGTAGGCAACGGGGAGATGGAGACAGCAAACCACCATAACATGTGAGTACCTATATAACAATCCTGCAAGATGTACACATGTACCCAGAACTTAAAGTACATTAATAACTTTTTTAAAAAAGAAATTCACATTAAAAAAAAAAGAAATTCACATAAAAAATAATAATGCTGACACATCACAATTTTAGATTTTAAAATTTCCAGAATTTTAAGCAAAAAGCATTATGAAGGAAGGTTTGGTTTAATAAAGACTGATTTTGTTCGGTGCTATATGTTAAAAAAAAACAACATAAAATTCAGCTGTACACAAATATTTTTTCTTTCTTTATATTCTTATTCTATAAGCTTTTTTTCCCATTATTTTTTAGTTTTCAAACAGTTTTGTTAAAAACAGAGACACAAACAGATACATTAGCCTAGGCCTACACAGGGTTAGGATCATCAATATTGTGTCTTCCACCTCCACATCTTATCCCACTGGAAGGTTTTCAGAGGCACGAGCATGCATGGAGCTGTCATCTCCTATAATAACAAAGCCTGCCTTCTTCTGGAATACCACCTGAGCAACCTGCCTGAAACTGTATTATAGTACAGTTCTTTTTTAACAAGCGGAAGAACACTCTAGAATAATGATGGGAAGTATAGTAAATACATAAACCAATAACATAGTCATTTAGTTTATTATCATTGAGGATTATGTATTGTACATGATTGTATGGGCTATAGTTTTATACAACTGGAAGCACAGTTGGTTTGTTTATGACAGCGTCACTGCAAACACAAAAGCAATATGTTGCACTATGTCATAAGGACATGAGGTGGTAAGAATTTTTCAGCTCCCTATAGTCTTATGAAGCCACCATTGTATATGTGGTCTGTTGTTGAGTAAAACATCATTATGTGGTGCATAGCTGTAGTTATGTGGATAAGATGATTGATTTTTAATGCCAAATGTCAGATGTCATTCTTTGTCTGTCACTATTGGCATGCTGGCCTCCACTCAAATTAGCTGAGCTCCTGCTCTGTGCAAGGTACCAAGATGTTGTAGAGTATGAAGAAGGATCATTGTTCATGGCTTCTAGGATATATAATTAAGTGAGGAAAGTAATCCCTTCTGTGATGATAAAATACTTAGCAATTTAAAAAATGAAGAACATAATGCTTTAATAACACCTCCCAACATATTTTCCTTTGTCAGTGATGTGATTTTATTCCTTAAAGTTCTGATATCATATTTGTCCCATGAATTGGTAGAAAAAATATCACTTAGAAAGATGTGGGGGAAGAGCCTCAAAGGGAATGATGGGAAAGAGAGATTTACAGAAGACAGATGTGGGGAATGATCAAAAACAAGCATTCCAGCCTTGCCTCTCAGTTTAAAAAATTAGAAACAGAGGATATTAAAAACTTCAGATAGGTTGTCAAAGATGACAGAAAAGGAGATCCTCAGTAAGTACCCTAAACTTTGCTTTCTATCTGTAGTTATTAGGACTAATTACTAACTTTGGAACCAAGTGACAACTCAGTGACCCCAGAGATACAAATATATAGAGACAGAAATATACATATCCACAGTTGACTCTTGAACAATGCAGGAGCTAAGAGCTCTGAACCCATGTGCAGTAGAAAATTTGTGTATATAGTTGTGACTACTCACAAACTTAATTACTAATAACTTCCTTTTGACCAGAAGCCTTACTGATAACATACACCGTTGATTAATACACATTTTGTACATTGTACTATATATTGTATTCTTACAATAATGTTAGCTATAGAAAATATTATTTTAAAAATCATGAAGAAAATTATTTACTATGCATTGAGTGGAAGTGTATTATCATGAAGATCTTCATCCTCACCATCTTCACATTGAGGAGGCTGATGAGGGGAAGGAAGAGGAGAAGCTGTTCTTGCTATCTCAGGGTGGCAGAAGTGGAAGAGGTGGAAGAGACAGAAAGGGAGTCAGGAGTGCCAGGCATACTTGGTATAATTTGTATTTTAAAAATCCACATGTAAATGTTCTTACATGGTTCAAACCTGTGTTGTTAACAGTCAACCATTACACATATATAAAAATACATATGAGTGTTATAAATGAGCGTATCATAGGTGATCATTAAAATGGGCATTATACATTGGTGCTTCCCAGTTGATAAGCAGTGACCAGAGCTGATTTATGATAAAGTTCTCACTGGTCTATAGCAGAATGATGAAAATAAAAACAGTGTACTTAGGTTTTCATAGAGTTAAATTTATATTTTGCTTTCCATGATAATTAGGATGCTGTAATGCAGGTTATGAAAAGGATGGAGTTATTAGATGATTGGTTCATCAGAAATTATCTTTAAAAGAATGTTAGCAACAAAATGACTTCCATATTTTTATGTGTGTGTGAGAGGGGTCTTCTTTGGGCAAACTGTGTTTGTCTACTAAATCACAAGCTCAGGGAACCAGTGATTTTTCTAGAATATTGTTCTGGCCTGAATAATGTTCTCTTCACCACGCTAAAATTTATATGTTGGAAGCTCTAATACCCAGTGTCTTGGCGTGTATCTGTATTTGGAGGCAGGTCCTTTCAAAAGGTAATGAGGTTAAAATTAGGCCATTAGTGTGGGCCAGGATCCAACATCACTGGGTCCTTATAAGAAGAGATTAAGGCACAGAGAGAGACACCTGGGGTGCACATGCACAAAGGGACTACCTTGTGAGAAGTCAGCAAGAGGGATGCCATCTGTGAGCCAAGGAGAGAAACCTGGAAGGAAACCAACCCTGCTTGCTCTTTGATCTTGGATGTCTCACTTCCAGGACTGTGAGAATGTAAATTTATGATGCTGAAGCCACCAGTCTGTGGTATTTTGTTACAACAGCCCATGAAAACTAATGCTAGTGTTATACTGATTAGGAGGAAGGAGTTGCTTAAATCTGGGGTCAAAGGCTGCCTCAAGGAACAGGTAGGAGGTGAGACAGACTGGATTTATGTGGAAACTAGGAGGAGGGCATTCTAGGAGAAGAATGCTGGTGAAAAACATGCAAGAGCTAGTTTATGTGGCATCTTAAAATAGGGAAGAGCAGTCTATTGAGTAAAGATTATAATGAGAGTTCAAGCTGGTGAAAAGTAGGTTCAAGTCCATTCAAAAAATTTTGAATGTGATGTCTCAAGAATTAAATGTTTATATTGTGTTAGGCAGCTCCACTGTATACAAATGAGGAGGAAACAGAAAATAAAGGCATCAACTACAAAACATTGTTCTGAGAAGTTTAATAATTAAATGCAAGGAAACAAGACAGGATGTCAAGGCATTGATAAAATGTAGAAACCCTTACCAAAGAGTCTGCCACTCAGAATTTGAAACCAAAAAAGCTAATTATTGCTTAAATAAAGGTGAATTACTGTGATCAGAAACTGTCTCATTTGGAAGCACAAAGTGATGATCTAATATGGAATTTGGTAGAAGAATTTCTTCGCAGCTGGGTTGCTCACAGATGTGAAGGTGTGGAGGAAAATGCGTGTTGACTGTAATAGTGTGTTTTGTGCTAGTGTCTGAGGGACATGATTGATTGAACAAATTTCACTTGTTTGTCTGGCAGTTTACTTGTCACTGCAGCTATAGAAAAATCAGTCATGCCCAAATTGTTTGTGGGCTTCCTTGTTTTCAACATGAAGTAATAGCCAAGACTTCTGTCTTTCTTCTAAATGTTCTTAGTTCAATCATTCCTCTTCCTACCATTGCTAGATCATGCTAAGAGCTTATCTGCTGTTACGTGCATCCCCAGGGATCTCACACCACATTATTCTCTAGGTCACCCTCAGATTAGCTGTGCTAAAGGAAGGATTCGATGACATCACTGTCCTTCCCAAACAACTCTAATAATTCACAACTCTCTACAAACTAAAATTAGTCCTTCTTACATCTATACTTTTCATGAGGCAGACTAACTTGCAATCTAGGGTTAGCTTCCTTTATTGCCTACCTCATATACTGAACTTTACTAGGTCATTTTTATCACTGTGCCCTGATATAATACATTTTAAATCCTAACTTCAAGTTTGTGTTTACCATTCCTTAAAGCAAAACAAAGTAATTTTACAAAGTTATTTTATTGTTTAGTTTTGTCACAATATCTTATGTAATAAATGCTGTATAGTGGACACTTCATGGACAACC
This sequence comes from Cebus imitator, assembly GCF_001604975.1. Lineage (NCBI taxonomy): Eukaryota > Metazoa > Chordata > Mammalia > Primates > Cebidae > Cebus > Cebus imitator. The sequence goes on from NW_016107617.1 coordinate 1,861,297, forward strand.
TGAAGGACAGGACCGTGGTACTGTCTACTTCATTGACACCCAATATTAAAATTGCATCCATTTTAAGAGATTTATAAGAATAAAAGCTGTGGAATATCACACAGATTTATGATAATGACTACATACACACATACAACACACACTCATATTCTATTAAAGTTTATTTTCAAATGCAAGGATCAGACCGTTATCAGTTACCTTAACTTGATACTGTTTTCAATAGCTAGTGCTTTAGCATGAATTATTTAAGAAATCATCTCCAATTACTATAATACTTTAAATTATCCTTAAAGAATCCAAGTCAACAAAAACAAAGTGACCTTCTGAAATCAGATTCAATAAAATGTAAATCATTTAAAAATAACTCAAAAAAAAGCGTTGATCTTCTCCCCACCCCTAATTATTGGAGTATCTTAGGTCAGAGATAGATCACCTTATCGCAATGGACTCACAGGAAAACAAATGGCTCTGAGTTTTTCTCCGTTTTTATCTTCATGCTCCATTAGGAAGCAACAAAAAATACATTTTCATTTTTCTGTTTATTAACGAAGAATGAATGTGGTAGAAAATGAAATTTAGCTAATTTGGACTGTGCTCAATTTAATGAGATTGACCTTTTCCATTCATTTTGATATGCTTTTGGTTTTATATGGACAAACAGACTTATTTTCAGGAAATATTGTAATCATTTCTCATCTCATAAACAGTAAATCTTAAGCAGATGAACTGCAGAACTGCCACCTTCACAGATGTTTTATCACCTTGAAGTTACTAACATTAAATCTTAATTTTAATCAAAAATATAAAAATCAGCAAATAGATATTAATCACAAATATCATTCTAGCTTAATTGTGTTTTAATTGTAGGATGGTCCAAGTGATAAATCTCCGATGAATGGAGGAACACCAGGGTTCTTGGTCCTCATGCCAGCCTAGATAAAATGACAGGGACACATGTGGAGTGCTTTTAAGGAGCGGAGAGTTTAATAGGCAAGAAGGAAGGAAGAAGAAAGAGAGAAGCTCCCTGTACAGACACAGAGGTGGGGGGGCCTCCAAAGTTGAAAGAGGAGGTCCCTGCCTGCCACAGATATCAGCCAGGTATATATGCAGAGGCTGGAGGAGGTGGTGTTTGATTTGCATAGGTCTTAGAGGATTGGTTTGACTAGGCATGATATTTACATAGCCTGAGAAAGAGCTGCCCTTCTCACCCTACTCTTTTAATATGCAAATATGGGCTGCCATGATGTTCCACACACATGGGATATGTGGGGCAGCCATGTTGCCAGGAACATGTGGGGCAAGGGCAAGAAGATGTGGGAATGGCCATGTTGAGTGGACCCAGTTTCTAATGGTCTGTATTTGCATATCAAAGGTTGCCAGCGTGGCTCTAAGTGCCAGGGCTTTACAAGAAATTTTTCCGGAGATGCTTTAAAAAATGAAAATTTCCCAAGGACCCCATTTCCTCTCTATCTGCTTAAAATAATTTATTAATAACTCCTACCACACAGGTTGGTAAAAACATATTAACCATATGTACGACAGATGAGAGCTATTACAAGCTTTCTTTATCATCTGGATAGCCCTCTGAAACAACAACCCAACATTCAAAATATTCTCATGTAGTGTCTACCATGCACCATTTATTGCATAAGAGATTGTGACAAAACTAAATAATAAAACAATTTTGTAAAATTAATTTATGTTTTGGTTGGAAAATAGTCACATGAAAAATCAACAGTTGAATTAAATTAGTAAGTACAAAGTGATGGAAACAATAAATTAACTTAAAGCTTCAGAATATAGAAAGTCACAGATTTGGAAAAGCCCAAAGATAAAATTCAAGAAACAAATAAGCCAGTTTGACAAAAGCAGAAGATGTTTTATAGCAACGAAAGAAATTGTTAATTATTGGGACCAGATACTAAGGGGCGTGGGAGATCACTTCATAGAATTTGAATTTTGTCCTATATAACACAAGAAATAAACCAATGTCCTCTGTGAAGAAAACTCAAATAACTTAAGTCACATATCATTAAGATTTCACTACTCAAGCTTAAAACTATTTTCTTTCTCTCCCTACCTCCCTCTCTCTCTCTCTCTTTCTCTCTTCTCTCTCTCTCTTTCTCTCACTCTGTCACACAGACTGGAGTGCAGTGGGGTGATCTTCGCTCACCAAAACCTCTGCCTCGCAGGCTCAAGCAATTCCTCTGCCTCAGCCTCCCCAGTAACTGGGATTACAGGTGCATGTCACCATGCCCAGCTGATTTTTGTATTTTTAGTAGAGATGGGTTTTCACCATGTTGGCCAAGCTGGTCTTACACTCCTGACCTCAAATGATCCACCTGCCTTGGCCTCCCAAAGTGCTGGGGTTACAGGCATGAGCCACTGTGCTCAGCCCAGAACTATTTTTAAATATGATGAGTAATTAGAACATCCTCGGGATGCAGTTAAACCTTTAGTATGCTAACTAATCAGTTTTATACCAGATTTCTTATGCTTTTGTTTTACTGACATTTAAAAGACAATGGATTAGAAAAGAAAATAACTTATGTCAGCTTACAAATTATTATGTCCATTAATATCTTTTAAACTCCTGTCTTATTCTTTATATGCGCAATGTAGTAGCAGGTAGGTGTGGAAGGCAATCACCAAATCCATCCAACTAATACTTGAGTGCCAGTTATTTTCCTAGTTTGGCGATAAAACATTGAAAAGGCCAAAGAAAATCAATGCACACACAAACAACAGCAACAACAACAACACAGCAAACAGAAATTGTTCCTGTTCTCAAAGATTTCCATCCTAGGAAATAATCATTAATCAATGATCTTGAGAATTGATCAATTAGTGATATAAATGCATGATTGTTATAAATGCTGTGAGAAAGAGATAAAATCATGCAGTTCAGGAACTGACCTCATCAAGAAACCTTTTTTTTTTGCGGGGGAGGGTAGGGGGATAATGAGATGGTTATAGGGAGAAATTAAAAATAAGAAATAATTAACTAGGTACAAGGAAAAGGTGAGAACTTTTCAGAGACAGATAGCAACATGTGCTATCTGTCTTATTCTTTATATGCGCAATGTAATAGCAGGTAGGTCTGGAAGGCAATCACCAAATCTATCCAACTAATACTTGAGTGCCAGTTATTTTCCTAGTTTGGCGATAAAACATTGAAAAGGCCAAAGAAAATCAATACACACACAAACAACAGCAACAACAACAACACAGCAAACAGAAATAAGGAGAAAGAAGGAGTCATGGTATCACATCACAAAACTGTTCCTAAGTTTCAATGTGATTGACAAGCAGCTGCACACTTTCTTCAGACTGCATCAGGTCACCCAACTATTTATATAAATAAAGTTTTATTGAAACATAGCCACACCCTTTCATATGCATGTTTTCCATGGCTGCTTTACTCACTAAAGAGGCCAAGTTGGGTAGTTGTAAGAGACACCATGTAGCTCACAAAGCCTAAAATGTTTACTATCTGTTCCACTGCTAGTCTCTATTATAAGACTTTTAATCAGGTATGTAAAACATTGGCCAGTTGGGACAAATTTCATCAAGGACCTTGTGACTAAATGTATGACTTGATTCCAAAGTATTATAATTTTTAGAAATAAAATCATAAGCAGGTACCCAAAATATAAATTAGATTAAAATCTAATTATCCTACCTAAAGTAAAGATAAGGATTCCAGCCCTTTCTACCTGAATGTTGAACTAATCTTACAAGGCAAAACACAAATTTCAGAAAACAATGCTATAGACTATAAAATTAAGAAAGTAGCGTGTCACAATATGGCAAGATGTTAACTTCCAGAGTATTTATTCATTGCAAAGGGAAAAGTACAGCCTTAGACTAGAAAAAAGTCTGCTGGCACAACTTTAATATATATGAAAATTAGTATCACTGACTGATTTTATGGCCTCCTGATATGGTATAATGTAAAATACGCAGAATTACCTATGAAAAATTTTTGCCAAACTTTTTTTATCTGACTATTTAAAAGAAGTTCATAAAAACAATTGGATAAAATAGTTTTGTAAGTTTTATATATACTTAATATGATGATTAATCATTCTTATAATGAGTGTGACTATTCTTTCACGGCTGACCTGGAAATTGACTAAGAATGCCCCATAGTCTAGAGAAAAGAACAGCGAACTATATGTAAGGATTCTCATTTCCATATTCAAGCCGTTTTTAACTAAAAATTCCTGGTGACCTTCAGCACCACCATTCTTTCTCAGGCCTGTAATTTCTCCACTTGTAAAATAAATTTTGAGTAATTTTTCTTTTACCTTATGCACTAAAGTTCTATATACTTAAGTCTCAGGAAATAGTCTTAAATACATAATTTAATGTAGTAGTCAAGAGCAGAGACTCTGGATGCAAAACCCCAGCTTAGCCACTACCATACTTCTCTACACCTCAGGCAATGACCCCATAAATTGAGGTATCACAATCACTTTACCTGCTTCATAGTGTTATTGTAAAGACTGATTCATAATGCATATAATGCTTAGAAAAACAACTATTGCATAGGAAGAATTCCCACCTCGGGTTCCCAAGTAACTAATTTTTCTTTTTTCTGTAAAGATAGGGGTTTGCCATGTTCCCCAAGCTAGTTTCAAACTCCTGGGTTCAAGCAATCTGCCTGCCTCAGCCTCCCAAAGTGCTGGGATTACAGGCGCGTTCCACCTTGCCGAGCTTAAGTGATATACTTCTTTATAGTGGAAATCAATGGGTGGAGCATCTAGCAAAGCTTTTGACAGGACAGACTTGGCCATCACTGCTTTCATCTTTTTCCCTTTATCATGTTTTAGATCTAGAACATGAACACAGTGCCAGGAAGTGCAGCAGTCTTCTTGTGAATTTGAAGTCAAAAGCCAAGGTCTTTTGGATGGGAGAGGAGATAGAAGCACTGGGTCCCTAATAGGGCCATGGAACACCTACAGTAGTCATACTGTATGCTTGATTTCTCATTACATTAAAAAAAAAAGTCCTAAAGTATTTAAATCACAATTAATTTGGTTTCCCATTGTTTGCAACTGAAGCAATCCCAAATGATATATTTATTCTATTTCATTTAATGTCATAAAAACACTTAGAGGGAGGCAAGATTATTATCGCTGTCTGACACTTGTAGTAAATATATTCTTTAAAAACTTTGTTTTGAAAGGAGCTATAAAGATTGAGCCTGTCTACACATTTCATTAAGATTTAAAATTTTATTTGCTGTTTAGGCTCAAAGGTAATTATCTTGCATTCCAATGTATATACACTTCAACAGAAACTATATCAGCAACAAATTGAGGTGGGTTAATACAAATGAGTTACCTTCAAAGTTGTTACAACCACCAATGTCTTATTAGATGTTCAAAACTCTATGAGAAAGGTCTCCTGAATTAATGGGAGGATTTGCAGAAACATAAATAAGAGTTTACTGTGGCTTATGAATTGTAAAGACTTTAAGAACTATCTAGAAGATTCATCCCATCATGACAAAAGCAATCCATAATTGTTCAGGCAATTTAATAAGCCAAAGAAAATGTAGACAGTGTGATAGATCCTAAAACATATTTATCATTCAGCTCTGGAATGCAGAGTCCACTCTTGAATATGTTTTGGATAGCTGGCTCTATCTTACGCTAAATAAATATGTTAGCACTGTTCATCTTTTTATACTGTTAAGTAAACTTAATAAAAATGCCAGTTGAAACTCAGTTTCAAGTAAAATTCAAAGTTACTCCCACTGCAGAAGATGCCAAAAAGAACGCAAAGGTAATTTCTATAGTTTGAAGAACTACATTTGTTGCAATTTGCTTAGTTTCCAGGGTATTAACTCTTAGTTTTTTCTTCACCTCCCAAACCAAATTTTTCCTTTGCTTCTTTTCCTTAAAGTTTCTTTCCTCAATATCCTACTCCAAACCACACAATTAACTATAGTCACAGAAATCCTTCCCCTGGTCAACTCACTTTCAAGACCTATAAATAATAGAATCACCATCTAAAAGACATCTGCAAAGCTCTTTTGGTATTAAAATTTCAGCAGTGTCCTAAGTCTGTACACCATCAGGTCTAGAAAAAATTATTTTCATTCTAAGGCATCCCAGAAGCCTCAGAAAGCCAGTAAGTGGTGTTTTTTGTTTTTTTTTTAACACAAAAGTCTCAATTATGATAGCTTTCCCACAAAGTGTTCTGTCAACTCTTTCCACAAACAACCAAAGTAGAATTTTATTTTCATTTTTTATTTATTCATTTATTTTGAGACAGAGTCACACTGTCACCAGGCTGGAGTGCAATGGGACTACCTCGGCTCACTGCAGCCTCTGCCTCCCAGGTTAAATCGATTCTATTGTCTAAGCCACCCGGGGAGCTGGGACTACAGGTACGTGCCAGCACACTGAGCTAATTTTTATATTTTTAGTAGAGTTGGGGTTTCATCATGTTGGCCACGATGGTCTCGATCTCTTGACCTCATGATCCACCCACCTTGGCCTCCCAAAGTACTGGGATCACAGGAGTGAGCCACCACACCCGGCCCTCTGAAGTAGAATTTTTATATTTAGCTATATGCTTTTAAGTCATGTGGTATTTAGAAGATCTAAAGGGGTGAAAGGAGAATGTTCCAAATGTAAAGCAAATGGATTTATTGACTAAATCAAACTGAAGCTATTTCAATTATCAATAAGAAACAATTTTAAAAATTTGTTCATGTCCTTGGAAGTATGCAGAACACTTCATTCCTGGCAATAGCATGGCAAGGTATGTGCAAAGAGGTCCCACAAGTGTTTACACTGTGTATCCTTCTGGCACCATCTTTCTTTCATGACATCCTACCAACATTGGGGTACAACATTTGGAATGACAAAATAAACTTTCCTTCCCTATAATCTACCCCCTTGATCCTGAGGAACGCACTCACATTGGCATGTTGGCACATTTGTGCTTTCCCAAGGACTGCTTCAAATGCATACACATACATACATGCAAGCCTGAGTCCTGAACTAATTGGATTCCATGATAAGCAAAGAAAACCATGGGCTCTGAGTCCAGCATATACACCACCTCTTTCTTATCAAGTCTCACAGAAGTCTCAACTCAACTCTCTGATGTGTGTAGGGCAAACTTGAATTTGTATAACAATTTAACAGTTGAGTAAACAGACTTCAGAGGCTAATTAGAGGAGTTGTAGCTCAAATAACGTGGGAAACTGACATCTAAACTTCAGCTCTTTTTCTTTCTAGCCCATTGACTTTCTCACTGGTCCCACCATCACCCCCTTCCTCAGCTCATCCTCACATCCTTTCTATTCAACTCACTATGGACCAGCAGTGTTGGTATTCCCTTGCAGCTTGCCTAAAATACTGACGTTTAGACCCCTTATCAGATCCACTGATGCAGAATGTGCCACTGAACAAAGCCCTCAGATGATTCTTCTAGGTATTAAAGTTTGAGAATCATGAAAAGCACACCTCCAATCCCTTATACAAAGAGGCTAGAATGATCAAGTAACTAATCCCTATAATTCCTGTACTTTGGGAGGCTGAGGCAGGAGGATTATTTGAGCCCAGGAGTTCAAGACCAATCAGGGTACATAGCCAAAATTCATCTCTACTAAAAAAAAAAAAAAAAAAATCATAGGCAGGCATGGTGGCAAGCCGCTGTTGTCCCAGCTACTTGGGAGGCTGAGGTGGGAGGATAGCTTGAGCCTAGGAGGTCGAGGCTGCAGTGAGCTCTGATCTTGCCACTTCATTCTAGCCTGGACAACAGAGTGAAATTCTGTCTCAGAAAAGAAATACAAAGAATAACTAACTTGATGACCATGCTTAAACTCATCTGCAAGCTAAACACAAGGACTTAGTTTCATACAGAAGACAGGAAAAATAGTAATTTGGGGCTATAAATGTCTTACTGACTCTAATTTTTTGGTCAATTAAAGTACATATTAAAGCCATTTATTCACTTAGCTGGAAATTATCAACTAAAATGGCCTTCAGAACTTGCATTTTAAAAAATAATTCTTGTCTATAGATAACTAGTTTATGTACAAAAATGATATTGATGGAGAAATATTTATCTCATCATTGATTATTTTAGCAAAAATCTGTTAGAACTCTTAAATGTGGTCAAACAAAACATGGAATATTTGTATAATGGCAAATAATGCAGTCAATTAAAAGTATGTAATATTATGAAACACCCTTCCTGGTGTTGCTAAGTGAAGAAAAAGCAAGATGCTTTGTGTGTGTGTGTGTGTGTGTGTGTGTGTGTGTGTGTGTGTGCGCGCGCGCGCGTGCACACGCACGCAAAAATTCATTTAAAGACATAAATATGACCATAAAGATATGGAATATTGATGGAATCATACCTAAGATACTAGCAATTTATTTTTGTGGGAAGGGAACAGAACGACTGTGGACAGAACAGGGAGACCTATATTTCACTGTACATGTTTTTTATATATGTCGAACACTATATAATGTGCATAGATTACTATTCTATAATATTAAATAAACACCTACAGTAATATTTTTAATTTTTTATAATTTTCAGGGACAAAATCTTTCTGTTTCCTGGATTGGAGTGCAGTCACCACTGGATTCACAGGAATAATCACAGCTTACTACAGACCCAGACTCCTGGACTCAAGTAATCCTCCCACCTTACCCTCCAGTCCCCAGTCCCATAGCTGGGACTGCAGGTGTAAACCATCACACCCAGATTAGAAATCATTTTTATTCAGGATAAGGAAAGTGATGGAGACTAATTTAGTTATCATGTTTTATGACAAATGTTAACCTTCGGAGGAGATCAGAGGACTCAGTAGTACTTTTATTTTAGAGGAGAGCAAACTCTCTTTCCTCTCTACTACCTTATGATATTGTGAGGAGGAATTAAGGAAGTAGATGGGAAAATTCATTATAAACTGTGATAGGCTATACAAAATTAAGTCTGTGTTATTGAGCCTGGATGTTTAATACTTTGATATTCTCTAAATGGAATCACATCAAATATTAACTAAATTCTTTATTATTCCTATTCAATATAACCAACATTTTGGTAATGAGTTTTCCTGAATCACAAATCTTAATATCTGTCCAAAAATTTCCAGGGACATGTTAGATTCATTTGACATTACAGCTCAATAGTGCTCTTTCAGACCAAAAAAAAAAAAAAATTAGCTTTTCTTTCATTTTAATTCTTTAAAACACTCCGTGTGTTCCAATTTAACTGGTGTATTTTCTTTTTCCTTGAATAGTATCTTTGGTTTTCTGACTCCAAGTTGTTAGAAATTGGTTTGTGGCAAGAATAGAAAAAAATCTGTTCATTCTTATATGCCAAATCTAAAGTGCACAGACTTTGAGGGTGAGGACGAGGAGGTGATTATGGTGGTGATGATGTGATACTACAATGTATTTCCTTACACATGCTAGGATAAGTGGCAAGTAAAGCTGACCTGAAATACCTTTAAAAGCCTCCATTTCTTCCCTACTCTAGTGACACCAGGGAGGCTATCAATATCAAAAGAAGGTAGCTTTTGTACTCTCTTTATAGATTGACTGTTTCCCCTTTCTCTCATGATAGAAAACCTTTAAGGACCATTTTAAATTCAACTTCTTTCAAGAAGCCACTTCCAATGACCTCAATCCCATGTGATTTAGACCTTCTCTCAGTCAATACTGTATACTCCACCTGTCTTCTAATGTATTCTGTTTTATAATGATCTGAGTTATATTTTATCCCCTATTACAGTATATGCTCTGTGAAGACAAGATTGTTTCTTGTTCATCTTTACATCTGCAAAGGCATTTCACACTGAGTAGACATTCAACAAAATGTTAATCCATCAAATAATACAAGAAATAAAATGCCCCTCCATTCAAATTTACTTCTATCAATAAGCTAAAAAAACTTCAGTCTCTAAGTGAAAAACAACTACAGAAGAAAAAAATATCAGATCAACAAAGGCATTGCTTTTATAAAGACCTTCTCTGCACAGGGAATTTATTTTCTGCAGTGACTCTTTTAGTGAATTTTGTCAAAAAAAAAAAAGCACTGTTTGTATAAATTATTTTCTAAACTTTGCAATACATACAAATTAGCAGGTTATTTTCAAAGAGGTAACTTGCTTGGGTTCTTATTTGTACTTGTTTAAAAGTTCATCTTCCTGCATATATGCATTTATTGAAAAATCAAATGCTCAAACAATTTCAGACAGACATAGAATAGCGATTTTTCTTCCAAATTTGAATCCCACCAGAAGGGGAAAATGCAGTGACATTAATAACTAATGACTCAATCAAAAAGTGATTTAAGGCAAATTAACAAGGATGAAAATCAAATTTAGATTCACTTAGTCTGTCTAGAAAAGTTGACGAAGAATGAAAACCAGTAAGTGCTCAAATTTTGAAAGACATTACACATTTAACTCATCATCTCTGGCTTTATTTTCAAAATCATTTCAGAGACTTATGTGAAAGTGCACCAAAAATTATAGACAATTTTTCTGACATAAAGACTGAGACAATATTTATCAAGCCTCCATATTGAGCAACTGTAAAAAGGTATTTGTTGTATATTTGACTCTCTGGTTTAGCTGGTGAGTCACTAAATAGAATATAGTGATTTGGCTCTAATTTTGAATCACTAAAAAGAATTTATAAAGATAAATGGAGAATTGAAAATATGAAACTCGAGCAAGCAGATCCTACCACCTTATTTAGCTGTGATTTTACTTTGATCCTTAACCTTCACCTTTACTTAGCCAAACCTCATTCCTTCTAAGCTTATCTTCACCATCCTTTTAACTTTCCTGGAGGGAGTTACCACCATCATTACTAAAAAAAAAAAAAAAAAAAAAAAAAAAAAAAAAAAAAAAAAAAAAAAAAAAAAAAAAAAAAAAAAAAAAAAAAAAAAAAGCAACTCTAGCTGACTCCAGCAAACAGAGCAATTTACTCTTAGGAGAAGGCAGGACTAGCTTCCAACTGCTCTGGCTTTCTAGGAGGCAGAATAAGATGATTTTTCCAGGATGAGACTGATTTGATGAATGACTCCATCCCTTTTTTGTCTTGGTGTCACTGATGCTCAAGGGTTGGATTTTTGAAAAAGAGTACCTGAGTGGCCTAGTTTGTTGTCATATGCCCCGTCCCTCTCAGAGACGTCAAGGCATCTTGATTGATAAAATTGAGACAGTTCATAAAATTGTATTCCATCGGTTACAATAGGAGCTTCCCATTTGGAGGTGGGGGGAAACAGGCGACAGACATTTACTTTCTCTCTGACCCAAGCCTCTCACTGTTTATTTAAAATATGGAGTCCTCATTAGGGAAAAGGGGTCACGCTGGTGGGAGCAAGGAAAAGCAAAGAAAGAAAGGAGATAAGTTATGAGTCTGCCTTTCTTCATGGTCTGAGACATGTAGCCCTCTTGCACCCAGCCTATCACCAGACACCTGCAAGTTGGCTCAGTGCCACCTTGGCGTTATCAATACAGCACAAAGCCCTCTTCAACAGGCAGCATACACACTATTCTATAAAATCTCCAGCAAGCCTTTGTCTCCTTGCAGTCAGTCTCTCTTCTGTTGATCCTGCCCATTGAGAGAAGGCAATGTATTTTTCTGCTTTCTTTAATAAATATGCCTTTCTCTACATACAATTGCCTTGATAAATTATTTTACTCCTGCACCACCGGCCCAAATAGTCATCCCTCCCCCTCTACATAAAATTTCTTTTCATAGGCGTGAAATGCTCAAATTTACAATAAAAGAAACTTTCACACTTGAAATAAATTAAAATACTGCAGCGTTTCAGGTCTCCCTGCCTTTGCTCACGTGATTCCCTCTGACTGGAACACCATTAATCTTTGCTAGGTGAAATTCCAGTCCTTCTTCCAAACTCATTTCAAACAGTACTTCCTCTGTAATGATTTTCCTGACCTCTCCATGAGGAATTAATCAATCCTGCTCCTGTACTTCCAAAGTGTGTTCTCCATAACCCTATGGACTTGCCCGTGTGTTAACAGTTAATTGTTTAAGCGCTGCTCTTTGTGATGGGATTATGAAGCTATGGATCTGGCTTCAGGAACACCTCCAATCATGTACTCCAACCTGACCAGCTAGTCCTTCACAAATGTCCTTTGAAGATGTTAATAAAACTTTTAGGGCGGTAAACTGAAAAGTTGCTTCCAGACATTCTCTGATTTTATTCTGTATATATGCTGGATATAATTACAAAATAAGCATGATTTAAAAACTCCACTTATGAAATATAGGTCATTTTGAGAGTAAAGTTGAGTTACTTTAACAATTCCACATGGTGTCTATCACGATAGTTATTTTAAAAAGAACGAAAAATAATGTATCAGGAACTCCACATTCTCTAGGCTAGACTTTACAGAGAAGAAATTCAGTGAATACTGTTTTTACCACCTACAAACTTAATATCTAACATAAATAATAATGACAAAGAGAGGTAATATGCAAAGGAAGAACATGTAATAATTTTTATATTTCATACTAATGGACACATAAAAATAATTACATGTTTATTTTTATTTTTAGCAATTCTTTTACAATAATTAAATTTTTAAATCATATTTACCTACTAATGGACACATAATTTTTTAAATGAAGAAGCAAAGTAAATTACTCAAATGTCCAAGAAGTAATCTATGAACATCCATAAGTACAGTACAAAAAAAGTTAAAAAGGTGAATTTCTATCAAATAAAGTAATTGAAATATTCACTTTCCTCCCTGTTTAAGATAAACTAGAAAGTGTTTACTTCTTCAGAATTCTTACCAATGCAAATTGCACCACATATTTGGGTCTCAAATTTCTCCATTCTTTAAAAAAAATTATTTAACATTTATTCAGCCTGATTTGTCTCCCCAATGACATTTTAAACTCTGTGAAGACAAGAGACATCTCTTTTGCTTTTTCGATATGCTGGAAAATGCACCACACATTTCCATAAACTCAAAATGCTCAATAAATGTGTTGGGCAAAAACCACTTTCACCATCTTTATATTTCTTGAGTTTTAGGAAACAAGTTAGTAAAAACTTTTGGTTAAAGTCTTCGGGTATTTTTATTTATTTTTTACTCTATGTTAATGTTGACTTTTTCTTCACTCTGAGGAAGAGATAAAGTTATTGATATTACTATTTACATTAATATGGAAAGCATGCTTGAGTAATCTCATAAAGAAGTTTTATAAATTTAACAATATGAATGTTCTCAATGGATATAAATCCAGAGGTCCTCTGAAGAAGACAGGGTTACTGCTGTCTTATTTCCTCAAAGCATTAACATTATGAATATTATTATCATTGCTTGCTTTGAACATCACCTCCAAATATTCTGCACTGCGCTAAAAATCCTGTGTTTGGAGGACACTCGCTTTAAATTATCATCAAGACATGCTACTACAAAAAAGTAATAATAAAATAAAATTTAAAAAGTGGTAACAGAATTGACAAAGCCAGTAGGATTATTGAAAAGATGATCTTGGGACACCATCTTTCTAGCTCATTTCGGTTTAACAGCAGGTTAGACGTTGAATGGTTCTTATATGTTTCAGCAATTCTGCCAATAAACGTTGAAAGAGAAAAAACAATTTTCTCCCGACAAACCTTTAACACTACATTCTTACTTGAACATATGTGGTTTAAATTAAGTGCCATTGCTCATGATCTATTCAACCCCTTAACCTCTCAAATGAACCTGTTATCTTTGGGTATGAATCTCTTTCATACCTGTTTTGAAGTGGCCGGTAATTCAATTAGTCTGGTTTTATTTCATTTCGGTCAGAAAGTACTATTACTATACTTGAGTTACAATAATTTCTTCTGAGTGCTGAGAATAAATTTGCTTTTAGTATTAGCACAAGCTGCCAAAAATTAAATAAATCCAACATAGATAAATGGGGGTGCATATTAATTTAATTCTAGAGAAGATAACAAAAGTTTTACGGCCAAAGCAAACTCAAAAGGTTAAGTACATTTCTATGTTGCCTGAGTCTCAAGACATCACAGGCAATAGTTTTTTTTCTCTGACCATTTAGATATTTGCTAACCCTCTTGAGAACCTGTTAGATGACAAAAAACACATGAGACATAAGCAGGAAGGATTGTAGAAGATATGAAATGCATGTGAGTTTTCTGATTTTCAGTTTATTCACAAAATCAGGGCCATGGAAATGGTTAAAAAATTCATGAAAACATTTACAAGGCTTGTAACAATAAATTCTTTAAGATATTTAACAAATTTTGGTAAATTATTTTTTTCATATTGTGCTTTCCTTGGTATGTTTATGTACATACTCTCATTTGAATCTCATGAAAGCATGTGTGTGTCATTACTTCCATTCACAGCTGGCCTCCTAGGCAAGTTACCTATGCAATGGCTCAGAGTCCAAGCTCAGAAGGGCTCCAGGTTTGCATTAATGCTCTGATTTGTTGTCTTGGAATTTATAATACTATTTGAACAAAGAGTCTCATAGTTTCATTTTGCACTGCATCTTGCAAATTAGGTAGCTGCTGTCAAATTCAAGAAGAACCAGCTACCTAATTTTCAGGGTTCAATGCAAAACAAAACTATAGGGCCCTGTATTTAAAGGGCCAGGAGGAGAAGATCATCTTCAAACTCAGGGAAACAATTTATTGAATTGTCTAGAGAAGAAAAAAAAAAGTCTTGAATAACACTATGGAAATAGATGTAATTTGGGTGACAAAAGGAAGGGGACCAGACTATTCCAGGTAGACAAGCCTATGCTTTGTCTCTGTTGGGGTACTAACTTTATGGTAGGCAACTGGAGTCCATTCACAATCAGTGCTATCTGTGCCTGACAAAATGCAGACAGAAATCTCTCATGGAAATTTTAAAAGAAAAGCATGAATTGGAACAAAGTTGGTCACACCATCATAAGAGACCTATAGCCAACCAGATGCCATGTAACTATTGTTAACATCCAACCCTCCTTTGATTCACAGGCCCAGAGGCTGTGTCCTCAGTTTAGGGAAATTGTCTCTGTCTCTTTCTGACACTGTTAAATTCAAGATGCTCTGTGCATTTGCAAGGACCGTGCACGATACATGGTCCTTGAAATCTGGCCTTCTAGAGTATTCCAGGCTCTCCCCCTGCTATCATTTCTCATTTCATTCTTCTATTCATCTGTTTCTTTGGGTCATATATAGTTTGGAATTGAAATGCTCTAGATTAGGGGCCAGCAAACTATGGTCCGAGGGTGAAATCCAGTCCAGGACCTATTCTTGTATAGTCCTCAAGGTAAGCATAGTATTGATATCTTTAAAGTGCTGTAAACAAACAACATAAACATTTTTTAAAAAAGAATACGCAACAGAGAGAATGCTGCTAATATGTGTGGCCTGCAAATCCTAAAATATTTACTATCTTTTTTTTTTTTTTTGAGATGGAGTCTTGCTCTGTCACCCAGGCTGGATGGAGTGCAGTGGCATGGTCTCAGCTCACTGCAGCCTCTGCCTGCCAGGTTCAAGCAGTTCTCCCGCCTCAGCCTCCCATGTAGCTGAGACTACAGGCACAAGCCACCATGCCTGGCTAATTTTTTGTATTTTTAGTAGAGACAGGGTTTTGCCATGCCGGCCAGGCTGATCTCGAACTCCTGACCTCATTATCTGCCTGTCTCGGCCTCCCAAAGTGCTGGGATTACAGGCTTGAGCCACTGTGCCCAGCCTTACTATCTTGACTTTTATAAAAAATGTTTGACAGTGGTCTAAGTAAACTAAATCACCTTCAGACATGTCATATTTCTTCAGTCTTTTTCTGACCAAGAACAGTTATTAGGGGGACTTTAAAAGTAGCATTCCCAAAATTTTAAGAGCTAGACTAGTGATTAATAGGGCATGGTAGGCCTTAAGAACTCTGACAGGTTTGGTTCTGGAGGGTACAGACTACATTAACCTCTCTACAGAGCAAGGCTCAATTCAAACTTACACTGCTCTTTGACCTTTATTCAACCTTGGCAGACTCTGGTTGAGTCATAGTCTCAATTGAAGCCAACTGTAAACAGAAGACTTCATGGAACCCTGTTACTTATTCCTAACTTCTCCCTTCTTCCTCTTTCTCTCCACAGGGAGTCTGTTCATGATGATCAAAAATAAGTACAATTTCTCATCACTCACCTTTTTTTTTTTTTTTTTTTTTNTTGAGACAGAGTCTCACTCTGTTGCCCAGGCTGTAATGCAGTGGCACAAACTTGGCTCACTGCAGCCTCCGCCTCCATAGCTGGGATTACAGGTGTGTACCAACATACCTGGCTAAATTTTGTATTTTTAGTAGAGACAGGGTTTCAACATGTTGGCCAGGCTGATCTCCAACTCCTAACCTCAGGTGATCAGCCTGCCTCTACCTCTCAAAGTGGTGGGATTGCAGGCTGAGCCATCACCGCACCTGGCCCACTCACCACTTATGTAGCGCTTTTGCTACAGGCTCACCACACAGCAAGCCTTTAAGAAATGCAATCAGTGGAATTCTGTGGCCCACACCCAAGATTCTGAGCCTAGATGACTACAGTAGTGACTTCCATGCTGGTAGCTGCATTTCCTTTTTGCACATACCTGCTTAGTGGAAAGTTTTTTCCAAGATGCAGAAGAAACTCATCAAACTTTTATCCTGACCACCACCAAACCTTGCCTGGTTGCTTTTGTTGCTAACAGATGGGTTCTCAGCCATGGGTTGTTCTGTCTCTGCAGCCAAACCATCTTGGCCTGCCCCCACACTTTGGTGAGAAGTATTAGACAAATTGGTCCACAACATTGCAGCTATAAATGACTAGCTGGAAATGTGCCTATTTTCATCAGAGAATAGGCTTTAACTCCAGTGTAAATATATTTTTTTAATTATTTACTTCAATAAAAACCTGCATTATTTTTTTCTATTCTAGTGCTTTTTAAGGTATAGGTAGAAAAGCAAAGGAGAGATGTGGGCAATTTAGAATGGATAGATAATGTAACTGAAAATAGTCATGAAGGGAAATATGAACTATTAAGGAAGATGCTCTTAAGATATTTTCTTTGTCCTTTTAAACTTGACTGAACCTAAATGTTCTTTCTTTCTCTTTCTTCTCCTTTCCTGACACTTAGGATGTTTTGTGCAATAATAATTTACTGAGATATAAACTGTATTAGTTCTTCCTCTCTTTTTCCTTTCCCTCACTGCTAGCTAGAAGACATGTCTTAATCACAGATGTTTATACAGTGGAAAACAGAAGTCACTTATAGCTAAAATCTTTTTCCAGTCATTTATAAAAACTTGAAAACAATTATGTTAGTGAGTTCCTTTGAGGGCAAAAAGAGAAATTTTCCAAAAGCTTGAAAGACATTAGAGGTTGTAGAAGTAAGAAAATAAGCCAGAGAGATTATAATCTTTTAGATTTTTGTATCAATATCTCAGGTATTAGGTAAGAGCTGACTGAAAGAAGATGGTTTTTTGGTGTTTCTTAAGGATGTGGGAGGCTAGGCACAAGGATTCTACTTTCCAGTAATTGCCTTTTCTCCAAGTAGAACATCAAAGCAGCAAAGGTATGTTCAAAGGTATCATGGAGACAGGTACAAAGGATATCTCATTAGCACTGTGCATGGATCATCAATGACCATTGATCTTATGGATGTGCTGAGTTCCATAATCCTGAAGAATCTCTAGGAATGTTGGACAATTGTGGACAAAACAACCCCAATAATGGTTTATGTCACTTTTTCCAGCAGCTGATGGTATGGAACCCTGGAGTCAGAATGATTTTGATTTGAAAACAATGAATAAAGAGATTTTCTTGAACAACTGACTTTGTAGACTATGATCTGAGCTGGTCATGCCTTTCCATTTACAGGTGACCAGAATGAATAATTAAAGCTTCTGGAAGGATAAGGTTAATAACCCTGCTACACAGAAATCTTCATGTTTCCAGTGACTTTGGAGTTTACTGTCAGTGGTGGTTCATCATGAAAGCTGCAATTTGGAGCCTTGTTCTTCCATGACCCTTTCCTGTCAACCCCATGGCATTAATACTCCAGGCTGCAAAATCTTCTAAATGAAACATGCATTGGAGAGAAGAGGCAAACAGCTTCCTTCTGAATTTATGTTGTAGGATGTGTAAAGAGAATGGGCTTCCCTTTTTCACTCAACAGAATCAAAGAACTTCAGCCTACCTGGTTATCAAGTCTTTGCACTTTGGGTTAGCTGATGCTTCCAGCCCATCTAAGTTTTCAACTAGTCTAAATGCTAATTATAGAAACAAGCTTTGGCTGGAGAAGTCCACCTAAGGTCACCCTGACTGTCTCCCTGCGTCCAGGCAGATTAGCACCTAGACCTTGCAACTCACAAAAGTACTTTCTATTTTTAAACAGCTCCAAGAAGCAGCATTATGTAACTTCATTTTGGTAACCCAGTTTCGTGTTTACCAAGCTGTCCTTATATCCAGAGTTAACAAAATCTAAAATAATAACAATAATTAGAATAAAATTAAGTACACAAAACAAATTGTTCTCATTTAAGCTCTGGTTTTGTTTTGTACCCTCACTCAAATAGACAGTTTATATTAAAAGTTTCCATTAGTCAACTTTAGGCAGCTCATTCGTGCATATATTCCTGAATTTATTCACATTAACTTTATATGTTGTTTCTAACACAACTTTCTGAAATTTTCTGTTGTATTCACTTTGTTTATTTTTCACTCTCTGTTCTCCGACTTCCATCCCTACCTCCACTGAATGGGAAGACCCAGAAGACAGGGACATTATTAGCTTAGTTCATGGCTCTGTATCATATTGCCAGTTATCAATAGTGGTATGGCAGGTATGCACCAAATGTTTTTAAATGAGAGAAGAAATTGAATGGCAAGTTGATAAATGTTGCAAGCATTATTATGCATCTACTTCATACAAAGCACTTTTGGATTATAAAGATGGGCTGATGCAGCACCCCTAGGCAGAGGACATGTGCCAAAATTTAAAGCATGATTTGGTATGTTCTAATAGAGACATATGCAAGGAGTTCACCAAAGATAAAATTGCAATAAATCTGTCTTGTTTAATTAATACTACTTTCTCATAGACATTGCTTTGAAACTCAGTCCCAATGTTTGTCAGTGAACCTGCCAACTTAAGGCCCCAATCTATAAAGGAGAGACATGTTTTGACTTTGGTTACACAGTTTCTGGCAAGATCTCTGTGAGGGTTGTTCAGAAAGAAGAGGTTTCAACTGGGCAGTCTGTACTAAGTCATCTTCCCCTTGAAAAGATAAATGTATAGCTTGTCTACCAAACCATCAGGAAACCCATACCTCAGGAATATCCCATGGGGTACTTACTTTAAAATGATTCATAACACCTGAAGTATATTTCATAAATCAGCTAATCCACAAGTTAATCAAATGTTTATAAGCTCTATCCTGACCCTATTTAGCTTTAAAAACCTATATGCTCCAAAAATAATTTAGAACTTAAATTCCAGGTTGCACTGCTAATATTTTCTAGAACTGATAATACATGATTTTATAGCAGCTTGTACACTGAATAAGCATATCACAAAACTGACGGGTTAAAAGGGGTTAGCATGTTATGCATGCTGGAGCTATCTATGATAGTTCTTTGTTGGTTGATATGACAGCAGCCCTAGTGAAAACTCACACCAATTTAAGGAAATGTTAAATCTTCTCCCCAGGGGTGTATGAAGGAGACATTCTGAAACATGGAAACTGTCAAGTTGCATGTTGAGCATTCTGGTCACAGAGAGGCCCATGCTATAGTCTGCATCGTGTTTCAACCAGAAGGTTAAATCAATGATAGAATGTGACTGTATATGCATCCCCCTAGAAAAGAAGAGGAACATCGAAGGAAGCTAATTGTTTTTAATCTCTCTCTTACAGGAAGTTTCATGTTTTAAGTCTCACTCCTTTAAATTATTTTTCTAAAGTAAAACCTTAGAGTAGGCTTCTGATTCTTGCATTTTGAGTAGGTCATTTCACTCACTACTTCTTTGAACACGTGCAAATCGCAAAATAAGGAGGTATTTGCATTCTGGCACTGGATGTTTTCAGGTGGCCAGGAAAATAAATATCTTGCATGGCACTATAAAGAGTACAGAAAATATATTTCTGTTTCTTTCGTACTTCATCAATGGCCATTACTTATGCTGTACGGTTATATGGACTTTCTGATAGTTTCTCTCTTTTGATGTATGAATTCATGATTCAGATGCATCTAGGGTCACTGCATATTCCATCTTCTTTATCAAATGGTTTTCATGGCCCAAGGCTAAAAAGAGGAGTGTTTTTTTTAAAGCATTTCTTTTTGTCAAAAACATTTTCTTCTCTTGATTTTTTTTCTTGCCCTGGCAAGAGAAATTGATTCACGTTTGGTTCATTTACATTAAGCTTATTAACATGATGTGCCCCGTAAAAATTATTTAAGGTTTCCATTTTATTTCAAACATTCTTTAACCTTATATCTAGAGTTTTTCTGAAATATATCTATATGTAGTCATTTCTTTATTCTAACTTTCCTCTTTCTTGGCCTTACTCCCCAAATATCTGGACTCTTCAGGCCTCTTGGGAATTCTTTTAGGAATCCTTCTGCCCTCTAAATTAAGTCATCCTCCAAATTCTTGTCCCTTAATGCCCAAATGCACAATTGACTTCATAAGCATCATCTGTGGCTCTCACCTGTAAACTGTAAATCAGTGTGTTTGAGTAAGAACTTTGGAATCTTAATTGATATAGGTTCTACATGAGATAGAGAAACACTGACAAATTGGGAACCATTGCTTCTTTTTCTTGCAATCTTGTTATCACAGTTTTCTTACAAATGACTTTCTTATTTTAGATTCCCAAATGCATGTCTTCAAGCCTGGTTGCTCATCTGAGTTTCAACCTTCATTTTCAAGAGTGTGCTGGACCCATTCATATGACTATGCTACAACCCTTCAAAATACTATATTATATATATATATATATATATATATATATATATATATACCAGATACTGTTCTACCCACTTTACGTACATCACCTCATTTAATCATTACAATGACCCCATGTGCTAGTGCCATTTCATATACCAGATACTGTTCTACCCACTTTACGTACATCACCTCATTTAATCATTACAATGACCCCATGTGCTAGTGCCATTAATCAGAAAACACTAACTCAGAGAAGCTGCATGATTCATCCTGCATTATACAATACATGAAACCAGCTGACATGATAAATTTTTATTTTCCCATTAAGCAACACTACTTTTAGACACAAATATAAAATTAATTCTAGGTTTTTCTCTTCTTTAAATTTAGTTCTTTTTCTCAATTCTGCTTTTCTGTGCATATTTTTACAAGTTTTACAATGTATGCTAGAAACATTATTAGGGGCTAATAATCATGCTGTTAGCTCATGTAATCCTTCCAGTAATACCATGAGCTAAATAATATTATCACAGATGGGAAAATTAGACTCAAAGAGGTTATGTATCATTTTTGATGCAATGAGGTAGGCTCTGGCTGGCAGAGCTGGGGTTTGCCTGGACTCTCAGATAAATTTCTCAGTGATAATGTACACTTAATAGAAACCAAGGGTTCTTCTAGCTATCCAATACAATAATGAGCAGGACCACCGAAAGCAATGCCAAGGGTACTGCTATAGTCTTAATGTTTGTGTCCCCTCAAAATGTATATGTTGAAAACCTAGCCTCCAAGATAATGGTATTGGGATATGGGAGCTTTGGAAGGGTATGGGTCATGAGGATAGAGCCCTCATAAAAGGGATCAGCCCAAAGAGAGGCCTGAGAGGGGTCTTTCCACTCACCAGGTGCTGAATCTGGTGGTGCCTTGTCTTAGGCTTCTAGACTCCAAAACTGTGAAAAATACATTTCTGTTGTTTATAAGCCACCCAGTTTATAATATTTTGTTATTAAACATGGGTAAGACTAAGATGTAAAATTTGTACTGAGAATGAAGTGCTGTTGTAGCAAATACCTTAAAATGTGAAAGTGGTTTTGGAACTGTATAATAAATGGATGCTGGCAGAGTTTTGAGGTGCGTGCTAGAAAAACCCTGCATTACCATGAACAGACTATTAAGGGCTATTCTGGTGAGGGCTCAGAAGGAGAGGAGGAGAGCTGTAGAGAAAACTTCTTTTTAGATTACCTAGGTCATCATGAACAACATGTTGGTAGAAACGTAGACAGCAGAGACCATTTTGATGAGGTCTCAGGTGGAAATGAAGAATATGTTATTAGGCAATGGAGGAAAGTGTTATAAAGTGGCAAAAAACTTGGCTGATTGTGTTTTTGTTCTAGTGTTTTGGGGAAGGCAGAGTTTTGCAGAGGCGAAACTGGATATTTGATTGGGGAAATATCTGAGAAAAGCTTTGAAAGTTTGGCTTGGCTCCTCTTGACTGCTTGTAGTAAAATGTGAGAAGAGAGAAATGATTTAAAGATGGAATTGTTAATTAGAAGGGAAGCAGAACTTAAGGACCAGGAACATTTTCATTTTATCCATATTGAAAAGAACAGAATGAGAGGACCTGTTCAAGAGGGAAGATAAAGGGTGTGGCCACACAGCTGAGAAGGAATTTATAGGCCATCTAAACAGAAGTAAGTACGTATTGTCCAAGACAATAAAAGATGAACCCATGAAGGAATTTTGAATTCATTAGAGCTGTCCCTCCCATCACAGATCCAAAGTGCAACAGTCCCAGTGGGTGAAGGGCCACTGCAGAGAACTCCCATTAGAAAAATGACCAGCAAGAACATGTAGGTATGGCCACCCCCAAAACCCCAGACTAGGAAGGACATGTGGGTGTGAACACCACCCAAAACCCCAGACCCCCATTCCAGGCTCTAATTCTACACCAGATACTGTGCTACCCAGTGGGCAACAGAGGAAGGGTCATCCTTGTTAAAATGTGAGTAGCACAGTATCTGCCCTACAATTAGAGCCTGAAGTGCTGTTGGGGCACGACCAATGCACAGAGTCTTGGGGAGGTGGGGCCATCACAGAGAACCACTCTAGGGAGAGGGCCCCAGGAGAGCTGCCACAGGGTGGGCCATTCAAAGCCATGGGAGCAGGGCCACTGGGACCCCGGGAGGGCCTTGGTAAATGTGTGGGACCACATTCCCAATGTGCCCTTCCATGCCACTGTATCTAGAAGGTGGCACTGCAGGCCAAGTGGGCCTAGAGAGCAAAGCATGAAGCCAAAGAGAATTATTCTCGAGCCTTGAAGTTTAATGTATTTTATCCCGTTAGGTTTTGGACTTGTTTGGGCCACTTCTTTCTTCTTTCCCATTTGACTCTTTTGGAATAGAAATGTTTGTCCTACACCTGTTCCATCATTGTATGTTGAAAGCACATAACTTTTTTTGGTTTTATAGGCTCACAGTTAGAGAGCAATTTGCCTTAGAATGAATTGTAACTTGGGTCTTAACCGTATCTGACTTAGATGATATGTGGATGAAATATTGTGCTTCAGACATTTAAGTTGATGTTAGAATGAATTAAGGCTTTGGGGGTTATTGGGCTTAACTGAAATATAATGGATGTATTTTTCATGTGAGAATAACATAAATTTAGAAGGATTAGGCCCAAATACCATGGTCTGAATGATTGTGTCTCCCCAAACATATGTTGAAATTCTGGCCCCCAAGATGATGGTAGTAGGAGGTGAGAGCTTTGGGAGGGTATTAAGTTATGAGTGCAGAGCCACTGTAAGATTAGTGTCCTTTAAAGGAGATACAGATTGGCCTTGTCCTTTCTACCAAATGAAGACACTGCATAAAGACAGCTGTCTATGAACCAAGATGCAGGCCCTTACCAAACACCAAATCTGCCAGTCGCTTGATCTAGGACTTCACAGCTTCCAGAACTGTCAGCAATAAAATGTTTGTTTTTATAAGAATATATATGGGTACATTCTATGGTATTTTGTTATAACAGACCAGACAACCTAAGACAGGCACCCTACCTAACTGTGAAGAAAAGTGTTCAAAATACCCTACTGCTTTAAAAAAAATGAGTCTGTTCACATTTTAGGAAAACATGTCACACTGGGGAATTAAAATACAGCATAAAGCTCACATAGCTTACTAGAACCCAAGAATACCTGTTGACTGGGGACTAGAAAATGAGTTGGAGAAATTTTTCACTATTAACATTTCCTATTGCAATTATATAAGTAGTGACATAATCATTGTGATATTTTCCCAATAGAGTTGTCAAGAATGATACAAAATAAATATTATCATCATGTCAGCCACTAATAATGGCAATTGGAATATTTTAATGAAGTTCCTGGTTCTGTCTGTGTTTGACTAGAAGAAAAAAAAAGTGATGGAAATTAATAGGTGATTATGGGTTAGTTAGAAGGGGAATAAATTAAGAATAGTAATAATTTGCTCATAATGGTAGACTAAGGCTCATCCACATGTTTACTATGCAAAGAAATCAGGCTATTTAACAAAGTTCTAAGGTTACTAAATTTGGAGTGACTTTAAATTCTAAGGCATCGGTCAAATTGTCCAATATTTCGAATCTGGCATGCTGAGATAAACATTTATTTATTTATTTTTATTTAAAATAAAATCCTGGGCTGGGCACGCTGGCTCATGCCTGTAATCCCAGCACTCTGGGAGGCTGAGATGGGTGGATCATGAGGTCAGGGGATTGAGACCATCCTGGCCAACATGGTGAAACCCTGTCTCTACTAAAATACAAAAAATTAGCCAGGCATGCTGGCACACACCTGTAGTCCCAGATACTCGGGAGGCTGAGGCAGGGGAATCACTTGAACCCAGGAGGCAGAGGTTGCAGTGAGCTGAGATTGCAGCACTGCACTCCAGCCTGGTGACACAGTGAGACTCTGTNAAAAAAAAAAAAAAAAAAAAAAAAAAAAAAAAAAAAAAAAAAAAAAAAAAAAAAAAAAAAAAGTTTACTTTCATATAAATCTGGAATTATTCAAAAATGTTTTTTAAAAATAGAAATTCTTATGTTTGGGATTGTTGGTTAACTATCTTCCTTTGTAAAGACACAGTGAAACAAGAAGAACATATTCTTCATTATTCTTCCTATTTTTCCACAAATCTTGAAATGGCATATTCCTGGGGAAATAGAGTTTTTAAATCTCTGTAAACCTAATTATTCAGTTTCATCCTTATTAACATTCCAGCATCGACTGATATTTTAAGTTGGTCAAGGGTTTTGTTGGTCAAAGGTGGAAAGAACTTACTTTGGTTAAAGAATAGGTAGGAGTAAAAGAAAAATGAAATTATTCAAAAACAAAGAAAATATTTCTGTCATATATATGTACAGAGTGTTCACTATCATATCAAAATAGTTTATGAGAATAGGAGAAACGAAGAAAATAAACACTCATTGTTCATTAATAGGTTGTGCCTTTCCTAAGGATAGCGGTCATGACTTCTTTTTCTTTGCATTCTCAGCAGGCAGCTGTTCTTGGCAAATAAATACTAGATGGTCAAATATTGGTAAAATATTATTTTAAATGCTAAGTGCTTTTATATTTCTTACTCAAAACTTATGTAGGATATTTTCATGTTGTTATGTAGGTGAGAACAACTAACTGTAAGAAAAATATTTTAAAAGCATATTTCCTATGGGTTTAGTGTTACTAACATCAGTGAGGGGGCTCTTATTAGCCACTTTGTCAGGTGAAGGAGGAACAGAGAGATTTGGTAATTTAGTAAAATCCCACATGTAATAACGAAAAAAACACAGAATGCCTCTTTTTAAAACCACTCTTTGCAAATTGGATTTCCAAATGATTTTAATAGGATCCTGAAAAGACCGTTTCTCTGTTATTCCCAGCATCCTGGGGTCATTTTTCTCAGTCTGAAGTTTCCTCTAGTGACACGCAAAGGAGAAAGAGATCCAATCAAACTGTCATTGCTGGAGCCTTGTTATTGAAATTTCCAACTGCACACTTCTATTTGCCTGTCTCTCCGCACAACTCGCGTCCTGCAACAACACTTTCTTCTTTACCTCTCTCTCTTTTAAAGTGCCTACCAACCCCCATCCTTAAACTCAAAAAAGTCCTAAACTCATCATTTCGATTCACTAAATGAATACATGCCACAAATGTGCTGAGCTCCCCAAATGAACTTTCTTTAGCTAGGACAGAATCAGGATAGGAGCACATTTTTCTCTACTGCCATGGAGAAAGTTACTGCATCATCCCAAGCCAGAAGAGAGAAAAATGGTCTCTACCCAACACTACCAAAACCATTCTGCCTGTTTCAAGATTAGACACAAAGGAATATGAGAATACAGTTTTTGGTCAGTGTGACTCAATCAACCGCATTCTGAAGCCAAGTCCTGCTCACTTTCCTAATGTTGAAGAACAAAGCCTGTCGAGGTGTATGCAGTAAACACGATAGCTCCTAAAGGCAGCATCTATCATTTTTCCTTACAAATGAGTTTGCCTGATCTGGCCTCACTTCAGAATAATGTGCAGTTTGACCCTCAGAAATATTCCACAACAGATGCCAGTATGCCTTTCTTTGAAATAAATGAATCAGGGTCATCGATGTTACCCTAACTTTTAGGACAAAGGATCCATCAGAAAGTTAGAAAATGGATCTTCCTACAACATACATAGATATGTGCATGCCTTATATGCCAGTCTATCTGTAGAAATTACCTCCCACTCCCAGAATCATAGAGACCTTGTCACAAATGGTATTACTTGACTTTCTCAAGGCAAAATATATCCCTGTTTCCATCTGTTCTGTTGCTCTTCCCTCTAACTTGTCCTAAGTTTCTTAAGCTACAATTATCTTTCCTAATTGCCTCGAAAGTATCAGGAGAAAGGTCAATTAGCACTGTCTGTACAAGATGGCAAAGTGTTGTTTGGTTTCTATTCTCTGCATCCTCGTTTGATTTTCTAAATTTGTTTTGTGACTTAGCAGAGAATTAACTGATCAACTGGGCACAATTAGAACAATCAAATCAAATAATGAAGTGATCAGCTTTGTCTTATTTCAAAAGAGCCACTTATTACCTGGACAAAATATAATTGAACCTATTGCTAAATTTACCTAGCCCCCATTTTCTAAGTGTTTCCATTATTGTCATGGCTGGATTGTACTAATCTGAACCATGCAAAATGCTGCCTTCCTATCGAAAACCGGCTCAGCGAGATTTCAAAGCAGGAATCCACACAGTCTGCCCACCCGATGCTTGGTACAATTCCTTCTGAAATAGTTAATCTCCTATGTCTGTTAAGGCCATGAATATACAGGGAAGGGGAGTGGGGTTGCTGGAAAAATACAGTGGGAGCTGCCAAGTGCTCCTGGGTAACAAGAGGAAGTGATGGAGACAGAATGTTAATACAAAGTTACGTAATCAAATCCAAACTTGGTGCCAGGTACTGAAGGGGGCCTCAGAAGTATTAAGACTTGGGGGGCTCATATTGAGTTGTGCCACCTTCTAGAATGCAATGAATGTCTGTTGAACTGAATTAAAATTCCTGCACTGAATTATCTTTGACTGTTTTTTTTGTACATCTTGCTTCAAGCATGTCTTCCTACCTTTTATTTGCTTGTTTTTTAGTTTAGTTTTGTTTTGTTTTTGCAAGTAGAGTTATTAAACTTGGATTAGAAGAATGCCACAGCCTCAGTGCCTGTGTATCTGATGGTGTTTTCATGGTTTTCTTATTGATATGGTGAGATCTTACAGCACGCAGAAGAATACAGATGAATTAAGGATAGGTTGAATGAATTTACTGACATGTAGGAGAAGCAAAATTTTACTTCTACCCTCTTAGGGTTTGGGGTGGGCCCGAGAATGAAACTGATATGATACAGATAGAAAGGAAAAAGCCCTCATAAGGAAATGAAGACTCAAAGAAGTTATAAAATATAAATTCTTTTGTATTAGGTTGAACAGAGAAGTAATTGTGGAAAAGTAATTAAATTATGTGAGGAGGCTAAAGAAAGATAAGGATTATTTGGACAAGGTCTATTTATACAGAATCCTCTCATCTATGACTCCTTATTGAAGAACAGTTCTCTTCTCCTGATAGAAGGAGGGCATCTTTCATATGGAAGTTTTTATCTCCTATTTTCAGGGGGAGAAAAGAGGGTAGATGAGAATGTCTTTGTTCCATCTTCTGTTTTTCAAGTGCCTCTAGCTCAAATTATTCCTTATGTCAAGGGAGCATAGTGCAGGGTGACATCTCCTGCCACCCTTCAAGAGTAATGTTGATTACTCAGGTAGGGATCAAGGAGGTTTTTAGGTAACTTCCAGAGCTCTATCATAGGGCCTGTCTTGTTCAACATCACCCTTAAGCGAAGCTCATCAAATGGGAATACAGCATGGATTGAGAGAGATACAAAGGGATTGGGTGCAATAATTCAAAATACTCATGTATGCTGGGATGAATAAAACAAATACAATAACATGACATTTAATTAAGAAAAGATAAAAAGGGCAATACATGAAAATTTCAGAAAAGCAAAAATAATCACAGCAGCTAGTATCAACTAAGCAATACAAACGCAAATGTAAGACAAAGGTATTAGTTCTTGTAACAACACCATGTGGTCGGTACAGGGTTTATATTTCTACATTTTATGTGTCCTTTGCTAGCTGCTAGTTTATGTGATTGTGTTTCAAATTAAAAACACACTTCTCCAGAGCATCTTTGTAAAATATTGTATTTGCCTAATCAAACCATTACTTAACCAAAAAAAGGCATTTATATTTATTTTCCACTTGCTTTAATAAACTTGTTTAGGGCCAGTTGTGGTGGCTCACGCCTGCAACGCCAGGACTTTGGGAGCTGAGATGGATAGAAAACGTGAGCTCAGAAGTTCGAGACCAGCCTGGGCAACATGTCAAAACCCTGTGTCTACAAAAACCAGAAAAATTAACCAGGCCTGCTTGTAGGCCCTCCTACTCAGGAGGC
Organism: Cebus imitator; assembly: GCF_001604975.1. Taxonomy (NCBI): domain Eukaryota; kingdom Metazoa; phylum Chordata; class Mammalia; order Primates; family Cebidae; genus Cebus; species Cebus imitator. The sequence continues at coordinate 1,890,257 of NW_016107617.1, forward strand.
TCAAGTGAGAAGATCACCTGAACCCACGGAGGTAGGGGCTGCAGTGAGCTGTGATAGCACCACTGCATTCCAGCCTGGTGAAAGAGTGAGACCCTGTCTCAAGAAATAAAAATAAATAATAAATAAACAAACTTGTTTAGTTCAAAAACATCTGGTATACTAAAATAGGTACCTCATAAAATGAGTTTTTGATGTTCCAAAGTAAAATAAAAAAGAGTTGACCTGAGGACACTTATTTAATAAATAAAATTTTATGTAAGATTGTGTGTGTGTGTGTGTGTGTGTGTGTGTGTGTGTGTGTGTGTGTTTACCTGAAACTCACTGGTCATTGAGACATGTGAAATAAAATGTGTTATCTAGAAACCAAGTATTGCTCACTCATTTGGGGAGAGAAGCATCATTAGTGGATCTTGTTTGGGGAGATATTAATCTCTCTTCTTTTCAGTGGCTGGCATAGAAATCACCAGTCATTTTGAATTTAGCTTACTTTTTATTTATTACAGCCAAAGTGGCAGGGGAGGTTTTCTGATCAACAAAACTAGCAAATTTCTTGTTTAAATACCTTTCCCTTTTTTCTTCACAAATGAAATAAATTCCCTAGGGGAAAATGCTAGCTCTTTAGTAATAAATCATGTCTTTCTCTTTCAGGAGCAACTCTGTGTGAAGATGTAGCCAAATTTCACTCTGCATCCTCTGTGCTTACCAATGGTGGTGGTGACATTTTCTCCTGGAGGAAATTAAATTGGACTTCACCTAGCCCTTCAAAATGATGAGCTTCACCTCTCAGCAACTGGTTGTCCTGGCAGAGCTCCATCCCTGAGATAAGGCGATGCATCACTATGACATCTACAATGGATTTTCAAAGAGCTGTCTTCCAAACTGTACAGGGTAGCTTTCCCTTGCTGGCTGGAGCCTCTCAGTGTTTGTGGAGAGAGCTGGGACAGTAGCCTTTTGAGCAGGGAGCTGTTTACACAGGTACCTTGTTGACTGAACTGTGCTCTAAATTAAAGCTTTCCTCATTACAATAGAATGTGCCCAAGAGATGGACCTGTGAAGACAGACACATCCTGATGGCATGGGAAGCTCCAGTCCTCCCCATTTTGTTGGGCAGGCAGTGGCTTTACTCTGCATGTCTGAGCCACATCAGCAGATCAGACTAGGACCAGTCACAGAGATCCAGAGACTTTTTACTAAGGAAGCCACTTCCTTAGCTATGAATTACCATTGTTACAGCATCAAAGAGATGTGTCCTACCACCCTGTTTCCCTTTACATCTGAGGAGCTTGAAGGGGTAGGAGCCCCGTGTTGGAGATTTCTGCACTATATCCAGCTCAACCACGCCCAGCCTAACCACATCTTTGTGTGGAATAATGAGACCTCAGGGGAACCTATAGAGTGCTTTTCTACTTCTAGGCTTTTCCTCACAATCAATTCTGTTTTATATTTATACTCCATGGTGGTAGGCTCTGTGTACCCATACCCATTGCACATTGTACAACAGCTTATCTTCCAGATTTGTGGATATTTTAAATTCATTTCACTGGTTGGGTTTGCCGGCCACCTGAAGGTAAGCAATGGACACAAAAATCTCCCCAGATCTGTGGGATGCTGAGCAAGTAAAATCTATTTCCGTGTGTTCAACTTGAACACTCCTTCTTTTGATACTTTTTGAGTTACTTATTTTTTAAATAGAGGAATGGCAGAAAAGCAGTCAAATTAGACTTAGGATTGATAGAGGACAAAGGAGAAGGAAAGCTGGATGAAAAGAAATTAGTTCATCAGAACAAAAAATACAGTTAGAAAGAATAAGTTCTAGTATTTGATAATATAGTAGTGAAGTTATAGTTAACAATACCTTACTATATACTTCAAAACAGCCAGAAGAATTGTAATGTTCTCGATATAAAGAAAAGATAATGTTTGAGGTGACAGATATCCAAATTGCCCTAATTTGATCATTACACAATATATACAGGTATCAAAATGTCACATATACTCTCAAAATATGTACAATTAATTATACATCAATACAATTTTTTTAAATACATAAATAACAGGGAGTAGGGAATTACACTACTCCCTTTTCTTTACACTCTAGCCCTAACAAAGAATACAGCATACACCTAGAAATCTGGTCCTATATTAACAAAATCAAAGTCATGTCCAACAGCACTACTAATATTGGGTACCATCCACTTGGTTTGTGACTGACTATAACAAAAATTATTTGTTTCTGTCTCTGTTTTTCTTCTGCTATTCACAGTCCAGCCTCTCACATGTAATCGTGCCTCCATTGGTACCTGTCTGTTTCTGAAACAGGTTTTAAACTAGTGAAGGAAATTGATGACATGCTACGCAAGTGCGGAAAGACTATGGATAGTATCAACAGCAGAATGATAGCCAAAAATATGGGTATTGTGGCTGAGAATTTAGGTCCTCTCTGCAGATACATCATTTTTATTTATTCTGCCAATAGGCAGGGAGTCTTATTATTTAAAATAAGATTTTTTTTTTCCTTTTTACTTCTAACCCTCTGGTTGCAAAGATAGCTGTTGCTCTGTAAATCAACCCAGGATTATCTGCTTTCTTGTCAGTTCATGAGTCTGGGACAAAATACTATCGTGTTAACTGAAGACAGCACCAATAACTCATCTTAATTTTGTGTACTTAAAGTCAGTTTTCCAAAGAAAATTCACAGGAAAAGATATGTAGAAAAACTATTATAGTTAAATACACGAAAAAAATTTATATATTTGTCCAATTTATTTTCTTAAACATTTTATTTTCTTTCCTAAGTTTTCTTTTGAAAAGTTTAATGTTTGCACAATTAGCTGACCATTGGTTTCTGAATAGTTCTCCACGTTTTTCTAAACCAAAAAAAAGTGGGCTATAAATATAGAAAGCCTTATTTTTGCTCTTTACATCAAGTTTAGATTATAGAATCTAGCAAAAGTTAACTTTATCACTGACCCATGTTAGTTAATAAGTGTATGAGACCGATATGGTCTCCTACTGATAAGACTAATAAGTTTCAAGAAACTTAATGGAAGATAATAAGACAGAGAACAAAAACTAGGGTAATCTTGGCAGCAAAATGAATTTGGCTAAAGGTCACAGAAATGGCGAACATGTAGATTTTTGAATATTTTCCTGCTTAGTCACATAATTTTTTGAATTAATTACAATTTAAGTAATTAAGTATACTTGGATTCGATAAAGCACATAATGCTTAAACATATATACTGGGTCTGGTTTACAGTGTGAAATGCAACATGTTAGTATATAAAAGTATGCATTTGAGAATCTTTTCAATTAGCTTTAAAAGCAATGGTAAACAGATGCCCACAGGAAAGTTTTTCTCATTGTCTTTTTTACTAGTCTATTAACTAGTCACTGGTTCTTTTTAAATGATTTGTGTCTCATCCAGAGGGCATTACATTTGGAAGTATTAATAGTCTCCATACATTCAAAATGACTACAGATATTGACTTGGGACTTTCCACAACATCTGGTTTATATACTTGTATGATACACACAATGATAAGAAGTGACAATGTCTAAATGTTTACAACGCTGCATTTTATAAAGTATAGACATATGCATTATACCATTGCCGATGGACCAATCCTGCAAATTTAGGTACTGCCATTCACCAATCTACAGAAAAATCATGAAACAATAAACAATGGAAACATATACATAGCTCCAAAATTCTGAGAAGCTAGAATGACTAACATTTCACTTGCAACTTAACCAAAACTGGCAATATAGTAATAATTATTACTATTTTTGGTGTGTGGCAACAGAATGCTAAATGTCACAGAGCTAGTGTATATTTAGCAGTTCCTTGCTCTGAGGAACTGCATCCTGCTCTAATTTCCCTCTGGGCATGAACTTTTTACATCGTGATGCCTACACATACTTTGGTTTGCACTTATTATGTATGTCAATAAGTTTTCCATTATTTCATTTTTTTTCCGACAAAAATGAGATGTAACAACCTTTTGAATGCTTAATATCCAGTTCAGTGTGGTCAAGCTGAAAATGAAATCTCTATCAGGCAAAATACAGATTTGAGCTAATAATCATTGAATATTAAATGTATAGATAAATGCTCTGAATAATTCAGACCTCAAATCCCTAACTATATGCAGAAATGTTTAATTCCTTGTGAAAGTTTTTAAATAATAATTTTTAACTTCACTTTCATAGTAAAAAGCATGGCTCAAGTAATGAGCTTATTGAAACATGTTTTTCTCAGCTAATAATTTTCTGCTACTGCAAATTTGCCTTTAAGGTAAAAGCATGTCTTTATTTTTTGTCATCTGTTCTTGACAAATAAGACTTGTCACTTGCCTTTCAATAAGAATGGTGAATGTAAGAAACATGCACCCTTACATTCAAAGATGAGATATAAGCTCATGTTAATAACATAAACATATAGATTCATAAATTAGAAGCTTAACTTTTTCTACAGGAAAGAAAGGATATTTTGTTATTTTGATAGACTGTGTGTAGGTTGATTATAGGTTACAGAACATTCAACTTTTGCTTCAAATCAGGTCCTCCTGGTGAAATATAAGGCCTATAAAATTTCTTAAAGAAATAGAAACATTATTCTTTACTGAAAACATGCATATCTTTAATTAAAGCAGATGAATATTACTTTCTTCCAAAAGCACTGTTCTTAATAGATGTAAATACATGTAAACATGTAAATACAGTGCTAACTGGTGAATTCCATCACTGATCTTCAAGTTAGACATAGTTAACATTCAAGGCTGGAAAACAAGCCAACTTATTTCTTTAGTCAGAAAAACTAATATTGAGTACTTAGTGTGTACTCTTACTATTTTGGAAGGGCAAAGCCCAAAGATAAATGAGACTGTCATTCTGTCTTGAGCAGAATCTTGGTCAAATGTAAAATGATAGAAATTCACCACAAGAGTATAGAAGCAAAATGTTCAAACCAGAGGAGGTTAAGTTAACAACTTAGGGTATCTCCATATGATGGAAATATGGTGGCAACACAAAATCCTGTTTTAAAAGAGATCAAACATTATATTAAAATGTTTCCATTATGCCAATATAATATTACAAAAGTAAGTAGATAGATGAAAAAAAGGAGGGAAGAGAAGGAAATAAACATAAATGGGAAGAAAAGAACGAGAAGGAAGAGAAGGGGGAAAAGGAGAGGGAACCAAGAAGGAAGAAGTAAACTAAGCAATGGCAAGGAAATAAGCAATGTGACCGGCGCTTATAATGGAATTGTTAGATTATATGTATTTTATTTTTTATACTCCAGTTTCTTTCTAAATAATGCAAAAGACCATTACAAAAATAAGTTAAATAATTAATTCTAGAAAACAATCACTTATAATACCTTTACCAAATAAAGTCTGGAATTTCTGTTGTTCATGTTTTGTCTTTTTCCATCTAAGTACTGAAGGTTGGTAAGTATGAAAAAAAAATCCAAAATTGAATGTAACTCTCTTCATTTATATTGACCAAGAAAGTTAAGCTTTGCTTTTTTAATATATATATTTAAAAACTTTGTATCGCCTTACCATCTCTATCTTCTCTTCATGCCCACCAACCAATTTAACATTCTGGTGTGGTATATTTCTATACTTTTTAACATCCTAAGACACACCTGTATAATCATTTATGAAGTACAAGGATTCCTTGCTTTGTTTTTATGTTTTTATGCAGTGTATTTTTCTCACTTTTGTGGACATTATTCCGGGTCCAAAGATAACAGATTTAATTCATTATCTTTAATAGTCACACAAAAATATAAATTTTATGACGACTACTACAGGTAGGGAATTCTTATAGCCCAGGAGCTGCAGCATCAACAAAGGAAGTAAGTCCCCGCATCGTGGTACTTTCCATGTTCCATTGTATCAATGAACTACAATGGTTTCAGTAATTCCCTTATTCGTAGATATTTAACCTGCTTTCAATTGTTCCCTTTTATTTTGCCTCTACAGCCAACGCTGTAGTAGGCATCCTTTTACATATATATTTTTATGATTGTATCTTCCATATCTTATTTTACAGTGGCCTTATATTATTCACTTACTCAGAAACACCAGTTAATGATATTTTTAAGAAATATAATGTTCAGAGTATCCCAGAGCTATCAAGAATGTGCTACAGGAACCCACAGAGAGTAACTAAAATAAATGTACAGTTTTGGGGGTTATTAGGTTCCTATCTATAAATGGTGCCTTGCGTGGCAATTTATTTTCAATCAAAATAGAGGAAGTATTAAATCCAAAGCAGACAGCATCCATCCAGGTACAACAAAGACAGGACCAATAAACTGACCCTGGGCAGAATGAGAAAGTGGTAGTAGGTACAAAGTTCAAACAGGTAAATACAGTAAATATTTTCAATATATACTCTATTGGAGTTAGAATGGTCTTTATTTACACTGTGGTATGTGAATCGAGGAACAGTGTGAAAATAGTATTTAACTGTATCAAGAAGTATCTATTATCTATTACTTAACAGTTCATTCCATGTTTTTAAACAAGACTATCAAAGAAAACAAGCAAGATTGATGTATTTTCCCTACTAAGTGCCAAGCACTTAATGGTATCTTTTACTTTCATATTTTTCATTTAATTATTATCAATTTTATTCTTATGATACTGGTGCCATAATCATTACCAGTTTACAGATAAGAAAAACAATATCACAAAGCTTTAAAAATGGCTTACAAAATGACAGAGTTGAGATTTAAAGTTAATTTATAATTGCAATGCCCCTGTCCTTCAAACTGTATGTACTCAGAAAATGTTTCAAACCCTTGGGGAAGACAGATAAGAAAAAATCCCCAGTAAAAGCAGTAAGATTGCACATGGCATTGTGGATAGTCACACCTATCCATTCATTCCTTGGGAACTATGACTGCATGGTTTTTGTTTCTTTCTCCCTAACCTTTATTTTAAGTTCAGGGGTACAGTACACGCTTGCTATACAGGTAAACTTGGGTCATGGGGGTATGTTGTACAGACTATTTCATCACCCAGGTATTAAGCCTAGTACCCATTAGTTATTTTCCCTAATCCTCTCCCTCCTCCTACCCTCTGCCCTCTGATAAGCCCCAGTGTGTGTTGTTCCCTTCTATATGTTCATGTGTTCTCATCTTTTAATTCCCACTTACAAGTGAGAATACGAGGTATTTCGATTTCTGTTCCTATGTTAGTTTGCAAAGGATAATGGCCTCCAGCTCCTTCCATGTCTCTGCAAAAAACGTGCTCTTGCACTTTTTTATGGCTGCATAGTATTCCATGGTGTAATGTGCCACATTTTCTTTATCTAGTCTATAATTGACAGGCATTTAAGTTGATTCCATGTCTTTGCTGTTGTGAATAGTGCTGCAACGAACATAACGTATGTGTGTGTCTTTATAACAGAATTATTTATATTTGGGGGGGTATAGATCCAGTAATGAGATTATTGGGTTGAATAGTATTTCTGTTTTTAAGTCTTTAAGAAATCACCATACTGTCCTTCACAATAGCTGAATGAATTTACTCTCCCACCAACACTGTATAAGCATTCCTTTTTCGTCACAACTTCACCAGCATTTGTTATTATTTGACTTTTTGACAACAGCCATTCTAACTAGTTTGAGAATGACTGCATCTTATATATAAATCTCATGACCTCTTTCACAGCCCACGACATATGGCTTGCATTCAGCTGACATGTCTAGAGCTTAATTTAAACTTCTCAGTAAAGAATCAGAATTCCTGGGAATCTGTACCCCATTCTCACCACTGGAATGAATGATCACAGTAAATATTTTCCCTACATAAAGAAGATTCATTTTATCTTTTCATTTAGTAAATTAAACACACACATATGTATAGCTATGGAAACCCAGACTAGAATCAGCCACAACTGCAAATAAAGATTGAACCAGCTGAGGTAGCTTCTCAAACTACATGCAGCAGGATTTTAAGACACCTTGTCCCAAGCTATTAAAGAAATATCTAAAATGTTGAGGAAAACTTATTGATATTTAGGCAAAAATAAATACAATGCCGGAGATGGATAAATGGGACCTTAGCTTTTCTCATTTTTCATGGGGAGAGAAACATTCATGCTTTATAACACTACATAAATCTCTAAAAGTCAGAAACGTCCTTAAAGTGTTCAAACTGCTCATCAAATCTCTGTAGAAAAAACCACTGACATTTTTGATAGATGTATCCTGAGACCTCTGCAATCATCACATTCAATAATGCCCTAAAGCCCCTCATTTTACTTATGAAATACACTAAATTATGTCAGGAGAGAGCTATAAACAGTGAGAGGTCAACTATATTTGATGACTATCCTTGCATAAAACTCAAACCTAAGCCTCAGCCAGACTGTAAAGGCCTTCCTTGACATGAACTTTCCAGTATAGTACCTCCTGTGTATGTAAAAATGTGAATGTTAAACCCAGGACGGGGAAAAGTCTACTAAGTTTACTTCTTCCCTTCCCCCAAGCAACTGCTATTTCTCTGGTTCCAGGGACTGTTTACATTGTAATTCTTCAGCATTTAACACAGTTATTGGTATAGAGGAGACAAACAATACTTGCTGGTTGAACTGACTAGAGATAGCAATGGTTTTAAACAATAAATTAGATAGGCCTTCTACTTCCATAAATGTTTGGATACATCTGAAATGTCCTGGGACAATATAATATATCATTTTAGAAAACTGTTTCTCAATAGTTTCACCAAAAGAAGCCTAAAAGATATAGAGAGTAGAACATGCATGTTTAGTAACTTCTTTTATTCTGATTGAATGTTTTGTTTTATTGGGAGAAAAAAAGTACTGATTTTTTTAAATGAGGAATTAGGTTAAAGAGTCTGCTTAAATTTGTTCATATAAATTCTGATAAAAATTAGAATCCACTTTATAATATATTCATGCTTGTTTTAATATAACAATTCTATTTTAAATACTTTGCAAGTTAAATAATTTAATAATCCTGCACACAGAAACATTTTTAATTATGATTGATCCTTTAGGTATATAGAAAATGTAAAATATTTCTACAATGGGATAAACACTCATGATATGATATTACTAATTATCCAGAGTAGAAGGTATGTGTCTACAAACCATTTTTTTTTAACTTTACTAAGGTATAATCAACAAATAAAACTTTGACATGTTGAAGAGGTACAATATAATGATTTGACATAAGCATACAATGTGAAATAATTACTTCACGTAGTGACCATTTGTGTGTGTGTCTGTGTGTGTGTGTGTGTGCAGGGGGACACAAACAACACTAAAAGTGCAGCATTCACAACTGAAATCTAGAGGAGTAATGGATACTTTCAACCAAGATGCTGGCCATCAGCTCAGGGGCTATATTAGGTAGGCACTGTGTTTGGTTTGGCCATTGTAATTGGCTGGCACACAGCTTTCATATTTTACAGGGCAATGGGTTTGAAAGGTCAATGTGACTAAGCCACTGCTGAGGTTGCACATAGTACAAGAGCCTAGCACCTATGGTCTGATGTTAACCTTACTCTTTTATGTTGCCTACCTCGTCCCTGTGAGTATTTAAGTTGGAATTTCTGGTTTAGAATCTCCCACCAATGAACGCATTTCATACATATAGTTTTACAGGCTGAAGATGAGCTTTTCTAGGTAAGGCATTCCTCCGAGTAACATAGAATAGGACCAAATAAAAAATATAGTAGTTAAACAGCACATATAATAGTGTTGGGACCAGTACAAGTTATAAATTCTATCCAATAGCACAACACATAAATGATAGCTAATAACATTGTTAGAAGGATGTTACAAGACTATACAACATAAATAACTTTCATAATGTAAATTTAATTTGCGTCTTAAATTTAGGTAGCAAGAGTGCAGGAAGAAAATAAATAATCCAAAGTGAAATGAAAATCTTATACTGGTGGAATATTTGAGTTAGAGAAGTCAATGATGTTTTTAAAAATGTTTTAAAAATTTCAAGAACAAGTATTTCATGGAGTAGAATTTTGAGATATGAATGTTTGGATATGTGCTGGGTTAATAATTTTAGTAGCAATAGGTAGAAATTTAGTAAAAACAAATAAAAACGATACACAGAAAGAATTTATTACCACATGTAAACAAAAATCTTCAGAGTTTTGTACCTTCAGGCATGGCTTGATCAAGAAAGGAGTCAATGTCATCCAAACCAAACCTTGTTTCTACCCATCTTTGTTATCTGCTTTTCTCTCTATTGATCTCATTCTTAAACATACTTTTTCCCCTCATGATGGCAAGATGGCTAGTAAAAGCTCCAAGGTTTACATTTCAAAACTTCAAGTTCAGGGATGAAGAAAGTAATCTCTCCACCAAAAGTCTCACAGTTGGTTTTGGTAAGTTCTGATTTAATCTTTTACCCATTCCTAGAATAAACATTGAGACCAGAGGTTGTGATGTTCTGATGGGCCAAGCCTGAGTCGCACATGCACCCAGAAGGTGGTAGCAAAGTCAACTGAGTTTGATACTACGTTGGCTAAAAGATGAAGAAAACTAATATCCCAAAGGGCACAGTTTACACTATTAGTAGAAAAAGAAAAAAAAGGCGGGTGGGCAGAAAAACAAAACAATATTCACTATTGATATTAAATTTTAGAAATCTTTCAATGTCAAGACAAGGACCTATGATTTTGTTCCACTTTTAACAGTAATCAGGGAGAGGATAGGTATAATAATAAACTGAATTAAAGAGAATTAATCAAATAGCAACTGGAAGATTGAATCACAATGGGCTTCACTGGACGGTTTCTTTGGCACGTTTTGTTGTTTTCCATAAATAAAAGAAGATGGGAAATTACAGGGAATAAATATTGTATGAAAGAATATCATTGACATATCACTCCTGACAGGGCTAAGCTAAAGGTTATGAAGATAAGCAAGTCTGGAATAAAATATTATTAAACTACTTTGTCTTATTTAGTTTTGATTTAAAAGTACACCAGGAAAATGATTTATCATTTTTCCATAAGTAATAAATCAAATAACTTTTAATGGGATAAAAGAGGATAAAAACGGGAGACTCAGAGGAATGAGACAGTTGTCAAAAGGTAAACTTAAGCAATAATTCTGCAAAGTCTCTTTTCCCCAGTCGGCTGTTTTCATTACATACTGTTTGGTTGAAAAAAAACAAAACAAAACACAAATTTGTGTTGTTAAAAGTAGGCATTATGATAGCAGAAATTAATGGAGAGATAGAACAATTGTAGCAAGTAGAAAAGGAACTTACCTTTGTACTCAAACAACTTCTTAAATGGAAAGGATTAGAGGGAAATGGAAAAAGAACTGCCAACTTTATGTCTAACAGAGATTGACTGTTTTTCTTTGAGGTTCTTATCATGTAAGGAGTTCAGAAATACTTTCAATGCATGAGTTAATAAAAAAGGATAAGAAGCCACCCTAAGGAAAAAATAGGTACAACAATACTGCTGAATGCTAAATTTCAGCCGGCTGTCTAGAGGACTTTAAGAATTTCTTATTACTTGTAACTTTTAACTTAGATTTTGAAGGCATTAATGACTTTTCCATGTACTGCATCTGCCTTAAACAAGTCTTCAATTCTATCACAGATTTATGAAGCCCTGATGCCTCCAACTGAGCTCTTTCTTCATCTCCCTCAACTATCAGCACAGAAAGACTTTTTATTCAAACATTCTTCACTACTGGGATAAAGTATATTATAGACTCAGAATTTTTTTTTTTGAGACAGAGTTTCACTCTTGTTACCCAGGCTGGAGTGCAATGGCGCGATCTTGGCTCACCGCAACCTCCGCCTCCTGGGTTCAGGCAATTCTCCTGCCTCAGCCTCCTGAGTAGCTGGGATTACAGGCACGCACCACCATGCCCACCTAATTTTTTGTAGTTTTAGTAGAGACGGGGTTTCACTATGTTGACCAGGATGGTCTCGATCTCTTGACCTCGTGATCCACCCGCCTCGGCCTCCCAAAGTGCTGGGATTACAGGCGTGAGCCACCATGCCCGGCTAGACTCAGAAATTTTGTGTTAATCTTTGATGAAAATACTGAGGCTACTTTTTTTTGCTCCATTATCAAGTGCTAAATTTTAGATGATGAAACATATTGACAATAATAACTGTTGAATCCTAATGCACATCAACTAAAGTGATAACAAGAAAACCAAGAACCCAAAGGAGTGTGTTCCAGAGGCAAAAGGAAGAGAATGTTACCAAAAGGAAAACACAGTGAAACACAGCAAGTCTCCCAAGAAAACAACAAGATAAGAGTGGGGTGAGTCCAATAAACAACCTCCAAACTTAATGAAGGTCATTAAGTTTTGACAAAAGCAGTTTCAGTGGAATGTAGGCTAAAAGCTAGACTTTAACAAGATGAGGGTAAATGGAAGTGAAGAACTGCAGACATGTTTGTAGCAGTAACTAGTTCTAGAAGTTACACTTTAAATAAAGGCTGGAGAAATAGGACAAATGCAGAAAAGACAGCTGTGATCAAAGGAAGGATATAGTTTGTTTTTCTGTTTTTGTTATTTTGATGTTTTGTCGCTTATTACTGCTTTTTCTAGACGGTGGAGGTAAAAGCCTTTTGGATTTGGATGGAAATGATCCAGGAGACAGAGAAAAGCTTCAGAAGGGAGGAAAGATACCCAGTATAGGAAAGTGCTTGAAGAGGTGGAGGAAAAAAGAATGAGCACAATGCAGGGAAAGTCTGAAGACTTTGTGGCAGAAAAATATAGAAGAAAATAGAAGATGGTTTGCTCTTATCACACATATTAAAAAAGATGATAAGCTGTGTATGAGGCATATTGAAGAAAGAAAAGGAAAAAAATTAAAGATAGCTATATATCTTCAAATGGTAACATCCCTATAAATAAAAATAAAAACCAAGATGGATTCCTGTAGAAAATATAATGATTTACCTCTTTATACATTTAGTTGACAGTGCCTGAGTGACTTCCAGGGGGAGTTGCCAGTCAGCTCTTAGAAATAAAGTATGACATCACAAGAGAATTATCAAAACTAGAAATCCAGATTTGTGACTATCCACACACAGATGGCAGTTGAAGCCACAGCATTTGATGATACAGACAAAGAAGAACATAAGGAAAGAGTGGAAAAGATAAGCAAGAACACAGCCTTGGGAAATGTCTATACTTAGGGAACAGAAGCAAGAATTTGACTCACAGGAGACAGAACAGCAGGACCTTCAAAGCTAAGGGAAGTTCCGTTTGGAATAGTGACACAACAGGGGAACCATACAGCAAACCGCAAATTCTAAATAAATGTAGAGGAAGGAAAGTTGACTGAATTTAGTAAGTGGGAGGTCATTTCAAAAAAGATTTTTCAGTAGACAGACAAGGCTGATATACCTAGACTCCATGGATCAGGTAATAAATGAGAGGAGGAACAACTGTAAACTTCTTTTGAAAAGTTAAGCCTTGAATGGAATGCTACTGGTAGTGAGAGAGTCTGGGATCCACGGCCATCTCAAAGCACCACCAAACCTCCAACTTCGATGATGCAGGCCACCTGCAAGGGATGCTGGTTTTCTGTGTCATAGAACTAAATATGCACTGGCCTAGGAGTTGGAGATGCCGGAGAAGGAGACAAAGTGGCTGGAAAAGCCCCATGATGGGTAGATGCCCAGGAGTAGTAGTTGGTGACTTAGGATTTGGAGAATGTGAAGGAGGTAATCCAGCATGTGCAGAGATGTGAGGACTCAGCAGCTTCCCACACCAACAGGAGCCATAGGTCAGGGACAACTGGTGCCCTGCTCTGACTTTCAGATGATGAAGAATAAGGGCGGTGCTCTTCTCCCCCTTTCCAACTTAACACAGATCTTGTGCCCAGAACTATGCAGAGAAGGGAATTCAGGGAAACATAACCCCAATTCAGTAACATGACACCATACTAATCCCTAAAAGCTACTCAAAAGCTCTCATTCAGCTTAACTGGACTCCAAATACACACTCTTGTGCAGCTGTGCCCAAGTTTTCTACTGTCTTGTATTTCAAAGTCCAACCTTGTTTCCCTGGTTTCCCAAAATCCAACAACAAAAATAAGAGGAGTGTGAGATTTAAGGCAAGCCTGACTTTTCGTCCTGACTTGGCCTCTTCCCCACAATATGACCATAGCTATATTTCTTTTCCTTTCTGAATCTTAGTTGTCTGATCTGTAAAATATGGTTAAACTATAGCTTACCCCATGAGGCTGTTAGGAGGATTAAGTGGCCTACTGCTGTAAAGTCCTTAATATTGCATTTAGTAAATCCTAAGTGCTCCAGAAATGTTAGTGCAGTGGTGATACTAAGGGTATTATTTCAGCAGATAACCTTCCCTCATACCTTAATAAATTTGAGTTACTTCAAAATTGTTCCCGTGTATTGCAAAATTTTTTTTAACTCTACTCATTACCAACCATCTCACGGATAGAGCATGTCCCTCTTTATTTCTAACGGGAACTTCTTCCTTTGTTGCATAATTCTCATTTCTCTACCTTTATTTATTTGTCTTATAAATATTGATTTATTACATATTAAAATATCAAGTAGGGACATTATATTGCTGAATGAAGTAGATGCTTCCTCCCCCATTTGGAGCTTAGAGATAACAAAGAAGAAAGCAGGGTATGTCCTATTTTGATAAATTATACTAAGGAAATACATGGTACTACAATAGAGTATGATTTCTGGGCAGGCTGCTTCAGGGAGCGTGATTAGAAAAGATCTTTTGAAGAGAGCACATTTGAAATGAGACTCGAGGCATGAAGAGCATCTAGGCTAAGAACAACATAGACTATATCCTGAATCTGGCACTGACTAGATGAGTTCAGAGGTATCAATGGGGCATCTAATGAGGGGGCAGGGCCATGAGATGAGATTGCAGGTGAAGATGGAGCCAAACCATGTCTTGTAGGAATGGAAGGAAGGCTTCACTCTGTCAAGCATCTCATTCTTACTAGGGCCTTCTCTTTTTTAAAATTGTCAGTATTCAGGTACACATGATGTTTTGATATAATTACACATGGTAAAATTGTGACTATAGTCAATTATATTAACATATCTATCATCTTGCATAGTTACCCTTGTGTGTGTGTGTGTGTGTGTGTGTGTGTGTGTGTGTGTGTGGTAAGAACCCCTAAAAGCTACTCTCTTAGCAGATTTTCAGTATACAATGTTATAATTATAATCCTCATGTTGTACATTAGATCTTTAGATGTATTTATCCTATATTTCTGCAGCTTTGTACCCTTTGACCTTCATCTCTCTTTTCTCCCATACCCCACAGACACCTGTCAGCCCTGATAACCACTGTTTCATTCTCTTTTCTATGTAATTGGCTTTAACCTTTTTTATAAATTTTTTAAGATTCTCTATATAAGTGAGACTATGCAGTATTTTCCTTTCTGGGCATGGCTTGTTTCACTTAGCATAATGTCCTCCATGTTCACCTACACTGTTGCAAATGGCCTGATATCGTTCTTTTTTAAGGTTACTAGCGGTTTTAATTTATCTTTTTCTACTGGACACTTCACCCTATACTCATGCCAAAGTGTTTCATTCCAATTAGTTAAGAATCATTTGATTCTACATTTTTTTGGCCTTGAATGGAATGGAACTAACTGTAGCCTCTCTCACTGGTTGGTCTCAGTTTGTTTATGCTCACTCCTGTTCATTATCCCTTCCTGATCTACCGCCTACCCTGCTGACTTCAGCCCCAGCACGAGCACAGAAGCAACTGGCATAGCCGATCTGTTTAGCTAGCCCCCTAACTGCATTCATCAAAGGCTCATTAGAAATTTCTTATTTTGTATCACTCAGGGATTTTGCTTCTAAAATTGAGCCCTCAGGGGCAAAAGAGACCTAGTTCATGTAAGACAGTGTGACGAAAATGGAGCCCACTGACACTTGTGCCACTATCCAACAGTGATTTTAAAATACAAGGCCGAGTTTGCTGGCTCATGTCTGGAACCTCAGCACTTTGGGAAGCTGAAGTGGGTGGATCACCAGAGATCAGGAGTTCGAGACCAGCTTGGCCAACATGGTGAAAGCCCATCTCTACTAAAAATACAAAATTTGCCAGGTGTGGTGGCACATGTCTGTAATCCCAGCTACTTGGGATGCTGAGGCAGGAGAATTGCTTGAACCTGGGATGTGGAGGTTGCAGTAAGCTGAGATCGTGCCATTGCTCTCCAGCCTGGGCAAAAAAGAGTGAAACTCCGTCTCAAAAATAATAATGATAATAATAATACAAATAATAAATAAGTACACAGAGAAGTTCTGTGAGGGGATTGGAAATACAAATGTAGTTTAAGGACAAGTGAGTTAAGAAATTCTGTGTATGTCTCTGTAGCCCTTTGAATGTGAGCTCTCTTGGGTATATGTATCACCCCTGAGAAGCCCACCTTGACTCTCTGGGCTGTGATAGTTATTTCTACTGTGGTCCATGTTAGGATCCTGTGCTCATCTTTACTGAACTCCTCATGTGCTAAGCTCAGGTTGCATACTTATTTTTCTGCTTCTGTATCTTACACATCATTTTTCTCTAGCACCTGGCCCAGCATTTCTGAAGAAAGGGAGTGAAGAAGGAATTTTTGTTTTGTTTATTTTATAGTCCCTCTATATTACCTTGTAGAGTAATATGTACCTAGTAGGTACCCATATAGTTTTGTAATAAATTAGACGTATCCCAAAATTAACAACAAGATTTTATTACATATCTTACAGCTGTTTGCTTTATATGTTGTTATTTTCCACGATACTCTGCTCACAGTACCATCTTTAAAAGTCCTTGGTTATTTTATAAACTTTCTTCTTAAATGTTTTCTAATTCTCATTGAACACCAAAGTCAATTATATGTAACTCATTTAATTAACTTGGCAATGAAAATGCAGTGAATAAACAGCAGAAAAAAAATAAATACGCTATAAAAGAAGGAATTACAATTATATTTCATACAAAGTGAATATAATAAACTTTGTATAGATAAAAGGGAATGCATGGTAGGCAAGACATCTGCAAATTTCACTAGTGCATTAAGTAAAATTAGGAAATAATCCATTATAGCAAATTAATTGTACTTATGTATATGCTATGTATATCATAACAGGAGTCCAAAGTGTGAAAATATTATAATTCTAGCTTAATGGTATGAATTTATGACATCTTATTTGTTATTTTTCTGGTAGAATTAAACATAGACTAGTAGTCTAGCTAAGACCTCAATGCTATTCAGTGATTTTTCTACATAAATTTATGAAGGACATATCATCATGAACTTAACTACCTGTTGTGAAATGTATAATATTTTATTTTATATCCACAAATTGAAAATGCATTGTTCAATCTTTTCCCTTATCTAAATCTAGATGTCGCAAGTGATAGATTCTTAATATTAGGAGTCACCACATAACAAAATGTGCAACTTGTAGGACCAGATTGAATGGCTACTGATGTAATTTGGAAGAAAAAAAAACACCTGAAAATATGTATATGGGAAAACACACACACACACACACACACACACACACACACACACGAGAATATATATATTAATACATATATGATTTGCAGGTTGGGGTCCCCAAAAAGCACCCAAATAAAACCTTACATCTATGTAGAGGGGACTGATAGAAACATCTCAGATTGGTTCCCTAGAGAATTACCTGCAGATTTTCTGTTGTCTGCCTTATGTAACTGGGGAAAGAATTCCTCACTCTGCCTGTATAATTTGTTTCTAGTTGGTGACCTAAACATAGTGCTCTCCAAGTGGAGTACATTATTTTTCTGGAAAAGATCCACCGAGTCAGTAACAAAGCTGTGGAGAGTAAAGTGAACCATAGTAACTCCCAGTCTGCAAAAGAGATTCGGAGAAAAAATAAAGGGAGCTCCAAACAGGAGCAAATAAATTAAGGCACTTTACTCATAGGAAAAAGACTTCTTACTTGAGCAATTACAAAAATGTTGAATAGACTTGCCTACTGCATATTCAACACCCATGAAGACAATCCTGCCAATGAGTTAGACTTTCAACTTACAGAGAGAACACAGCAGCCTTTCCTTTTAGTAATCTAGCTTTTTAGCTAAATAGACCTATATATTTGGAAAGAAAACTTCTACTAGTTATCCACAAAAATAGACATAAATACTAAGCAAAAAAATTATAAAATATTTAAAGGATGAAATTGAAAGATGATAATGAATACAGAGAACAATTAGTATAAGAGAAAATAGGTGCAATGAAAAATACAGAAGAAAATTTAAGATTCTAACTAGTGTCTCTGGAAGTATCTATATCATGTTGTCCACCTAACAAACATAGGCTAACATGAAATTAAAGAATTCAGAGAAATAGAAATAATCTCTAAAGTTAAAAAAATACTGTTTGTAGTACATTTCTGCTTCCAATTATAATAATGTAGCTTGTAGCATTTTCATTTTCCCAATGAAAACTATCAAGGAAGTGGTATAAAATATAGAAATGACTCTGAAAGCACAAAAGAGCTGTTAAGGCAGCCAGGACATGGGAGTCCAGACCCTGGAGAGAAGAGTCTCCCACTGAGTTGAACCCAACTTTCTATACACTGCTTTTCTCCTTGGGGAATTTATGTACTATGCCTGAGAAACAGAACAATGCATATCTTTTAAGAGGCAAAAAATAATTTAAAATGCTGCCAAGAACTCTAGAACAAACAGACAAAAACTAGAATTTAGAGATATGAGGGTAACCAATGACTTATTAAAGAGAGAAGCAGGCACAAAGAAGCTAGTCAAATACTGAACATGTATTTTTCTATTGAGGCATTTGCTAATTTTTAAGCTAACAAAGAAATAAGTTAATAAGTCATGTAGAAAGTGTCCAAAAAACATGACAGACTTTTTTGGCAGTACCATAATATTGTACAAAAGAAAACTGTAATTCATGATCCACCAAGGAGGAGAATCCTAATAAATACTCCAGGTTCACATTTGGAACATCTAGGGGATTACATGCTCAGATTTAAAATGAGACTTACAAACACAGACAAATGGTTTAGAAATTTCCCAAGTCTTATTGGACTCAGGCAATCCATTCTCTTGCTGCTTTCCAGAGAATAAAGTAGAAGAATAAAAGTCATTCATATTCTTGATAATTTTTATGCCCAATATCTGGCATTTAAGAAGCAACAGGCATACTAACTGAATGAGTAAAAACATGCATATGCATATATTCACGATGAATGAATGAATGAATGGATAACATATACACATATACATGCAGAAAGAGACAGCAAGAGTGTGCAAAAACAGAAACACAAATGATACAGATATTGTAGTGATCAGACTTTAATTAAAACTCACTGTCATTATTTCAAAAAATGGATTAAGGATAATATAAGAATTCACTGAGAATTAAAAATCTGCAGGCTGGGCATGGTGGCTTACACCTGTAATCCCAGCACTTTGGGAGGCCGAGGTGTGTAAATCACTTGAGGTCAAGAATTTGAGACCAGCCTGGCCAATGTGGTGAAACCCAGTCTCTACCACAAATACAAAAAAATTAGCTGGACATGGTGGTGGGCAATGCCAGCTACTTGGGAGGCTGAGGTAGGAGAATTGCTAGAACCCTGGAGGGGGAGGTTGCAGTGAGCCAAGATCACACCACTGCACTCCAGCCTTGGTGACAGAGTGAGACTCTGTCTCAGAAAAANAAAAAAAAAAAAAAAACTGTATTAAAAAATCCAAGTGGAAACTATCTGAAATTAATAAATCAGTAAATTAGATTAACTATAGGTACCTGAAAAAGAAATATGAGAACTAAAAAATAAGTCATCAGAAAATATTCAGAATGCGGAGAGCAAAAAAGACAGAAGATACACACACACAAGAATGTAATAGACTTGATGAAGATATTTAACATATCCATAATTTGACTCTCAGAAATGCCAAAAGAAAAAGAATGGTAAAAGCAATGCTTTATATGATGCTGTCTATGATTTTCCAAAATGATGAAAGATATCAATATGCAGATTCCAGAAGTGCTGGGAACCTAACAGAATTTGCTTTCTAAGAATAGAAAGTAAGTGACAAATAGGCATGTCTAATATATTAGTACTGTTTAAAGAGAAATTCTTAAAACCCTCTTCAACAAGATAAAATTGGAAGCCATTGTTAAAAACAAAAACACATCCACAAACAAACAAATACACAAAAAAACAAAATGAAACAGAAAACCCCAAGACAGTCGTGGTCCTAAGATGAAACCAACCAAACTGTGACATGACAGATTAAGAAGAAAGGGTCATTTCATGTTTATTTTGTGCCTTAGGGTGACTTTTCAGTTTCTGCAGAAGTACTATTGTACTTCTTGTTATGAATAACATTCAAAAACTAATAATAGTCTTAGCACTGTTAATGTACTTGAGTTTTTAGAATCAGCTTAGAGCAAAGTGTCAAATGATTATTTATAATTACAGAAGAGAGATAAGGACATCTTGTTTCACATGTCAGGAAGTAGACTGAAAGCATGTACATTTGAATCTTTAAGAAATAATTCTAAGTGTTGAAGTATAGTACTTTTGCTCAGAAACAGAATAAACTACTACTAACAAAAGCAATAATAATAAAATAATAACAGTGTGGATGAAAAGCTAAGTTTATTAATCTCTTATCTTTTCTAGCAGGGCAACGGCGTGTATTAAAAACCGTGAATACATCAAGTGACCAGAAGTTTCTGTATACTCTTTATTGTCAAAGTAATCACCATTGGAAATAAAACTGATCCTTTCTGGGGAATGGGAATGAAAAGAGCTTGGAAGGAATATGTTACTGCTACTTTTGTAATCTTCAGTATTGCTTACATCACCTATTTTATGCACCTCCAGATGAAATTAATAAAAACAGATAAATAATTATAACCTGAATTTATCTACTTACTACTTTCCACTTGATGTTTAAACCCTCTCTAAGATATTTTAAGCACTAGAACACCTCTATTTAAATGAGTGATAGGTAACTATATGCCTTCTGATATAGACACAGAACTGTATTTTTCTGTATTCTAATAAACAGTCTTTTCTTTTTTGCACAGTCATATCATACTCTTCACATCTTCTGCTTAGAGTAAATTCTATGTTGTGAGCATCTTTCACACTTTCTATTAAGCTCTGCCTTCCTGATTCTTTCCTCATATAATATTCATATTTTACTTGCAAGTGTGGGCATCTATTATATTTATTTTTCCTTTTTAGCTAAGGAAATTAAAAAAAATGGCTGAGACAGCAAAGCTTCCGTTGGTTAACAGCTGTGACTCTAAAGTTAGACAGATCTTGTTAAAATGCCAGGTCTGTTTACCTCGCTGAGCCCATTTCTTTACTAGCCTAGTTGGCTCTAATTGATCCTAAATCAGTCCTAATCTTCTATGAGAGTTATCAAATAACTCCTGCTATGATGGTATAAGGTAAATAGCTAATAGGTAAAGTATGTGCCTGAAATTACAGAGCTAATTAATCTTTTCTTTTGGATATTATGTCCAATAAGACACAGAATATTCTATATGATGGATATAAGATATCTGTCTATCTATCTTTCTATCTATAAAATCCGGATGAAATTAATAAAAAATATGGATGTATACCATGTTTACATAGTATACCCAATATACTGGATAATATATTCAAAGGCATTTTTCATTGTTTTTCCTAATCTAGAGGACATGGTTCCACATGTGAAAACAACCATGACGTATTGACTAACCATACAAGGTGCTCAGTGAATACATCCCAAAAGAGTGAAACTCAATATTTATTTGATCTACTTTCCCTTCTTTTTTCCCTCTTTTCATCCCAGGCTTAGGGAAAAGGAGGAAAGAAATGTTTTTTTGTGCTTAGGGTGGTTTTCTTTTGAACAGACTCAGTGGATCCAGGGGATGGTATTTGTATTGAAAGGGACCTTACAGAGCTCTCTAGGAAACTTTCTAGCTGATGGACGAGAAAGCTGAGGCTTTCTAGAAAATGCAATCCACAGGACACCACCCAAAGCTGCCATCTCTATTCTCCATTTTCCATACTTACTTCAGATTCTAATAAAGCCGCTGCCTAAAATATTAAATTATTAAAAAATAAAACAAAATGAAGACATTTGTTTTGTAGCAAAAATTATCACAATGCCACGTGTGTACCTATGCAAAAATTTTGCATGTTCTTCACATATACCCCAAAACCTAAAATGCAATAAAATAAATAAATGGGAAAAAAAAATTTTTTTTACTCACCCTTTTGAAAAACTGATGAAAGATCAAGATTCCCTTCTTACAGAGGAAACTGAAACAAATATACATACAATTTTGCTTACAGTTTCAAGGTGTTTAGGAAATCCTTTCAGCTCATCTCTAGATCTCAGCTTAAAAACACATGACCTACAAATCTTCTAAAAGCAAGTGTTTGTATGTATTCATGTTTAGCATCTATTAGATAAAAACATCTAGTGCAGATGTTTTTATCTCTATTAAAATGAAGATAAATACTTCATTTATCTTGAATGGCACAAAGGGTTTTATAACATCCAGTTAATGGACAGAAGCCTCAAGCTGGCTTGATATAAGGGGAGAAGCACATTAGAAATGCATCAGTTGATATGAATGGCCTTGTAGCTCTCAATAGAAAACAGAGAATGGTGAATGCAAACCATTTTGTTTTAATATCATCATGCATATTCTGGTCCCATGGATATCTTGACCTTTTTGTCTCATTTATCTCAATAGACTTAAAACATCCTTATGCTCTCACATGATAGCTTGTCAGTAAATACAAATAACTTGCAGACAATTTTAGAAACATGCCAGCGAGATTCAGAAATGATACTGAACTTTGTTCCCTACCTTAGAAATTTTGGAAAATTAAAGTAAAGCCAAATTTTTAGTGCTTTTTTTCCTTTATCATTATTTTAGTTTGGTTGGTTTTAGAAGAGTCAGGGAAAATATAAATGTGTTCAAAATATTTGGGCAAAGTGCAACTTGTAGGGAGATTGCTACAACTGGGTTATTGTAAGCCAGTAACCCAATAGCGATGGGAAGGGGAGATGGGTTGAATATTCACTGATGGATGGGAACTGAAAGATAAATTGTGTGTTTTAAGTATGGTAAATTATTCTCAAAACTTTTCATGGTTTCCTATAAAGATAGAACAGCTGAAAGTAGACAGATGAATTAAATGACTCTAACATTTTCATATTAGAAACCAAATCTGTTTACTGACTTATCATAGAGACAGGTCAAAAGAAAGCCATGTGTAATCCAATTTCACATTTTTGCAATGTGTAAATTTATATGCAAATCAAAACATGGGCCCCAAATGAAAATCTAGCAAGGTATGTCTGAAATGTATTGGTTTACCACCCATCCAAACAATAATGCCTTTAGTAACTGTTCTTCAAGCATGTATTCATCTCATCTCAGTAAATGATGGTCAAGTAAATGACAAAATATTTTGTATTAATTAATTTTCCAAAGTGCTTTTATTCCCATAATCCCATTTGATTTTCACTCCAATCCTATAGACTTAGCAGTATAAGTTACATTATTCTCTCTAGAAATAGACTAGAAGCACTACCCTAGTTGTTTATGCTCAAACATTCTAAAGATTCATTTCTTTATGACATTAAGTCATATTAAGTAGAATTATAAAATTATTTCATAATAGTTATTTTTAAGGACAAAAAATGATTTTAAATATTTAAAATGGAACTATGAAGTTTTGGTAAATATATTTATTACAGGGAAAATGAAAAATAATTTTGCTAGTTTTATGTCAAGGAAATGAAAACCTAAACCCTACTTAGTAAATTGTTCCTCAGATTGAAATAGTACTAAGCATTAGAACAGGCATGCCAAATACTAGGCAGGCATGCTGACACCATATCTCCCTCATATATGGCAGACATTCCTAATCGATCAAGGCACTGTTTCTTACAGAGCTTAGATTTAGCCCTGATCCTTTGCAATACAGGCAACCACCATCAGTGGATGAGTGTTTTCAAGTGAGATTAAGCTAACTGGTAATTCCTTAACTAAAAATAAAGTTTGGCAAGTCCACAGTTCTTATTTTCTCTATGCCACCTCCACTCTGGAGAGAAGGAAGTTTTCTTTTAGAAGTTGACATAAATAAGGGTTTTGAAAATGCTGACATCATAATAGACAATGAAACTCACGAAGTGACTAAAACAAAAGAAACGACAGGGAGTTTTCTTCTTTGAGCATGTGTTCTGTAATTGAAGTGCAGAGAGACAATGGAGCATAAACATGGACAGAGAAGATAGGTTTGTGTTTGTCTGTACGTCTTGCCACCCTATTTGCATAAAGCATTTGTAATTACTATGAGGTTTGCACTAAGCAACTAACCTTGGCTTAGCAAGATATCTTTTTCTTTGCTAGATTAAGTTGGAGGGCTATCCCAAATACATATTACGAAGGTGCTCAATTTTTGCCATAACAGAGATAAAGATAGAAGAGCTGAAGTTAGACAGATGAATTAGATCACTGTCTGACATTTTTATCTTAGGGACCAAACCCGCCAAATACAAACTGAATGCTGACACCTGTTGTCACAAAACAAAGCGAAACAGAAAAGAACAGAAACAAAAGCAACAAAAGTAGCGTCAGATAACATGCTGTGATCTGTGAGCAGGAGATCACATACTTTTTCTTTTTTCTCTAATAGCTTTAGTGATAATGTTAGGGATAAGCTAGACAAAAAGCTATATTTTTGTTGTACTCTTTAAAAATGCCAAAAGGTTCTTGCTAACAAGTGCTTTTAAGCGCATGTGAGACCCTTTCATAAAGATGGCTAATCTGACACGTTAATTGGTTTTATTTAATGGTATTAGGGAATTGAAATTCCTTGGACTGAGTTATTTGATCTGTCCTCTCATGGAACGTACCTGTATTACGAAAAACTATCATACTTCTTGAGTTTTTATATCTTCTGTACAAGACAGTAAGCATCAGGAAGGAAAAGACAATATGAAGTTCCAACACTTTAATTGTGACATGTAGTTAAATTTCTAAGATTGTTAGTTATATGAAAAATAAACATCTTCAGGCCGGGCATGGTGGCTCACACCTGTAATCCTAGAACTTTGGGAGGCCAAGATGGGTGGATCACCTGAGGTCAGAAGTTTGAGACCAGCCTGGCCAGGTGAAACCACTAGCTGGGCGTGTGGCATGTGCCTGTAATCCCAGCTACTCAGGAGGCTGAGACAGGAGAATCACTTGAACCTGAGAGGCAGAGGTTGCAGCGAGCCAAAATTGAGCCATTGCACTCCAGCCTGGGCCACAAGA
>NW_016107617.1:1915618-1944872 GCF_001604975.1 Cebus imitator
AAAAAAAAAAAAAAACTTTAATGACAACTTTCTAGCCAGCAGATACATTGGTTGTATTTGTTTTATCCTTCATCAGAGAACTCTGCATCACTCAAGCAGAGTGCTGAGCCCAGAGAAAGAACTCTAGATGTTTTTGATTATTGATTAAAGCAATGATTAAAAAATTCATGATGAAATTATCTGTTACTTATTAGAAGTTAAAATGTGCAATGTATATTCATACTCTTGGTTAATGGGAAGCGATATTTTTACTTTCTCTTCCACTGAGCTGTAGAGCTGTATTTTCTTGGGATATTATTAAAATATAAGACACTGCACACCCTGTCACAGCAAGATTGATTATTGTAGGATTTACTTGTCGGGCTGTGAAATGACCCTCAGCATTAAGGCAGCTCAAGCGCTGATTTTCAAAGAGGCCTCATTGCCTTCAATGCGGGATGTGATGAATCTCTGCTTGATATGTCAATGTGCTTTTTTTTTTTCCCCCTAAAATGCTATTCTATCTTTCAAAATGCACAAATCTACACACACGCTCAGAGGGTAATGTGTACAGGAAAGGGTTTGATAAACACGGAGAGAACAAATGTGGGAAAATGGACCAACCAGATGACTACAGAAAAATTGCAATAAACTGACTGGTTAGTGAAAACAAAATCAAACTAAATGAAAACAAGCACAAGGAATCAGATATGCACATTAAAAAATCAAGTGTCACTTTTCCTAAATGTCCTCAATTCTTGTCTTAGCTGTAGTTTCAACTTCACTTTTTTTCAAAGTACCATTTGAAAGTTAACTGTTAAACTTCTTCAGAGACAACCACATTTGCGCAAAAACACAAAAACTGTAACCATCTTCATTTTCGTTATTTTTGTTATCAGCAGCCTATAGCAAAATAGATGAAGAAACATCAGCTATTTTTTTTTCATTTTAAACTATGATATTGACTTCAAATGCATAAAGTAGGGATGAAGATACTAATTTGTATGTGCACCAGATGTTCTTTTCACTTACTATGGACATGTTAATTTATGAATGCCACATACAAATGTAGATCCAGTTAGTAATGCATCCAGATATTTGTCATGATTGTTTTAACAAACATATGTTGGAACTGGACAGGAACTGTGAACAAAGACAAAAGGAAATAAGTGGGAGGAAAAGTGGTAAGAATAATGGCCTCAGCCATGCGCAGTGGCTCACACGGGTAATCCCAGTGCTGTGGGAGGCCAGGGCCGGTGGATGACGTGAGGGAAGCTTGCTAAAAGGAATGATGTGGTGTGGTAGAAAATATGCTGGACTTTGGGGAAAAAAATCTGATTTGGTTGCTAGCTCCAGCATTTAGAAATTGTGTGACCATTCATTCACAATTGCTTCTCTCATCTATTTTATAGGAACAGCTTAGGTTCAAGCAAAATAATATATAAGTAAGATACCTACAAGTGATAGGGCATATGAGAAAAACAAGAGGTAAGAATAGTATGTAGTAGGCTGGGCGTGGTGGCTCATGACTGTAAGCCCAGCACTTGGGAGGCCAAGGCGGGTGGGTCACCTGAGAGCAGGAGTTGGAGACCAGCCTGACCAACATAGTCAAACCCTGTCTAAATTAAAAGTGCAAAAATTAGGCCGGCTTGGTGGCATGCACCTGTAGTCCCAGCTACTTGGGAGGCTGAGGCAGGAGAACTGGTTAAACCTGAGAGGCGGAGGCTTCAGTAAGCCAAGATAGCACCACTGTACTGCAGGCTAGACAACAGAGCAAGATTCTGTCTCAAAAAAATATAAAAATAAAAATAAAAAAGAATAATGTGTAGTAGTTAAAAACATGAAGTCTAGGACCATTTTTTCTCATCCATTTCAAGCTTACACTATATAAAACTGATAAAGCTAGTTATTAATCTCTTGTTGCCTTAACTTTCTCATTTGTCATCTTTATACAGATTATAACCAATGCAAATGATGACTGAATGAAATAAATCATGTAAAACACAATGAATCATATTTGGTATAATGATTACTCAATAAATCTTACCTATTACTCATTTTGCTATATACTACTAATAACTAGAGGTGATTACTTTTCTTTTTGTTTCTATATCCATCCAATCTTCTCTGTGATAAACAGTGAAGAGGTTTGACAATTAACTTTCAAATGTGTGCTCTTCATAAAGGTCAAACAGATAATACAGCTAAGTTTAGAATTAAGGACATTTAGAAAAAGTAACACAAGATTTTTAACATGAAATATTTGATTCACTGTTCTTTTTCTTTTTTTTTTTTTGTGATACCTGTTTTGTTTGATTCTGATTTTAACTAGCCTTCCAATTCACTTACTATCTTTTTGTCCTGGCTGAAGAAATATCTTAGTGGGAAATACCATAATTGAGCAGTAATTGGCTCAAGCAACAAATAGTGTAAATAGAAGTTATAGCTGCATCTTGGTCCTTTGTTTGGGCTTAGGAGGGAGACAGAGAAAAAGGGAGAAGAGAAGATGCATGTACATGATGAAGAGCTTCAGAGTTGATCCTGTTACTGTGTTGTTTATCCGTATGTCTGTGTCTTAGTTCATTTTGTGCTGCCATAAAAGAATACATCCAACGGGCAATTTATAAAGAACAGAAATTCATTAATATTACTCACAGTCTGGAGGCTAGGAGGTCCAAGATCGAGATGCTAGCATTTAATGTCTGGTGAAGGCCTTCTCGCTCTGTCCTCACATAGCAGAAGCAGGAGGGCAATATTGTAAACTAGCAGAACACAACCTGAAGTCTTTTTTATAAGGGTCTTAATTCTATTAACAAGGAAGGAGCCCTCATGGTCTGATCACCTTTTAAAGGCCCAACCTCTTAATACTATCACACTGGCAATACCTGTATTTGGGAGGGGGCGGGGACGTATTCCAACCATAGCAGTTATCTTCTTGGGAACTGTTCTCTCGGGTCTCCCTTTAACAGAACTGACTTTACACTTTGTCTGCTATTGATGCTTTAGGGAAGGACAGCAGACCAGGAAAAATAAAAAGAAGAAAGATTGCCAATGTTGGAAATAAGAACCACATGCAGCCATAAAGCTGACTTTAGCCTGCCACTCTGTGATCCATCGATCCTGGAGTTACTTATGTAGTCAGCATTGTGCTCTGTGATGACAGGCACACAGACTTGCAAATATACACACATATGCACCCATACATAACTCACACACTCATACATGAACACACATAGTCACATGGGCCTGGAGTGATTCAGCAATAACTCCTTTCCATTTCATAAGATGGATTTGAACAATATGAGACACATAAAATCAGTTTATCCCTGTTCTATTCTAATATTTTGATACTTATTAAGCTGTAAACCAGACAACCTCTTTATTCCAAAAAATCACTAGTATGTTGGGAAATTTTACATAAATATTGTCGTTTTATTTCCATTTTCTTCTTTTTTTTTCACTCCCAGTCCTATTCATCAGTACCATACACCAGAGGTGAAGAACACTAAGCAGAAGAAATTAAAACAGCTCCCCAAGGGAATAGTTTATAATAATGAGAGTCAGTGAGAACTTCAGTGAAGCCACTGTGGTTTAGAGAATAACAGTGAAGGTATTCAGTGCATTTTTAAAAAAATCAAAGTGTTAAATAATTTTTTAAAGTTTCCATTTTCTCATGCAGTATAATCAGTGGGCTGTGAATGACTGATTTATCAGTCCATCAGCAAGCTTCAGTCACATCACAAACAGAAAGCCAAGCAGGAATAGAGCTTTCTTACCCAAGCATTCATATATTTATCCTGAACAACAAGTATTTTTTTTCTTCTTCACATTTTATAGTTAGGAATTTTGAAAGTAGATTAAAATAAAACATTCTTAAAATGTAAGGCACATTAGACTTTGAGCTTACCCAGCCTGGTTCCAAAAGTTTTTCATTGGTTATAAAGAGAAACAGATAAAACAGCAGTTGATCAATTCAAGTGGATATTTCTACTCTACTCTAGCTCCAAGTTTAATAGCATTCATTAAAGGCAAATGCAGATAAAAAAAAATTCAAGGATATTATTTCTTCTGTTTATAAGAGGCCATTTTCTCTTTATAAACTTATACCAAATGCTAATAACTAACATTTATTCAACACTTAGTAAATGCCAGCACTTTACATGCATTATCTCACTTAATTCTCACTAAAATCCCTGTGAAAGAGATACTGTTATCATCCTCATTTTACAGATCAGGAAAGTAAAGCATATGAGTTTAAGTTGCCCAACAGCTTACAAAGCTCATAAAGCAAGATTTGAACCCAGGTTCCCAGATGTCAGAGCTCAATCCCATAACCATTATCCTATACTATGTCATATCTTATAAATGAGTTTGTTACTTTTATTCATTTTAAAAAATGAAATAAACTTGATTCCAAATTGTTATGTCATGACACTGTTTCCTTCCTTTCTTCCTCTATCTCTTCTTACCATCCCTTTTCTCCCTTTCTTTCTGTCTCCCTTTTTAAACCTTCTTTTCATTCATTCCCTTTCCTTTTCTCATTTTTCTTCCTTCCTCCCTCCCTTTTTCTTTTCTTCCTCCCTTCATCCTTCTCTTCCTTCCTCTCTCCCCTCCTTCATTTTATTCTTCTATCCCTTCCTTCCATTTTCATGCCTTCTCTCCCTTCATTCTGCCTCCTCTCCCTTCCTAATGTTTTTCTACCTGCTTTTACTGTTTTATTTCTTCTTTCCTTCCTTTGATTCATCATTTTTTCTTTTCTTCCCTTGCCTTCTTTTCTTTTTTCTACCTCCTTTACTCCTTCTCTCCCTCCTTTTCTTTTTCCTTTTCTTTCCTCTTCCCTCTTTTTTCTTGCTAGCAAATGCAAGAGACATTGTAGCAGAGAGAGCACAACATGGGTATAATCTCAAATCCAGTGGTCTGAGATTAAAATCAAGTCCAACCCTGAAGAGTTGTGTGATCTTGAACAAGCTCCTTAAACTTTCTAAGCAATGTTTCTCCATTTAGAAAATGACATTATCACTTTAGGCTGTTATGAAAATTGGATAAGTCCATGTATATGACCTCTTTATCACACTGCCTGGCACATGAGAAGCCCTCAGAACATTTTAGTGCTTATAGCGCTCTCTGGATGTAGAACCTCACTCAAAGATCAGAATAGACACGATGAGAATGGCTTAAACAGCCCACTCCTGTGGGAAAAGACAGATCTCAAAGGAAATAAACATTTTTGAGAAATTCTACACTTGAAATTTTGTTTCATGTTTAGATAAAAGCTTATAAGAACAAAAAGAAACTTTACAAGTTATAAAGAAAAATAAGTTAAAAGTTGGTAGACATCCAAGAAATTTCTGGTACACAAAGTAAAATGTCTTCCATGTAGTGTGTGATTTTTCACTATCCAAGCCCAGTATCTTCTGAATTGGAAACATTGTGAGGAAGATACTACATAGAAATAATAATCAAGAGAGCTCAAGTGACACATGCAAATGTAACAGGCAGAGTTATTACTTGAGCTGTGTAAAATTTGGCTGTATGCTTAAATAAGAAAATGAGGAGTTTCCAGGGAGCTAGGCTTTGACAGCTGATTAACTAATGCCTGCGTCCTTCTGGAAACTCTATACCTATTTGTATTCCCTGAGAGAAAGGCATGTGAGTTTATTTCTATATCCTTTTGCTCATTCTACTCTTTCTGCTTTGAGAGATATTCTCATTCCACAATGTGTAACTTCATTTCTCAAATGACAGCTAAGATGTCCATTTGTTGTGTTACACTCCATTCATATTTTCCCACTGCAGGGAGTTAGTCATACTTTCATCTGTGCCCCCAGAAAATCCTATAATAATTCCTGTTGATTGTCTCCGTTAATTAGAAAAGGATAAGAACTATTTTTCCCCACTTTTACTTCCCTAGTGCTTGACTGTCAGCTGAATAAATGAGTCATAGGATGAACAAATGGAGAAATGAATGAAAAGTCAGAGGATATAGAACACCAACTATGCCCACAATTAAGTAAGTCCTAGTTTCTTTATTCCATTTAGGACCCAAGATAACCACTCTTATAGTTCTTTTTCCTATAGATGGGGATAAGGAGAAAAGCAAGTTCTTTCATGATTTTCAAGGCATCTCATTAACATTTTCCTTATATTCTCCTTAGAAGCCGCCACTGCATGAGATATAGGTTTAGTCAAAAAATAAAACATATCCTTATAAAATAAAACTTGGCCCCTGTTAAAGACTTGATATTTTTTAGAGCTATTGAAGATTTTTAAGAAAGAGCAAGAATGTAGTACTCTCTTACAAACATCCACTTATGGTCCTTAATGAAAACCTCTAAGCTTCTAAACTAATTCAATTTAAACTGTACAAATTCTATGTTGCCATACTCCCATAATGTGTTCTAAAACATGGCACTGTTGATGAGCATAAAGTATTTTTCAGTCCACATAATTGTTTCACACAGCTATTATATCCCTCAGAAAATTCATATGTAGAAAACTAAATGAACTAAAACCTCACTGTCCTCATACCTGACATCAAAGTGCCAAAATTACTTCCTGTGGAGTAAATAATCCCTGAATTGATCATAAGAATTGGATTCCTCACTTTCATTTCTTAACTGTTTTCTCAATATCACCAAATACTGTGGGTTATTCATATAAATTTGATTGCAACAACAGAAAATCAGAAAATACTCGAGATTTATGTTTCTCAAACATAGAGTCTCTCACACCTTTTAGTTATCTAACATTTATTCTATATTTATAGGCCTTTACATGTAAACCTGCTCTTGCTCTCAAAATGCATCATCCTTGGTTTGCTTTTAGAGGATCATTGGAATCTGTGTCTGGCTGAGTAGCCATTTCTACATCAGTTAACAATTTCGCTATTGGTATTTTTTTATTTGAAAATGTTGCCTTTTTCTTCAGCCAATTAAGTGTGGTCTAATGCTTCTAACCCTAGTAATAAAGTTCACTCTGACTGCTCTGTAGGATATAAATAGTATAATTGGCAAGTCTTCTTTCCGCAAGATTTTTTTTTTGTTGTTAAGTTGGAATTTAAGCTTATTATGCTTTCTTCTTACTGGTTCCTTTTCCAGAGCCATCAATTAGAATTTTCTTAGCTCCATGATCTCCTGAGTTGCTAATTTCTCATCTCTGAAGTTTCTGTAGATTCAAAGCGTTTGGCCATCAAGTAATATATACTAGCTTGAGGAACTTTTCTCCTTGATTAGACTCATATTCTGCATCAAATTGATGCTAAGGGCAGCTGCTTGATTCATCTCATCAAACATAAATTCAGCATCCAAATGTCCTTTTGCCCTAGTTTCTCTATATAAATAATTCTGCTAATGTCTTAATTGAAAATTAGAGTTGTTTTTCATGATTGGGTCTCATTTTTGAATGTCAAGGTTATTAAACATGGTATTAAGTTACATCTATTTTTTTTCCTTTTTAGTGTGCCAATGAGAGGCCAATTTAGTGACTCTCTAAATTATATATTTATTGATTTTGAAATAATATTATAATATTCTGAAAATTTTAAGCCAGATTTTGAAAATGTAATTACATAAATACACCCAAAACATACACATGTGTGTGCATGGTGTGTGTGAGAGAAGGTTCATTTTTAAAAATTTCATATTTTGTTATCCTTGAACTTTTTTACATATAGATTGATTTCCCATGAGCCGTTGTTAAAATGGCCTCAGTTTAATTTTCTGTGCTCTGCTCAAAACAGTATTAATGAAAGAATTGATGTACAATGTATTCTACATGTTAAGTTGGTGAGATGATCACAGAAATAAAATTGAGAGACCTAAATTTCAGTCTTAGTCAATATTATGTGTTATTTCTCATTTAAAGGAATGTATTTCAAAGAAGGAAACTAGACTAGTTGCTCTTAAAGTGTGGTCCAGATCCCTGTGAGAGTCCCCAAGAAACCTGCAAAAGGGCCAAAAGCTCAAGATTATTTTTCTGATTGTACTAAGATGTTCTTTGCTGTCTTCACTCTCACTGTCTCATGAGTGTACAGTGGAAGCTGAATGTACAGAAAGAGAACATATAGAGGCTGCATAACATGTGATAACATCACCACTGATAGCTAAAGGAATGTGTTTGTGTATTCTTGCATTTATTATATTTAATTTCTAATGCAGAAGTAAGAGATCCACTTCTGGTGTGAAAATTATCAAACAACAACAACAACAAAACACCATTCGAAGCCTTTGGGACTAGCTCTGAAGAAAACCAGCAAATGAAGAAATAGCTGTTGAAGAAAATCTATGAAATTTCAGTAAGAAAATTATGAATCTGTGGTATCTGAACCAAGACTGCTTCCTCCCTCCACCTATTCTATTCAGAGAGATGGAAACTTCCCTCCTGACTGCTGCAACGAAACACATAGGGCTCTCTTTCTTCACAGTGCTCATTCAGAGGGTTTTCTTCCCGAAAGGAGCATTTCTTATCCTACCTTCAGGTGCCTGCCACTGAGGCTAAGTCCCAGATGATTTTGAACAAGGGTTAGGGAATCCCTTTTTCTACCCTATCTCCACGAATGGAATGGAGCCTCTATCTTGGGCACAGGAGCACGGATACTATGGCAGTCCTGCTAGCCCTTTCCCCGGCTCCTGAGTCGGTGGTTCCATATCAGGAGAGGCAAGTTGAGAAGACATCAGTCTTCTGCATCTCCTATCCCATCCTTACCACCATCACTTACATTTCTCAGCTCCTAAGTGGAAGTGTCACTCAGAGAGAAGTTTATCATTGTCCCCACTCTCATCTCCAGAGCCCTGACTCAGAGATTTTGCCAGGAAGGAGAAGCAAGCTCCCAATCTCTTCCCAGAGGAATCGACTTTGTTTGAAACCGATTGTGGAGAAGTTTAAAAGAAGGGACACTCTCAAGAATAATAGAGTTAGGGTAAAAGACAAAGAAGAAGACATATGTGGATATAATAAATGTACAGCCAACACAGTAGACCAGCTAGTTTGCAACAGAGAACTGTGGATGAAGACAGCT
Organism: Cebus imitator; assembly: GCF_001604975.1. Taxonomy (NCBI): domain Eukaryota; kingdom Metazoa; phylum Chordata; class Mammalia; order Primates; family Cebidae; genus Cebus; species Cebus imitator. The sequence goes on from NW_016107617.1 coordinate 1,924,614, forward strand.
TGGAGAACCCCTCCTGGCAACAAAAAACAAAAATTAAAAACACTAAAAGTAGAAACTACTTGAAGAAGCCACAATTTGATTGGATTGGTTGGTAGAGGAATTTATGCCCAGGAGATTGCTGATAATAATGCACCAATCCCAGGCTGTTAATGCAGTTTAATAACTGTGTGTTTATAGAGAACAGGGGACGAGAGACCTAGAAGTCCCAGCATGGCCATGGCATACCCTAAGCTGCTCCTCTCTAGATTTTACTAAACTAAAGTAACCCAGCCCATCACTAAAGAAATAAACAAATAACAGTAACAAGCTCTGGTTTGGTAAGAAGCGATATCCTGAGTTGCTATAATATATTATCTAGAATGTTCAGTTTTCAACAAAAATTTACAAGGTATATAAAGAAATAGGAAAGTATGACTTATACACAGGAAAAGAAGGAGGAAACAGAAACTGCCTGTGAGAATAACCAGATGTTAAGCTTAACAGAAAACTATTTCAAAGTAGCCACTGCAAGTATGTTCACACAGCTGAATGAAAGCATAATTAAAGAAATAAAGATACGATAATAATGAATGTTGTACCAAATAGAGAATGTTATAACAGACAAGTAGAAATTATTACTTTTTTTAAAGGACCAAATGGAAATTCTGGTTAAACAGTGAAATGACTGAAATAAGAAATTCCTAGGAGGCTCAACAGCACATATACACTGGCAGAAGAAAGAATTAGTGAACTCCAAATCAGAGCAATTGAGATTATGCAAGCCATAGAACAGAGAGAAAAAAGAATTAAGAAATAATGAAGTCCAGAAAGCACTGGTAAAACACTGAAAGTCCTGAAAGAAAAACACAACCATAAATCCTACCTCCAGCAAAACTATCTTTTAAAATTGAAGGGCAATACAGGAAAGAGAGAGAGAGAGAATGAGAATTTGCTCCCAGTATACCAGCCTTAGAAAAAGTATTTAAGAAATTTCTTCATGCGGAAACTAAGTGACCTCAGATAGTAATTTGAGTCTACATAAATAAAGAAAGAGCATTAGTAAAGGCAATTATGGTAATCATGTAATTATAAAACATACTATAAATGCATAGTTTTATTTGTTTCTTTTAACTGACTTAAAAAGTAATTGTACAAATAATATGTACAAACAGTACAAATATGTATATATGCACAAAATTTGTATGTATATATAAATATGCACAAAATGTGTACAAATTGTACAATTATATATATACACACATATATACAATGTAACATATGTTGGGCCTATAACATACAAAAATGTAAAACGTAAAATACATTTGCTAACGACAGAACCAAGTAGGTGAGCAGGGTCAAAACTATAACAGGCTAATGAAATAATAACAGATGGTAAAGTGATAATTACAAAAATAAACTGCTGGATTTGTAACATTAATGGGTGTAATATGTAAAATAATACCACAGAAAAGGAGAAAGTGCAATCAAGCTATATAGAAATAATATTTATGTAAATCACTGGAATTCAACTGGCATGAATCTGAAGTTTATTCTGATAAGTTGAAATGTATAGGGTAAATCTTAGAGAAATCATTAAAAAATATATTCAAAATGTAGTAGAAATCATTGAGTAAATTAATGTTATAGATATTTATTTAATAAAAAATAGTAAAGGAGGAATACAGGAATTAAAATGATGTGAGACATATAGAAAATAAAAAATAAGATTATAGACCTCAACCCAAACATACCAATAATAACTTAAATGTGAGTGAATTAACAATCCAATTAAAAGAGCGAAATTGTCAGATTGGACAAGAAATATGATCCAACTACATGTTGTCTACAGGAGACAAAACTTAGCTTAAAAGACACAAGTATATTAAAAGAGAAAGGGTGGAAAAAAGTACATGAAATGCAAACAGAAAACACAGAAAAGCCAAAGTGGCTATGCTAATATAAGTCAAAACACTTTTTACGACCACGAAAAACAAGTCACTAGAGACAAAGAAGGATGTTTTATAACAAAAGGGTCAATTGATTATGAAATCATAACAATTATAAACATACATGTACCTAATTACAGAGTGTCAAAATACATGAAGCAAAAATGACAGATATAAAGGAAGAAATAGATAATTCAACAATAGTAGGTGGAGACTTCAAGAACCCATTGTCAATAGTGGATATGGCAAATAGACAATTAAGACATAAAATACTGGAACAACATTATAATCCAACTAGACCTAATAGGCATCTATATGTTACAGTGGGTAGACCATCAGGTATGAGCAGGCAGGAAAGGGCTCCCCTGCAATACACGCACATCAGGAATGTGAGGCAACTATCAGGTGATGATCAGGCAGTTGTTAACTGTCTCTAAAATAATAATTAGTTACAGCCAGTACCAGGGAAGGGCAATCGCCTAATAGATAGAAAACACCTGAAACGTGATCAGCAGCTTCCCATTAAAATCTCAGGAGCTGGGGGAGCAGCTTCCCAATAAGATCTCAAGAGTTTGTCTCAAGCACGCACATGTGGACAGCCCACCCCAAGGGAAGAATCAGGGGAGAAATAACACAGGACCCCAGAAATATGCCAACACATAAAACCCAAGTCAAAAGATCAAACCACACACTTGATCTCTCCAGTCATCCTCTTGGCCCAATTTCAAGTATACTTTCCTTCTTTTCATTTCTGCTCTCAAGTTATTTAAATAAATTTTCACTCCCGCTCTAAAATTTGCCTTGGTCTCTCCTTCTGCCTTATGCCCCTCAGTCAATTTCTTTTTTCTAAAGAGGTAAGACTTGAGGTTGCTGCAGACCTGTATGGATTTGCTGCCATTATTTCAACCTTAAGGAATAAAGTATACAGTCAACCTTCCATATCTGTGGGTTCTGCATTAGCAGATTCCACTAATCACTGATCAAAAATATTTTTTTAAAAGTATGGTTATGTCTGAACTGAATATGTACAGACTTCTTCTTGTCATTATTCCCTAAACAATACAGTGCAGCAATTTATATAGCATTTACATTGTATTAGCTATTGCATGTAATCAAGAAATTATTTTAGGTATATACAAAGATGTGCATAGGTTCTATTGCAAATATTATGTCCTTTTTTATAAGGGACTTAAGCATCAGCAGATTAGAATATCTACGGGGGGTATGGTTGAACATCATTTTCTAGTGTTTATGGTACATCCAAGATAAACCATATGCTAGACCACAAAGCAAGCCCCAAAATATTTAGAGCAATAGAAATAATACAAAGTAAGTTCTCTGACAGTAGAATAAAATTAGAAATTAATAAAAGGAAAATAATAGGGAAACTCATAAGTATGAAAAAATTAAACCACACTTAAATAACTAATGGATGAAAGAATAAATCAAAACAGAAATAAGAAAATACTTTGAGACGAATGAAAATGATGGTATAACATGACAAAATATGATATGCAGCTAAAGCAGTGTTCAGTGGAGGAATTTATAGCTGTAAATGTCTATATAAGAAGAAAGATTTCAAATCAATAACCTAAGCTGCCACTTTAAGGCACTGGAAAAGAAGAACAAACTAAACCTAAAGCAAAAGAAATAAAGGAAATAATAAAACTTAAAGTGGATGTCGATGAGACAGATAATAGAAAAACAATAGAGAAGATGAATAAAACCAAAATCTGGTTATTTGAAAAATCAATAAAATTGACAAAACTTTAGCTAAAGTTATCAAGAAAAAAAGATTGAGACTCAAATTGCTAGAATCTGAAATAAAAGGGGGCAACATTACTGCTACTTTTACAGAAATAAAATAGAATTATAAAAGAACACTCTGAACAATAGTACTTCATTGAGATAACTTATGTAAGTTTCTAGACAAACTCCTAGAAAGATGCAGATTACTGACACTGACTCAGAAGATATAGTCAATATGAATAAACTATAATTGGTGAGGAGATTCAGTCAGTAATCAAAAAACTACTCACAAAGAATAGCCCAAGCCGAGATGTCTTCATCACTGAGCTCTACCAAACATTTAAAGAAAAATCAATACGGGTTACCACAGATTTGTCTGAACAAGAGAAGAGGAGGGGACACTTGCTGACAATCATGAGCAGCTTTGGAAAATAGTTTGGCAGTTCCCGAAATAATTAACTACACTTTTCATATGGCCCAACAATTACAATCCTAGGTACATATCCGAAGTAGTTAAAACATATCTACACAAAACCTTATATATGAATGTTTACGGCAGTGTTATTCATAATTGCCAAAAGGTATAAACAACTCAAATGTCCATCAACAGGCAAATGGATTAACAAAGGTGGCATATCTGTACAGTGGAATATTATTTAGCCATAAAACGACTGAAGTGCTGATACATGCCACAGGACAAATAAACATTGGAAAAAGAATGCTAAGTGAAAGAAGCCAGTCACCAAAAGACACATACTATACAATTCTGATCATGTGAAAACCCAGAATAGAGAAGTCTTATAGAGGCATAAAGTAGGTAAGTAATTGCTTAGGTCTAGGAGTGAGGCTTTGGTGGTGGTGGTCATAAAGAGTACAGGGGTCATAGCTAAAGGATATGAGGTTTCTTTTTGAGATAATGCAAATGTTCTAAAATTGACTAGGCTGTTGGTTTTCCATGTTTGTGAAAAAAAAAAAAAAAACATTGAATTTTACATCTTATATTGGTGTATTGTTTGATATGTGAATTAAGTCAACAAAGCTGCCAAAATTGTCTAATGCAGTAAATATTTACAGACATTATCTGTATAAACAAAGGCCCTTCAGGGCCTTCAATAAGTTTTAAGAATGCAAAAGGGTTCTGCAGCCAAAAATTTTGAGAACTGCTGACCTAGTGAACCCTGTAAGACTTGGCCTGAGTTTTCTGTAAAATTGGATCATCTCAAGCATTTAAGCTGGCATTGTTAGAAACATGAAGCAATGGCAATTAATACAAATAATTTCCAAAAGTAGAGGTCATGTCTATTACTTCTGCATATTTCAGGGAACAGAGACAATACTCTTACTTCAATAAAGTTGAAAGTCATAGGTTCTGGAGCCAGATCTGCCATTAACATACTTTCTGATTAAGCAGAATGACTTTTCTTCTCTGAATTTCATTTTCCTGTTAAACAATAAGAAAGCTGCTCTCAAAGCCTTCTAATATCTTTTTCAGTTGTCAAGTACTAAAGAAATTATTGTTTTAAATTGACATGGACTTTGAAAATTAGTATCTCCACATTTTCCCTAAATCTTTATGTAACGTGCAAAGATCTAATAATATTAACATCTTTGTTCTATGATTTACTTTTTAATTACTCAACATGATCCCAAATTTAATTCACATAATGAAGATAAAATTTCCAGCTCTATATCAAACAAATTATTTTTGAATATAATTAAGTAAAAAGGTCATAGTAATTACAACTAAAATCTAATTTCAGTCACTGAAGAAGGAAAAATTCATACTCATTTAGAAAATAGTGACTCATTTAGTGTTTTCTAAGCTGTTCATGTCAGATTAGGCCCTTCAAAATCCAGCAAAGAAACTTGCCTTTTATGCATGTAAAATTAAACTCTAGATACTTAAAAGAAAGCAGAACATGGCTTATAATTATACTATGGCTAATTCTAGAAAGGTTATGATAGAAATGTTTTCCATTTATTTTGTGATTTAAATGTGTTCATAATTTGAAATGTATTCATGGAAACACATCATTTGTTCACCCCAACAACTTTTTAAAACAGGCATAAAAAATGCTCCTTTATCCACTATCTTTTTCTTTTTTTTTTTAAGACAGTATCTTGCTCTATCACCCATGCTGGAGTGTGGTGGCGTTACCTCAGTTCACTGTAATCTCTGCCTCCCGGGTTCAAGCAATTCTCCCGCCTTAGCTTCCCAAGTAGCTGAGGCTACAGCTGTGTACCACCATTCCAACTGATTTTTTTTTTTTTTCTGTATTTTTAGTAGAGATAGGGTTTCGACACGTTGGCCAGGCTGCTCTTGAACTCCTGACCACAGGTGATCTGCCCACCTTGGCCTCCCAAAGTGCTGGCGTTACAGGCATGAGCCACCTCACCCAGCCCCCTTTATCCATTATTAATAACTGAAGATACAGAGATTAAATAAATAGTCTATGACAGATAAATAGTAGGTGAACTTAAACTGGAGTTGAGTTTCCTGAAATTAAGATTTATTCTTTCTCTGCCACCTATAGGATAGTCATCTTTGCTGCTAAAAATGAAATTTTTTTATATCTGAAATCATAGCTGCTAGAGACTCTGTCATCAAGGCCTTTCATGATAATTTAATGCACATGAGATAATGATGATTAACTGAAGGTGGGTTAAATCTCAATTTAGCAAATTGACTTGATTTATATTTATTCTTATATTATATTTTGAATTGTGTCTCCCAAAATATGTTGAAGTCCTAACTCCCAGGACCTGCGAATGTGACCTTATTTGAAAATGAAGTCTTTGAAAATGATCAAATTAAGTTGAGGCCATACTTCAATATGACTGGTCTTATGCAAAGGGGAAATTTAGACACAGAGACGGAATTACAGAGAGGTGTCCATGTGAACACACAGGTAGTACACAATCTACAAATTAAAGAACTCTCAAGGCCCCCAGGAGACAGCAGCATGGAACAGATTCACCCTTTGAACTCTCCGAAGGAACCAACCTTGCTGATACCTTTCAGACCTTTAGTTCATACCTTTAGCCTCTTGAATTGTGAGACAATACATTTTTGTTGTTTAAGTCACTCTGTGGTATTTTATTACTGTAGTTTCAGGAAACCACTACCTCTTATGAACTACCAATTTTTTCTTTAAAAAAATTTTAAGTAGAACCATTTTATCTTGATTATAATTGTCAATAAAAGATAAATAATCTAGGTGAATTATATTTATTTTTCTAGATGCTCTCTCAATTCCACTTAAAGAAATATTGCAATGTCAGTCATAAACGCATAGTATAGGCCACTTAAGGGTCACTAGTTGTTCTCTTAAAATAAGTTTTATGGTCAAAATTATTTGGGAGAAGCTGAATTTCAGTGTAGACACTAATAAGCATTTGCACTTTTAAAGACTTTGATATGTCTGGATGTCAAATTATTTTGTTTATAATCTATACATCATGGTTACAAGGCCAGGTATGATTTGGCCCTTGCCCACTCTTCTTGACACTCTTCCCCTTGCCAACGTAGCAAGGAATTTTATTAATGGGACTTTGGCTGTCTTCGTTTTGGCCAAAATACCCAAGACCAAGTACATCCACATCCTGAAGTGAGGTGCAAGACAATTATCTGTGAGACCTACCAGAGTCCAGTTTTGTCAACTTGCCTCTCAGCATTAGTGATCAGAGTTAAAACCCACGCAGGAGTGTGGGGTTAAGGACTTGAGATTTAAGTTTTCTTAGGAGAGATTACTGGAGTGCTGAGAGATTTACCCCTTTTCTGAAATAAGGCAGGGGAGATAAGTGCTTTCAGAGCAATCAAAGACAGGTTAAAACTGCAACAGCCACTAGATCTCCTAATTGGATGTGGAACTATTAGAACTGGGCAATGCTGACAAGATAACCATGACACTCTGAGATGCGCACGCCTGAGTCAGTTCACAACTAGGAAAGGGAGGGAAGGCTAACTTTAAAACTCTAACTTGACTTTACTTAGACGTTCCAATTATTGCACCAGGCTGGATCTTTTCGTGACTGAAATGAGACTGTTCTTGTGACTCAGAGAAACAGAAAAAGCTTTGGGTCCGGTCTAAGATTTAAAATCAGGGACAATGCAAAGAATCACACAGAAATAACAGTTTGACGAACTTGAGAAAAGACATAGCTGCTTTATGCCTGCAAACTACAGAGTCCAGTTTGTTCCGTAGATGATTACCTTTGTGGGGCAAGGCTTGTTTTCTTAAACAGTACTTCACCATGGAAGTTACAGACTCCAGGCTGGATTTCTCTCAGTTTCTAAAATGCACCAAGATGCTTTAGATCTCAGGGCTAAGGCATCTTGGTGCATTTTAGAAACTGAGAGAAATCCAGCCTGGTGGAATCTCAGACACACCTGGAGTGCTTCATCTTTTCCTCCTCTGCTCAGTTGTCTACTCAGCCTTTACTTGAACTTTCCTGCTCAACCTCACTCTCAGTCCCTGAGGGAAGACTTTAGAGATCCTGGTCTTTTCCCAAAGTATCTCAGATTATCATGTTATTCATGCTCATAGTGCTCTGTGTATTTCCTTCATAATATTAATCAGGTATTTATAGTTCTGTCCAAAAGCTTTTGAGGACATTTTATTCTAGGTACAATACTCCAAGAGTAACATGTTAAATAAGAAACATGCCAGGCTGGGTGCAGGGGCTCACACTTGCAGTCACAGCAATTTGGGAGGTAGAGGTAGGTAGATCACTTAAGGCCAGGAGTTTGAGACCAGCCTGGCCAACACAGTGAAATTCTGTCTCTACTGAAAATATATAACTTAGCTGGGCTACTCAGGTGGCTGAGGCAGGAGAATCACTTGAACCCAGGAGGCAGAGGTTGCAGTGAGTGGAGATTGTGCTACTGCACTCCAGCTTGAGTGACAAAGTGAGACTCTGTCTCAAAAGGAACAAACAAAAAATCAGGCTAGTAGTTAATCACTATTAATGCATATTAGCCCACATTCACCCTGTAATAAAGTTGTTATTGTCAATAAATGGGCTCTCATAAACACTACTTGTTTATTAATGATTAGAAATTACATTTTGGAGCTGATTCTAGAACTGACCAAAATACGTTAATGTCATCACAGACACATGCGAGGAGTGATAAGTATTTTTTGTAGTAACCAGACCAGGCTGAGATATCTGGCCCTCATAAGAACTGAGGCCAACTAGCCAATGAATCTTGTATGTTTGGTTGGGCTGCTCTCCACTAAAACCAAAGTGAAGTAGTGACTCTCCACTGAATAGATCAGCTCAGGTCATCTTTAATGCTGTGGTATTTTGGAACCAGAAAGAACTAAGCAAATGAGGAGGCCTCTGACTAAGCAGATTCACTGAGAGATAAACATGTTTTTCTGGCATGCAAGATTGTATCCCCAAAGTCACTTCTATCAGAAGTCTCTCTTGATTTATTTCTATTGCAGACAAAAGACAGTGGGATAGAATATGGATAATGGTACACATGCACTTTTGTTTTATTTGCTTAGTTTTATTATATATTGTTGTTGTTGTTGTTTAGTAATTCTTTCTCTCAGCAATACTCCATCACATTTTTATAGCAATTGTCTATCTATTATTTGTCTTCTCCAACAGGATAAATTTCTGTCCTGGCTGGATTCTCGTATTTGTGTCATTCATTGCTGTGTCACTGTGCTGATTAGTTTTATGTGTCAGCTCAGTAGGCTATGGTACCCAGTTCCTTGGTCAAAGAAGTCTAGATGTTGCTGTGAAAGTATTTTTTAGATATGATTAATATTTAATTCAGACTTTGTAAAGCAGATTACCCTCCATAATGGGGACTGGCCTCATCCAATCAGTTGAAGGTCTTAAGAGAAAAGACTGAGATTCCGCCTGGGCACAGTGGCTCATGCCTGTAATCCCAGCACTTTTGGAGGCCGAGGCGGCTGAATTATGAGGTCAGGAGATTGAGACCATCCTGGCCATGGTGAAAGCCTGTCTCTACTGAAATACAAAAAATTAGTCAGGCATGGTGGCACATGCCTGTAGTCCCAGCTTAGGAGGTTGAGGTGGGGGAATTGCCTGTACCCGGGAGACAGAAGCTATAGTGAGTTGAGATGGCACCACTGCATTCCAGCCTGGCAACAGAGACTCCATCTCAAAAAAAAAAAAAAAAGAAAGAAAAGAAAAAGACTGAGATTCCCTGAAATGAAAGAAATTCTGTCTCCAGACTATATTGAGACTTGATCTGCAACATCAACTCTTCTTTTGATCGATAGCCTACAACTCGCCCTGCAGATTCAAACTTGCCAGGCTTCAATAAGAGACACTACCTTAAAACAACTTTCTTTCCACCCTAAATATGTCTACTATTGGTTCTGTTTCTCTGGAGATCCCTGACAAATGCAGTCACCATATACAAGCCTAGCATAGAATCAGTACCCTTTCAATGAGTATATTACCCAAATGAATGAAACAGAGGGCCCACTTCTGTTTCTCTTGTCTTTGATCATCCAGATTACTAAAGGAAAGCATTGTTAGATGACAGCTCTGCTGTTTATCAACAATCAATATGTAAGTCTATAACAAATTTGGATAATTAATGGTATAGTCTAGAATAATTATGGTAGGACCTCACCTAGAAAAAGAACAGTCTGTCTAAGAGACACTTTCTCTAGTTCTAGCATTCCCCCAGGGACTGTGAATATCAAGACAGTCTAATGCTTCAAGTTTGGCTGCCGTTAAGATCTAATATAGGTTTTCTTCCTCTTCCTCATTGTTTTTCCTCTCTTATTGTTGAATACATATCTGTCTATCCCCAACTCTAATATATAGCATATATTTCTACTTTTTGCCCACAAGATAAAGGGTACAAAAAATGCACAGATTGGGAATAGCAAATATATTACAAAATGTCCTAAATCTTTAGGATACTTTTAGTTTGGTTTAGTAAAGGGTAAATATGACTCAAAGTCATTGTGTCAGATCTTTGACACAGTTTAAAACCATCAATTTCAATACTTTCGAATGTAAATATTGGTAATTTCCTATTTCATCTCCAGCCCAGGTGGTTTTAAATTTCATAACTTCTGTGATTCCATAAGTATAAAGTATAAACCATTTTTAGGGTATAATTCAGGAAACAGAATGAGACTATAACAAATTTAAAAATGCCATGATACCACATATTATCTAAGTGGTATGGCTAGCTACAGAAAAATGCACTAAAGTCAAGCATAGCCAAATAATATTTATTAGTACTGAATGAAAATAAAATATCATATTCTAGTTTGTGATCTTTGAAACATAACAAAATAAGCACCACCAATGAATATTTTCCTATTTACAGATGCTGTCTTATGTAGGTAAGAATTTTCTAAAATTAAGTTGTCTTAATTTCAAAGGTTAGAATTCCACTTGAGAAACCAATGAAATAGCCCGACATGTCTTCTTTAGACTCTCCACAGACTGGATACATTTTTTCCTTTATGACGGTGTATTTGGTTTTTGGAAATAGAAAAATATTACCTGGTTTTAATCATACTGAATGAGAGTCATGTAATAAATTTTTTCAGAAGTGATTTTTGTTTATAAAATAATGAGACTACTTTTCTAAGATAATGTCTGTCCCACATGGATGGAATTCCTCATTAGAAATACTCAGTTTCCCAAAGAATGAAATAATTGTAATACTGATTTGTAAGTTTGCTATATTTAGTGTGCTTAAAAATTATGAAGGGACAACCATTTAATTTCTCATTCTAAATTTCTAAATATTTTCATAGTTGGTTCCTCTATTGTATTCTGACTTCAATTCCAGGGAATACTGCTTAGTATAACTTTTCTTGAACCTAGAAGGTCTAACTTAACTTTGAGATAGTGAATATAGATGAGAGTCGAGGAAGACACTTACCAGAAAGAGATCTAGACCTCTTTCCTTCCCATGTAGTTACAACTGCAGTGAAGTGTCCTAAACGCTCAATTTCTTTAATGAATAACTCTTATCTCTGCAATATTTATTGCCTTAGAACTATTAATATATCCAAAATGCTTTACAATGTAACATCTTTTGGAGAGGTGAGAAATTATTCCTTTAACATGATTGGTAAAGATGAATTTTAGGACTCTATCCTCAGCATCATAAACCTTTCAGGAAATCTGATTGGAACTTTGATATAAGTATAATCTGATTCTAATAAATCCAGTCCTCAAAAGAAGGAACATGTGAAATCTCTGAAAGGAGATACTACCTCTTTTTCTGGGCCTATTTGCCTTTTTAATCAAAGATAAAACTTAAGCAGACTTTTAACGGTAAACCTTTTTTTAAAAAAAATCCTGTCCACTAGTTTGATTTTAAAACATCGATTGGTTTGCCACTGAATAAACCAGAACAGCACATTGCCTTATTAAGCTGGTGGCACAATACTAAGTAATTAAATAGGAAGCATCCTATATACTTTTCTAAATTATGACTGACAATCCAAGCACAAATTTACATATAATTATACAAACATATTTAATTTTGCAGCAGAAAAGTTTAAAAAATTGGTTAAAAATTATGTTTTGTAATTTATCACCAATGTGAGTTTTGAAGAATTTACATATTCCTTCTGATTATTAGTGTCCTTATCTGTATATATTGATAATATGGTTATTCAAAACAAGGTTTCTCATTCTTGGCACTATTGACATTTTGGGCCAGATAATTTCTTGGTTGTGGGGAGCTGCCATGCACATTGTAGGATGATGAGTGACATCCCCGGCCTCTACCCACCAGATGCCAGTAGAATTCTTTCACAGTTATAATAAAAAAAAGTCCCTGGATATTGCCAATTATCCCTTAGGGAAACAATTGCCCTTGGTTGAGAATCACTATTCTTTTTTTTTTTTAAGACAGAGTTTCCGTCTTGTTGCCCAGGCTGGAGTGCAGTGGCACAGCCTTGGCTCACTGCAACTCCACATCCCAGGTTCAAGCAATTCTCCTGCCTCAGCCTCCCAAGTAGCTGGGATTACATACATGTGCCATCACACCCAGATAATTTTGTATTTTTAGTAGAGACGGGGTTTCACCATGTTGGCCAGGCTGGTATTGAACTGACCTCAGCCTTAGCCTCCCAAAGTGCTGGGATTACACAAGCATGAGCCACAGTGCCTGGCTGAGAACCACTGTTCTCAAGAATTGTTGTGAAGGCTTGTTTAAATGCTTACACACCAATGAGAGTCACTGTGTAGTAGGCCCTGAGAAAGAGTAGTGAACATACACAGACAACCCTCTGCATGGTGGAACCTAGAGCCCAGAGAATGAAAGTCAATAACAAAAACACAAACATCCAGTCTATGCTTGGCATACCGTGCACACTTTACTGAAACATTTGTGACTTGCTATAAAGCAGTGCACCTGGAATTTGCATAGGGATTTATTGTGTTAAATCGATATTACTGGAGACCATTGTTTTGGACTGAGTTTCTGCACTATGCTCCAACAGATCAGACCAAACAAAAAGGGAGTCACGTATGCTAAATGACATACAATCAAACTGAAAATTTAAGGAAACTGATACGTCCCCAAACACACCAGTTTTTTCTGAAAACAGGAGATTCCAGTCTCCTTGAGTCAGCCTGTTAAGGAAGTCCCTCTGCTTGAAACCTTATCAAAAAAGTAACCTAAGGTATCCTGATGTTACCCCAACAGCTATTCCCCTTATTGTTCTGTTTCCTTGCTCCCACCCTTCAAAATTCCTTGTTGTGTTATTGTCCAGTGGGAACTCTCATTCCAATCTGTAAACTGAGGCTGCCCCAATTCATAAATCATGAATAAAAATCAATTAAATATACAACTAAATTTGCTGTAATTTTGTGATTTTGGCTTTTCACAATGGGGAAGAACAAATGAATTATGTTTAACAGGCTATTTGATGCCTATGGTTATGTGAGGCCCAGTAACAAACACTAAATGAGGATGCATAGAATAGATGAAGAAAACGTTCCTTCAGTCTGTAAGTAGCATATCACCTCCCAGGGCAGTAGGGTAAGTCCACAACTAATTATAAGTCAAGGTAGCATGTGGTAAGTTCCACGTGAGATCATCAATCAAAGTGCCAAGAGAGTTCAAAGGTGGAAGAAATGACATCTAGTTAGGGCAAAACAGGAAATGATAGCTACAAATTCAGAGACTCTTTACAGAATTATTTTTCTGTGAGTTGCAAGTGATAGTGCTCCCTTTTTCTTGTTTGGGTTTCAGGACTTTCCCATTACACAAATCCTAGGCAAACTGCCTTTAAATCCTCCGTAATTTCTCATCTAAAATAATGAATTAAGGGCTATTTCAAAACATGAAATCAGGTTAACTTAAAATAGTTCATGCGATTTAAGTATGTTCTGCTTTTCTCATATAGGAGAACAATTTACAAAATGAACTAGCTATAGATCATAGTCCTGGAACAGATGAAAAAAATATATTTTTTCCTTTTACATAGCATTCTTTAATGGAACTACTTCTCCCTCCACCACACATGTGATTTAGATGGAGCTAATATTATGCCTGGGTTCACAGGTTAGATGTATAATCCCAGCCTGGTCCCTCAAAATATTCTACTCTCCTGACCTTGGTAGTGATAGAGGCAGGAGGCAGAGAGACACTAGGCAGACAGAAGCAGGTCCCTGGTGGAAACCCCACCTTCAAGTCAAAAGTTGCCTGAAACCCCATTGCTCAAGGTAAGAAATTCTACTTCTGTTTGCCTGCTCTCTCCCAACTGGTCCTTTCTGAGTAATGTAATTTTATGTTGCCTTTTCCACGACTGCCTGTGGCCCACCTTGGCCCCCATCCTGTGCCGATAAAGACCCCAGACTCAGGTGGTAGAGGAGACAAGTGGATTGATGTCAGGGAGAAGCAACTTGACCTCGGAGGAGACAGGCAGGGAGGTGACATGACTTTAGGGGCAAGCAACTTGCCCTTTCCATTCCCTTTCCAGCTCCCCTCTCTGCTGAGAGCTGCTTTCATTGCTAAATAAAATTCTCTGCATTCACCAACCTTCAATTCATCCACATGACCTCCTTCTTCTTGAGCACCAGACAAGAATTTGGGACCCACCAAGAGCAGGTACCCAAAAAGGGTATCACATTGGCTCTTTGCTCTTGCTGGCAGAGGGCAGCCACATCACTGGATGAGGCAAAGGGCCCACTGAGCTATAACACACCACTGTCTGTGGATCACAGCACTAAGACAGCATTGTAAAACACACCCTCTGGGACCTTGGGGTCAAAGGCACCCCCATCTGGACACTGCCATAGGACCCTGCACAGAGTTTGCCCTGCCTCTCTAAAGCAGTCAGCTGGTTTCTGTACTGGCTCGCCTTCACACTCCACGAGGGGTAGAGCATGGCAGAGCTAAGTAAATGGAATTTGCTCCTACCAGCTCAAAAGTTCTTGGCCAGTTCCTGCACTTGTTCCCTCCCATGAGGGGTTGAGCATGGTGGCACCCATGCTGAGTAAAGAGGGCACCCCTGTCACGAGTCCTGTGAAGGGTCAAGAAAATAACCTGTGCACCAGTAGTGAGTTTAGAAGAGCATGTAACCCCAGGAAGGACACAGTGAGAGTTCACCCCATGACACTTGCTAGAAGTTTCAGGGAAATTTTTTTCTTTTTCCTGGAGTTGAAATATATATCTAGTGAGGCCACTTGGAAATAAAGCCAACAGAGTGGAAAGCAGGGGGAAGAGCTGCAGAAAAATCAGCCTCCTAAAAACACACAGGTGATACAGATCTTGGATCCATGGTTGCTTAAATGGAAATCACTCCTTAAACTGTTTAGTCATAGGAAGCGGTATATTCCCATTTGGGTGTGATTTGAGTTTCTATATTTTGTAACTAAAAGAGTTTCAATTATACTAGACATTTTGTTTAAATAGGCCACTTTTCAACATAGTACAATGTCATCATGTTGATGAGATGCTAAATGAAAAAAATTAGAGTGAATATCTATGACACACAGTAAATCTTTGTTAAATGAATGAACAAGTGTCAATTGTGGATGAAAGGGTAAAAAATAAATAAAATAAGCAACAAGCTTCTCAAGAATTCTAGATTGCAATGAACAGAAATCTTTGAAAGTACATGCCCCAAAGTACCACAAACAATGTAAGAATCACAGACATTTGATTCCTCTGGTTTGTTCCTTTTAGACTGTACAGTACAGTTAATAAATTTGCATAACATTTTCTGCATACTGCATGATGACAATGACACTTGAACTGAAATGACCGTATTAGTTCTTCCTCAGCTTTTCTCATTTAAGATTCTTCACAGGAAAAACCATCCTAGCCCTTTTAGGAACCGATTTATCATCTTCTCTTACATGTCAATAGGGTATCCTTGCTGAAAAAGGTCTTTCAATTGTTCTTTTCATTTGAATCCAAATTAAGTCAAATAGCTTTTCCTGGTGATAGGCTACTTACAATTTCACTACAAATCTGCAAAATACAAACCATATATTGGGCATTTTGGAAATGTCTCTATTTTTACATGCTGGCTTTACATGGTAAAAGGCCAAGAAATAGCCAGAAAATGCTACCAAATCTCACCCTACCCTATATCCATGGAATAGATTCCATTCTGATGACAACCACTCAATCATTTCTGGAACTCTTACTGTTTTATGCTGGAGGATATAGAATAGCAAGATGGGAGGTTAAAAAAGATAGCATAATGCATTGCTCCTGTCCTCAAAGGTATTGAAAGGAACTGAAAGAGCAGAATTTTAGATATGATTTGATATTAGACTTGTCTGATTAATTTCCTTTTGTTACTGCTGTATCTCTAAGCTAGTAACTGATGAGCATATTAAACATCAGACATACTGCCTTTCTCAAGCTTTGGAAGGAATAATGAAAGATTTTTACATTTGGCATTCAAAATGCTGCAGTATAGTATGTCTAATTGAATAACATAGAATGTTACTTTTTTTTTTCTCCATTTCTTTTTTACTGACATTTCTTTTATTTATTGAAGGCATGCATTAAGCAGGTGAGCCCTTGGAATGTTCCAGGCACTGTGATAGTTTCTGAAGATATAATCAAGAATGAGCCCAGGAACTTGCATTCAGAGAAATATAATTTGCTTGGGACAACAATCATAGATACAACTAATTTTATTACGAAGTGTTATAGGCAACCATAGAGGGTACATGTCAGATGCACGTAACAGTAGTAACTTAAGTACACCTTGAGAATGACTCTACATTCTAAGAAGAATGTTTATTCGGAGTTCTGAACCAAGGATCTATGAATCGCCAACCCAGAGACTCTCCTTTTTCTATAAAGGACATCTGAATCCCTGTCTCATTTCTTGGAGCACAGGACGTTCAAAGAACCAAGGTCCTTTGCTCTGGGTCAAATGGAGATTGTTAAGGGGAGGGTACTGAGTGAAAATGCTATAGAAACTGCACGCTTTTTGTGAATGGCAGCAATTCTCTTGTCCAGCCTGCTGCCACTGGACTGCCACTGTATGTAAGTCCTCACTGAATCCTGTTTCTCGCTGGTTGGTTCCAGGTATCTTCTTCGGCTTTCTGAACATAGCTCCATCCCTACTGGAGTCAGTAGGGGTCTGGCATGAGAGAAGGGTATGCAAAAACACCAAAAATGGAGCAACCAGTTCCATTGAAGATGGGGTGGTGGGGCAGAGGAAGAAGTGCTCCAAGAAAGGCATTAAAGAAGAATTTATATTTGTTAGGCTCTGAAATTTTGACAGATGAGCAATGTGAATCATAACAGGAGTTCAGAGAAAAGAGAGGTCACCGCCTGCTAGATGGGTGAGACAGCATTTGATCCAGCTTTCAAAGAAGAGTTCAGTGTAGGCCCACAGAGACAGGATAAGGGGAATTTCAGGCAAGATCAGAAGAGTCAGGAAAGAACAGGGCCTTTCAGAGCCATAGCAAAACCTTCTGTTTGCCTGGCACATAGAGTTTGTCAGGTAAAGTAGCAGAAGCTGAGAAGAAACGGTGCACTAGGCTAGTCTGTGAAGGACATTCAATGTCTCTTGAAGGAGTCCTCAAGGGCCACGGAGAGCTTTGAAAGTTTTTAACAAGTAGAGGGATGTGAGCAGATCTGTGTCGTACATTGATCACTTTAGCAACCTTTGGAAAAAAATGTAGAAGTAAAACCTCAGCAAGAAGACAAACTTGTTGAAATGCTTGGGGAAAAAAAGCTGATGAGAACTTGGACTGGAGGGAAGAGACTAAAAGGAAGAGACGTGTTCACGGGACATGATGATGGGAGGCTGGGACCTGGGGACTCAGTGACTACAGCAAAGATAGAAAGAGCTCCAAGATTTCTAACTTCGGCAAATACAAGGACCATTTTGCATTCAGGAGAGACGGAGTACCATGCAGGAGGTTATCTTTGGGGGAGGTGAAGAAGAAAGTAGAATGCTGGTGCTCTGCCAAGGGGATGAGCACAAAAGGACTCTGGTGTACACCTAGTTTAATTTTGCATCTCAGATAATATGGCCTGAAAATTAATGTTAATTTCCTTCATCTTCTCACCTCTAATTTTGCTATAACATCTGCTCACACCACCTTAGTTATTAGGCTTTGTTTCAGACAACACCTCTCACTCATATCAAACTTGCACTGAATGAAGTTGCTTTAGAATAGATTTCAGAGTCCACA
This sequence comes from Cebus imitator, assembly GCF_001604975.1. NCBI lineage: Eukaryota > Metazoa > Chordata > Mammalia > Primates > Cebidae > Cebus > Cebus imitator. Next base: position 1,942,934 of record NW_016107617.1, read on the forward strand.
AAATTCCCCCTGCATCTGGTTCTATGCCCCTACCCTCCCTTTCTCACACTTCCTCCCTCTTGGTAGTAAAATCAAAAAGGATCCCTTCGTCTAGCACAGGAAAATATGAACACCTTCTGGTTTCCTGAGTATCTGAGCTTCTTGCCCAGGAAGTTTATTAATAATTTCTACCTCTGCACAGATGCAGTTATCTTCCAGAAAAAAAGACTGTGGCATATAATGTTTTTTCATCTGGTAGCTCATGAGGGTCATACAGGAAGGAAAGGCGCCACTCAAAGCCATAAGCTACAGACAGTTACACCACTGAGAATCCCAAGCTCCATTTCTTAAAAAGCCTCATAAAGCATTACGTAGACTGATAGGTCAGAGGCATAAGTCTAGTTTTAACCATTTCAGGCTGTAGATGAAACGTGAAAAAATTTATATTTTCAAAGGGCTCCACTTTTTTTTTCTATTTTGTGATCAAATATATATATTTTTACTACATCTATATTCCTGTCTATTGATGTACTCAGGGGCTGAAAAGTGGTGTTAGGTTCCCTTAACCAGCCTTTAAACATCTATTGAAGGATAGTACCCCAGCCTGTCTAGGGCTATATGGTTTAATATGGTGGTCAATGGTCACATAAGTGTTTTAAATTTAAATTAATGAAAGTGAAATGAAGTTCAAAATTGAGTTTCTCAGTGACACTGGCCACATTTTAAATGCTCAGTTTCACACGTGGTGGGTGGTGACCATATTGGACATGCAGATATACCTATCTGCATTTCCAACAGCTCACAAAGTTCTGGTCTAGGGCCTTGAATCCTTTTTGGTTAGGTCATTTGGGTATTATAAGACATTTTATCCTTCAATGATGTTAAAGCTAGAATAAACTGAATACCACTTGTCAGTAATATTGACTTAGGATTCTAGGCATATTACACATATTAACTCCTTTAATTGAGATAAGACATCTTATAGATGGGGGCCACAAAAGTCATTTATTCCATTTATCCCACGTTATCCCATTTTATAAATGGTGTCAAAGAAGCCTAGAAAGGGGAAATGACTTGAAATAATATTACTGAAGCCACAAAATATATAGATGTAAACAGGATGGGAGGTGCACAATGATACAACCTTGCAGAGTATAAAACAAGCCTTCGCTGCAGTTCCAGAAACAGTCAGTGAAATTAGGCTGGCATCCAAATTGGTCTTGTCTGAGGCTGCTGATGTCCTTGATTCCATATAGTCCCCAAATTATTTCTTCAGTCATGATGTTCTTAGAGTCCCTTATGATATTAATAAGTGCTTCTCAGAAAAAGAGTTTTCTAGTTATGTTTGGGAAACACCAGATTAAACAAAGCACCTTAAAAACCTGTTGGACTTCTCGGAGGCTTTGGCATACTCATTATTATTAAGAATCTCCAAGACTAGAACAGATTACAGTGACCTCGAAATTTATTTGATCACAGCCTCCCTTTATAATAGAACTTCTCACACAAACTAGCATTTTGAACAGTATTCTCTATGAGCATGAACATTCTGTGATAACAAAAAATGACAACTGTTTTCATTCTCATCCCAATTATTGGGTTAACTGAGTCAATCTTTATAAAGCCGTCTTTTTAGAATGAAAGAGAGGATATCTTAGCCACTTGGAACAGTGCTTCTGAAACTTTAGCATACATATACATTCACCGGTGAAATGAAGACTCTAATTCAGTAGGATGGAAAATGTGCATTTCTAAGAAACTGCACAGTGATGCCAACACTGTTCATCCACAAACCATGTGGACAGTTTGGAGTGGGAGAGTTTAGAGCAGCGGTGAACAAACTGTAAAGGGCTCATAGGCCACCTCTGGCCCATCACCAGTTTTGGTATGGACCTCAAGCTATGAAAAGTTTTTACATCGGTGGCTCAAGCCTGTAATCCCAGCACTTTGGGAGGCCGAG
>NW_016107617.1:1945121-1980043 GCF_001604975.1 Cebus imitator
AAAAAAATCTCAAGAACAATCATATCTTGTGCCACAGGAAATTCATATTTCAGGGCTCATAAGTAGAATTTTATCGTAGCATAGGCATACCCATTGATTTATCTATGGTCTATGGATATTTTTTAGCTGTAACAGCAGTGTTGACTAGGTGAGGCAAAGACCCTGCAGTGCAGCCTACAAAGCATAAGATATTTCCTGTCTGGCCCATGACAGAAAAAAATGTGCTGACCTCTGGAGCCATACTGCCTAATTTCAAATCCTACTCTGCCTCTTACCAGTTAAGTGATGTTGAGCATGTGTAAAACCTTTCTATGCCTCAGGGTTCCCTTCTCTGAAAGAGCAATAACAATAGTACCTACCTCATAAGATTATTGTGTACATGAGTTTATATATGTGTGTGTGTATATAGATATGTATTTAATGTATATATATAATATCACATAAACTCATGTACATACGAGTCTATATATACATAAATCGTATGTATATATATAAAAATCGTGTGTGTATATATATGTGTGTGTGTATGTGTGTGTGTGTGTGTGTGTGTGTGTGTGTGTATATAAAGAGAGAGAGAATAGCACCTAAAACATGATTAAAAACTTTATAAATGTTAGCTAAGCAACTCAGTGGTTGATAAGATCAGTTGAGTGATAACACAATGAAACTGTTCTAATATTGAAGGTAATACTTTGCTAGGATGATAGAGCTGGACACATTTTTCTCTGTCTCACTATACATGTTTAGGCATCTTTTCATCCAAGTAAACACAATGAACAGAAGCTAAGAGTTCTATTTCACAATTTCAGATGGTCCTTTAGTTCTTTATTTTGGCTAGTCTGATATCTGTCTCTCACTTGCTTAACTCCCAAAATTCAAACCAGACTGTCAGTCTCCTGAAAACTGGCTGGCTTGAAAGTACATGACCATCTATTTTACAATATGAAGCTCTTTACTATCCAAACTTGAAAAGTCAACTGAGTCAAGAAAAGTACAATACGTTTCAAAAAATATGACATAGCCCACAGCCTACCTGAGTGCATTTTCTATCACTCAGCTAAAATTCATACACTTCCTTGCCCCCAACATCCTCAATGAGAATATTTAATATTATTTGATAACCATCAAGTATTTATGGCCACCTGGAGGAAAACATGGAATTCCTCCTCCATTCCAGGGATGCCTGTGTGAAGCCACTTTAGGTCAAAGAGGTTATTAATCTATCCAGGGCTTAAATAAATAAGGGTCATACCTGAGGTCAGACATACCTACAATATTTTACCATTTAATCATAAAAATATTTTCACAGACAAGAAAATTATTCTAGAGGATGAGTTTTCGTGGTCTACTCATCTAATCCCAAAGTGAGAAGCAGTGTGTTGACATATTCATAACGATATAGAAAAGACTATTTTTATAAACTGGACGTAACATCACACAATTTGCACCTTTGCAATACATTTGTGGTTTTATTTTAAGTGTCTGAATATTCTTTAATTATCCTAGCTGATTAAACAACCCTATATGGTATAACTTTTTAGAATTTTTAAAATGTATAAAGTATTTGATATTGAGTCTTTGAGCAGAAATACAACTCCCAATACCAATATTGTGTATTAGTTGGGGTTCTCCAGAAAGATAAAACCAGTAGGATCTATGAAAGCAGATTTCTTAGGGGGAATTTGCTCACAGGAGGATTGCAGAGGAAGAGAATTTCCACAATAGGCCAACTATAAGCTGAGAAGCCAGAAAAGTTGGCAGTATGGTTCAAAGCCTGAAGACTCAGGGAAGTCAACAGTGTAGCTCCCAATTATGCCCCAGGGCCCAGAGGCTGCTAGTGACAATCCCAAGGTCAAAAAGCTAAAGAGCCTGGAGCCTGATGTCCAGAGGCAGGAGTAGAAAAAGTGTCCTACTTTGGAAGGAAGACAGCACAGACTGCCAAATCCTCCTTTTTCTACCCTCTGGTTCCATCTGTCCCCAGCCAATTGAATAGTACCCACCCACATTGAAGGCAGGTCCTCCTCTCTCAGTCCACTGACTCACAAGTCAGTCTCCTCTGGAAACACCCCCACAGACACATCCAGGAGCAATGCATCATGAGCCATCTAGGCATCCCTGAATCCAGTCAAGATGACACCTAAAATCAACCATCACATATTTTTTCTTTATACAAATAAAATTATTTTATGATATGTTGCCTAAGAATCAAGTACATGAAAATAAGGCAATTCCTACATTGGAAAAAAAATTAAGTTTTTAAGTGAACTGTAAGATTCTCCTCAGACAAGTCTAAGAATATAGTTGGCTATCAGTGGTTGTTAAGATCAGTTACCGATAACACAATGGTCACAGAGCACAACTGAAAAATACAAAGAAAATACGCTGTAGATTAAAAATATCTTCTCCCCTACCTATATTTTTATTCATTTGAATAAACATAGCATACGTAGCTCATAAAATGCCCATGATGTGAGGATTCGTACCCGAAAAATATAAAGAACATAAAAGAGGAAAAAGCAAAAGAGATATTTTTGAGGCTTGTACTTAGCTGCAGGTGATTTAAACAAATTATCATTATCCTGAACAACAAGCCAATAATATATTTATATGGTAAATGCATTTAGATGTGACAGAAATTACTCTCAATGGCATTATCCAGTCTATATGAAAGCACAATACTACAAAACATCTCAGACCTTTAATTATGCTTGTTGACACTAAAACTGCAATTGCTTGTTCTGCCATGGAGACTATAGGGAGAGGCAAATGAACAGATGGATAGAAATCTCTATTCTGTGCTCTACTGGCTGCTGTTCAGTGAACGGCAGTATGCTAATAAAGTGCTCAGAGGACTTCCGCCTCCGTCTGCTCTTAATAAAAATAAATGGGCTCTGAAGTAAGCAGAAGCTTTCTGAGTTCTTTGTGGAACCCTTCGATAGTGCAAAAGCAAGTAGATGGGTTGCTCTAAGACGGCCCCTTGCAGGTTGTGACAGCCCTACTATCTTGGTGGTCCTTGCCTCCCATTCCCAGGTCTCTGAGTGGCACTTCCCGTGTTTCCTGGCTATTTATCATGACAAATTATTACGATTGGACAACGTTAATTGCCTCTCAGGCCCGTTGTTCCATGGCAAGTAATGAAATTAGATTAGTGCTGCTCAGTTTAGTGAGCAGGGACTTTATGATTCTCTTATGTTTGGGGAAATAAATGTTTATGAAGCTCCTCTTACAGTCCATGAATGTGCAGCACATGTCATTAATAGTGATTGTCTTGTGCCTCTGGTACAAGATTCTGATTGCAGAACCCACTCCCCCCACTTCACCCCAGGTAGAAACCAGACACAAAAAGAAAGGTAAGAAACAGAAACTTCCCCATGGCACCAGGTCAGAAATGTAGGGCAGTAGGTACCAACTTCCTTCTTTAGAGGAAAGTCTGGAATTGCCATTATATGCAGTGTATTAGAGTCTCCTTAAGTTTTAACAAAAAGTGGGAAAATACAATTGCAGTAAAAAGCATTTCTCCAAATTAAAATAGTGAAAGTCCTCATGCCAGAGTATTTTCGGTAATTTCTGTTTTAGAGCTGCTGCTTTCAAATGTTCTATGTCCAAGGAATCATCCTTGGAGGTTAATGAATAATTTCAAAGATTTAATGGGGATACAAAGGTAGAAACTTCTGCTATTCAGGAGGGATAATAATCCCTTGATCAGCATTCATCTCTTTCTATTCTGGAGGAAAAAGTAATGAATTAGTACTTTTAAAATAAAAGCAGAATAAATGGGTAGAAGTTAAAAGCAGATTAAATGGGTAGAAGTTATAGGAAGATAGTTTTCAACTACATATGTAGAGGAATTTTTCAGATTGTCTCAAAAATACATGAGGTGGTAAGTTCCCTTCACTAGAGATAATCAAATACAGAGTCAACATTCACTTGGGAGAGAAGTTATAGAAGAGCCCATGTCTTTTGTGATCTTTCCAACACAAGATCGATTGAATTCCATATTAAAATATATATCTCTCTCTCTTTTCCCCTAACACATGCACACATAGAGTAGTGGATTCATAAGCTCTTTAAAATTGGAATGTGGTGAAAGCAAAGTCTGAATTAACTGGGCTAGTTGGTGTCTCAGTAAATTGGGACAATATTGACTCCAAGTTTGGGCTCCAATTGCATTCAGAGGACAAGAAATAACAAGCAGCCCTCTGTGATTAGAAAGCTATATGGTCCTTTTTGTCTATTCATGTAGTAAGCATGTGCTGAGGCCCACAATGTGTGATGCACCGGGAAAGGCACTGGGAATAACTTGATTTCTTATTCTATGAATCTACCATCTATCTGTTTATCTGTCTATCTACTTAGGTCTCTATGTATGCAATTTTCTCTGGTCTCTCTGTAGTCTAATTATATCTGCCTCTGCAGTATCTATTCATATCTACATCGATGTCCAATAGCTGGAGCTGTGGAATCTGAAATAGGACAGTCAAACACAGAGGAGTCCCTATCTTACTACCTAAGTCATCCCAAAGTCAAGGCTGACTTGTCGGAAAAAAACAAACAGAGACGGTCCAAGATAAATAGAGCATGTTCCCTGATAGTAACGCATGTGGAGTTCATGCCTCCTGTGCACATGTGGAGTGGAACATTTTATTAATGTTTACACGATTGTAAGAAGTGTTCTTGGTTATAACTAACAATCCTAGCTGACAGAATTGATGGAGTACAAAGAAATTTTTGTAGCTGGCTTCCATTTGTTATCACGCAAAGGAGAAGAAACAACCAAGGACTGAAAAGCGGTGGGAAATAGTACCCTCTCATTTTGATGTGTTCCAGTATGGCTTTTATTGCAGGCAGAAGACAGGGCACTTAGAAAAAGGAGGAACTGTAGGCGAGCAAGTGGAAAAGTGCACAGTCCCAGTACGAAGTGGTGACTGGGAAGAATTCTAGCAAAAGAGAAAATACAGCATTCCCCCACCCCCAAGTTACTAAAAGAGATTTTCACACTTTCTCCCTCTTTTTTGTTTTCCTTTGTAGGAAGGCAAACAGAAAGAAGATGAGATAGACAAAAAGGCAGGAGGGGATGAGAAAGAAGAGGGAAGAAGTGAAGACACTTAAGAGTAGACAGAGCCTCCCTAAGCCCCTGTCTTCTAAATTTTCCACCCAGCCCCAAATCTCTTAGTTACCTGTTAGTTATATAACCCCCAATCCTTAAATCCAGGGAGCCTTCACATTACCCTTAGGGGTGGTTTGGGGTTAGATGCTCAGGAAGGAGGAGGATTAGTATAAGAATCAGCACTAGGTTTGTATACCGACTTGTCCCCAGTGAAAATCCAGATTCATAGGACCTATGCCTCCTCATAGGGAACAAAACACCCTTACTTGACTTTCAAAATAAACCAGTCACAGTGCTTACTGAATTCTTAACATAAAGAAACAAAATTTGTTTCATATTCAATAGAGTGCTGGGCCACTCTATTACTATGTACATGTGCTAGTTTCAGACATCGAAGCCAATATATAAAAGCTTATATTTTATATGATTACAACCAGATGTATGTGTTTTATACTTATGACGCTTTTAAAATGTAGACTAATTTCTCTTGCAAGGAATATGATAACTAACAAGCTTCTGCATCATATATTAAGTATTTTAAAAGTAAAAAGGAATTAAGCTTTAACTCTTTCTTATCTCAAATTGGTTATCTTGAGTAGATCATCTAGTACTCCAATATCTGAGATTTTTTTGTACAAATGAGGATAATGCTAACTCCCTCTGGAAATAAAAAAGATTATTATGAGCCATTAACGGAAATCTGAAAGATATTTTCCCAAATCATACTGAAGTAGTTAAAAGCTTGGGTTTAGAAATCGAGTCAATAAGGTACAATAACTAGTAATATATTTTATCTCCCTAGGTTATTTTCTTTATCTCTAAAAAGAAGGTCAATAGTACCGAAATTATAGAGGTATTGTGAAGATTAGATGAGGCAAATCCCAAAAATGCCCAGTGCAATGCACACCTTGCCATAAAAAACGTAATAAAGGGACACAATTGCTGATGAGATTCTCTGAGTTAAGCTCTCTTGTTAATTTCAGTTAACTTTTATAATGCTTAAACAAAAGGCTGGAAATACTTGGAAAAAAATCCATTACCCAAAACAGTTAGGATAACATGTTTCCTATAGCTTGGATATATGTAATTGAAATATCTGAGATAGCAAAGCACAAAAATTGAAAATACATTCTTGGCAGGGTTTGCGTTAGAGACTAATTATAAGTTCTCAATATGGCACCAAGGCCTGGAAGGAAGACGAACAAAAAGAAGCTCTGCACATTCTTGATAGCAGACTTCCCCCTCGAAATCCCTCAGCCATTCCAAAGCTTGTATTCATTTGTAAATAATTAAATATTAGTATATAGGAAAGGCATAATCCCTGTAAAATTTGGCATTTCAGAAATCATCCAGCTGCAAAGAATCCAACAAAGGTGACATGTTGATTACTTTCCCATTATGCTACCAAACAAAAAATAAAGTCTGTCATTTAATGAATATTCTTTGGACTAAATACGGGTTCATTCTCATTTGCTGATGCATAATGATTGAATGATAGATACTCTACATTTTCTACCTTAAATCCACAGGGATTATCTGTATCATTAGATCATTAGAATCTAGACACACACAAACATATTTCCTACATACATGTTTCTTAATGAAATACTTGGCTAGGAACTCAGAATTAATTAGAGAAGTCTGTGTTTATTAAAGATAGCTAAGAAAATACAATTTTCATTCAGTTATTTGACATCATCAGTATTTACATTATCAATATTATACATTAATATTTAAGAACATTACCCTGTAACTTTAAAAGACATGAGCTAGAGCCCAGGTTTTTGAACTAGCTACCTAAACCTAGTCAAGTCATATAATGTTTAAACCTCATGTATCCTCTAACATGAGAATGATAAAACTCACATCATAGAGTTATTGTGAATATCAGGGTAAATTATCTAAGCCATATGTCAAGTACAGCCCTAGCACAGAGAAACCAATTAGTGAACAATTACTACAATTCTTAATATCTCTTGTCAATGAAAACATTATTTCTCCAGTTTGGCTTTTTAAAAAAATTGTAATATAAAAAAATGCTTTAGAACTGTAAGATCACTTTTCCCTTTACAACTTCATAACACACTGTATACATTCTGACTACCCAAAAGAACTGTGAAGCTAACTATCTGCCTTAGGTCAGAGCAAAATAAATGGATGAAGGTTAAATGTTAAGCAAGTGAATGGATATTAAGAGGTCTACAAGACAACGTATAGACAGAAGGATATACTCTTCCACTTTTACATAAATGGAATGAAGAGATCACATCTAAAGATGGTAGGGGAGCAAAACCTATAGGACAAGAAACCACTGATGTGAGATGACATGGCTATTGTTTTTAGTTCAGAATTTTGTCAGGGTAGAGGCTCAGGTCCCTGTGGGCACTTTCCCTTTTGGGAGCTAAAGAATACCCTTTCTCCTTTAAACAACTAATCACCATTCATCAGCTCTGGGAGCTACCAAAGGCACAGAGGACATCAATTTCTAAAGATCCTTCTTGGTTAAAAGCAGCAGCTCTAACAATATTGGCTTGAAAAAAATTAATTTATGATGAACAAAGGAATGTTTGAATGAATAGCTCAAGTCCTAATCAAATATACATTACAAGAAACCCACTGGAATGAGCATGCCCTTTTGCAAGAAGCTTAAATAATGCAATTTGGAATGTATGGGACTAAGAGCTGACCCACGTACATGTGGGACTACAGTTTACATGGTCTGGCTCTGTGTCCCCACCCACGTATCATCTTGAATTGTAATCCCCATGTGTCAGTGGAAGGGCCTGGTAGGAAGTGACTGAATCATGGGGGCAGACTTCTCCATTGCTGTTCTCATGATACTGAGTGATTCTCATGAGATCTAGATGTTAGAAAGTGTGTGGAACTTCCTGCTTCACCATCACCCTCTCTGTCTCTCTTTCTCTCTGTCTCTCTCTCCCGCCACCAAGTAAGACTTGCCTTGCTTCTCCTTTGCCTTCCTCCATGATTGTAAGTTTTCTGAGGCCTCCCCAGCCATGTGCAACTGTGAATCAATTAAACCTCTCTTCTTTTTAAATTACCCAGTCTCAGGTAGTTCCTTTTAGCAATGGGAAAATGGACTAAAGAACAGGCAACAAAAATTACTTTTGACAACAAAATAAAATGATGACAAAAAATGACAGAATTCTTGATCATTTTGACCTACAACTTAGAGAGGGCAATTTAACACTCACACCCACAACCACACATACTAGTTTGGAAGCTGACTAGGATTTCTGTCTTTGCCTCAAGGCCTCAACGTATTCCAAGCTGTTCCTGACTGTAGTTTGATGTTGTTTTACAGGTCACTGCTACTTTAAGTACAGATCCACCAATCACGTGTTAATGGTCTTTGTCAAAAAGAAGCACAAATGAGAAGATAAACTAGATATATTACTGAGGATGCTACTTAGTTCAATTGACTTTTTTCTCTGATAAAGGAAGGAATGCTCTGATTTATATTTTGTCCTAATTCCTTATTTGGTAGTGGAGCAGTAACAGTTAGGAGAACCACACTATGAGTTGCAAAGCACTAGATTATTTTGGCAGAAGTCAGAGAAGAAAGTAATGTAGATTTAGAGTAAATGTTCCAGAAACTAATGAAGATTTCAAGAATGGTACAAACCAGATAGTAACGAATAGAACAAGTTTAATTTTTCGCCTCTTTTTATCCTCAAAAATGCAATTCAGGAAGAATCTGCGGCTAAGAGTACAAACACAGAAATTATATGCTGATTGTTTACTACATGCCGGTACTATGGTAGGCAATATACATGCAGAATTTGTTTGGAAAACACACCCATTTATACCCAAATAAATTAGAGATCCAGGAAATGTGCTTTGGAAAATGGTGGCTAACGTCTTATGTTTTGGATAATCTTGATTTCTTTAAATAAAATGAACCACGCCATCTTCCACCCTCTTCATTATTCCATGTTTTCCTACTCCAACATTCAAATTCATACAATTCATTTGTTCACCAAAATACTTATGGAGGAATGACTGTGTGCCAGGTTCATTGCATGCTAAGCACTACATATATAAAAAATGGATGAGTTATCACTACTCTCAATGAATGCAAAATTTAGTAGGAAATGTCCATTCATGAAAGACAAGTTCATTTAAAAATCAGTCCCTTTGAAGATGTAATTGAAATGAATATATTTTCATATCTGACCCCTTTATTAGAATCCTTTAATTGCCAGTGACAGAAATATACATGTTAAGCAAAAATGGCATATTTATTGGTTATACAATCCATTGGCAGGTGGTGGTCTAGTCTTAGTTAAGGCAGAATTCAAGGGTACTAACAATGTCTTCAAAGCAATTTTTCTCTTCATATTCCTAATCATTCCTTATTTCTACTTTCTTTTTTTTTTGAAATAGAGTTTCATTCTTGTCACCCAGGGTGGAGTGCAATGACGTGATCTCGGCTCACTGAAACGTCCACCTCCCAGGTTCAAGCAATTCTCCTGCCCTGGCCTCCCAAGTAACTGGGATTACAGGCACCAGACACCACACCCAGCTAATTTTTGTATTTTTAGTAGAGATGGGGTTTCACCATGTTGGCCAAGCTGGTGTCGAACTCCTGACCTCAAGTAATCTACCCACCTTGGCCAACCAAAGTGCTAGGACTACAGGCATGAACCACCACATCCAGCCTACATTCCTTATTTCTAATTGACTGATTTATCCAATGGTATTTTTTAAACAGTTCTGTAAAATGAATGCTAGATACCTATGGTCCCAACATGCAAAGCCAACCATAAAGGGACTTTCTGTGTCCTGTAGTCCATATGCAATCTCAAGAAAGGATCTAATTAGATTTGATTGCTTCATAAGCCCATCTCTGTTTCATCACTGTGGATAGGGATATGGGAAATCTCACGGGTCAACCTAAGTTGTATGTATACTCATTTGGTGGCAGAGTGTAAAGAGGGGACAGTGAGAATTAGGAATAGAGATGAAAATTAGCAGTAACACCAGGATCATGAAATTGTAAGTCCTTGAAGTCACCAGAGAAGGAGAAATCATACTTCATAGATTTAATTTATTTAAATTTATTAAAATAAATGGGATTTTATTTCTCATTTATTATTTTGGTAAATTAATATATTATCAGTATATATAAAATATACATGTATTCTTGGATACCTTATTTGTTGCAAAATTATATGTAACATTGTACATATCAGCATTCTAAGGAGTTTATGTTAAATGGTCACCAATCTAACCCAGTCTTCTCCATCCACAGATAAATAAGTGAACTAAGGTCCTTCAGAACATATATATTTTAAACACCTTTTAGCATCTCAGAAATTGCATTTTACAATTGATACTGTGCCATGATCTTGGTATTTTTCTTTCCTAGTGGCACATAAAGCAATGGCACACCTACATCCAATGATGTACTTGGCAAGATAAAAGTCACTCAATACCCTTCCTGAGCGCCAACTAAGAGCACAGCTAAGTGACAGAGCCTGGGGTTTGTGACATGGGATTTGTGATCTCCATCCAGTGTTCCTTCCATCTTATCACTGAGGCAAACAATACCATTCCATTGGATATATAATTATTGACAGAAGCTAGGTTCCTCCTAAAAGCAAATGCTAAGAGCATTGCCCTGAAAGGCCTGCAATCCCATGCCTTAGGCCTGACAGGTATGCTTTTAGTTCTTAGAGGTTTTAAGTGACATGAGTATTTTTTTTAAATCTATTAACTGACTATCATTGTGCCTATTTGAATTCTCAAGAATACATGCTAATGTCTTCCACTGGCAACTTTCTTGTAATCTTTTAGCCAATTTCTTTTGGAAACTACTGCATTTTCTTCTCCAGAAATGATTAACTGCTTAAATATAATGCTGTTGTGTTCTGTACTGTTGACTGTCAGTGTAATCTTTTGTACCTTCTGACAAGTTTTCAAGACAGCCTCTATTTGGGTATTACACATCCAAATGGATCCAATCAATATCTAAATTGCTGAAGTGACAAATGAACATAGAAACTTGTTTGTGAATAAACATGATAATTAATGACAATCAATGGGACACTTCAGTCAAGTAAATCTCAAGAGTATAGCTTTTACTAATAAGCATTTGTCAAACTGTATTGCTCAGTAAACTAACTTGCTTTAGGGAGTTATTAGCAACCCAGTTTTAACAAAACCATTGTCAAAAGAAAGCAAACATAAAATATAGCTTCCCAGGAATTCAAGGAAACAGTGCCTGCTTCAAAGGCATGACTACAGAATTACTGACAGAACCATTAATTCATGTCCATTCTTCATACATAACATTTATCAACTCAGGGGAAAAAATAGTCCCTTTGCCTTGCTCTTTTCTGTTACCAAAAACACTCCAAATACCAGCCTTACAGGTTTTGCAATATGCATCTTTATAGCCCACAGAGTTTACAATTAGGAACATAAAAATACCTTGAAATTGAGATGGTACAGCAACAAACTGCATGTGATAAAATGAATTGATTCTAATTGGATTTAATTAAAAATCAGCAACACATGGAAGTGAAATTATCCATGAATTATTCACGACTTTTTTTATCATGAAAGATATTTGTGGTTTTTAAAAAAGTCATCTATTTTGTTTCTAATCAATATGCATCATAAGAATGAATGCTAGCTATTTGATCAAAGTTCATTTTTGAAATTTTTTTTTCACATTTTGGATAGTTTTTCGCACTTGGTACTTTAAGGAAAAATTTGTTTTTCACATCCCTTTTCACATCCCAATCCTGTCAGCACAGGATTTTAAATTTGAATAATTTGATTTGATAAAATGCATCTTGATTAATATTAGACATCAGGAAAAACCTCTCTGAGTCCAAGTGTACTTTTCAAACTTTTTACAAAGTAAGGCAGTGACTGGCAGTTACTATCCTAATTATTCAAAAACAATACAGGTTTTCTTTTGGTTCCATTGTTATCTATCCAACAGTTTGTATTTTTCAAGCAAAATAGCAATTTAGCTATGATGCTTAAGTAGCCCTATATATAAAATAGAAATTCTCTCAAGAGCAAAATATTTGATAGGAATTCTGGTCACAAGATAAAATGCTGGCTATGGGTCAGAAAGTTTACATATGGAATATTTTTTCAGGCTTACAATAGCACAGAGAGGTTATTAATTTTATCTTGTTTAGAAATAAAGATCAATAAAGATAAGTAACCAATTTAAAAACAAACAAAAGCTAAAAAAAACAGTAAAATAACCAATTAAAAACATACACAGCTAAAAAGAGCTTTCATCAAATTTTCTATAAGTCATCATGAGGTTTAAGGGAGCAACACTGCTCCTTGCCCAGGTTCTAAACCCTTTGAGAAATAAGAAAAAAGAGTCAAAATAATCTCTATGGATTGAACTATTGCTAGAGAAGCTGGTCTGTATCTGCAGGCAAATGGCGTCCTGCTCAATGATAAAAATATGTGATACTTACAGGCAGCATACCCACATGAAAAAAAAAGGAAAGAAGTGACCAAGATATGCAGGAGAAAGGGACCTACGTTCTCCTTTCAAGGTCATCATTCAGCTAGACATTGTTGTTCCACCTCTAGGGCACAATATGTGAGAGTGCAAAGCACGATCAGGAGTTTTATGTTAATGAAACACTTCCCAGGAAGCAACTAGGAGCACTGGGGAGAAAGCATGTTAGAGGCTGTGTTAAGCTTTTACAGGCATTCTCTAACTCAATCCTCATGAAAGCTCCGTGCGGTACTTTTAATGTTATCTCCATGTACGCTTCAGAAAAAGGAAATTTAGAGACGTTAAATAATTTGCTCCAGGTCATTCTGCTAGTAAACAATGAAGCTAGAATTTCTGTTGAGTATCCAAAGTAATATCCAAAGCCTGAGCCTTTAAAGAATGACAACAAGTAGTATCCATCCTTCCATGTATCTATCATTATGTATGTAATCCATACTCTAGAATATAGAGACAGGTGTCAAAATAAATTCTCTCACATTTGAATACTCATAGCATGATTACTAATGGCAGGGAGCTGAACACAATATCCCAAAGTCTGCTGCCTTGGCACACTGAGTATTTTTGAGCTGAGGAAGATGGGAGGGCCACAGAAGCAAGGTCTCTGTGACCTTCTCCCAACTCCTGTCTCCCACCTTATCAATCTCCTAACTTGAGTCCATAGAAACCAGAATCTCTCTCCGCCAAAACAAGCAATAAAACCTAGAATGGTGGAAAAGTATAGTACATATCCTTATGCATCATAGGAAGCACGACAGACACTTGTGGCAAGACAGGTTAACAGAAAAAATGTTACAAATGTATACAATCGAAATTTTACATGACTCAGGAGATCAGAACTACTGACTCAAAACCGAAGGAAAACTATCTATATGCTTGGGTAAGATGAAGAATGGAAAGCTGTGTAAAAACGTGATTGGGCAAAGGGTGTGATTTATTGGTAATAAACAGATTGAGGGGGAAACCCAGCAGGGCTTGTCTGCTCGGATTCTTCTTGGTCTCTCTGTACAGCCTTATTTCCTCCTGCGTATGAGGCAGGACTCCTTTGGAATGAAGATCTTTAAAAAAAAAAAAAAAAAAGCGGGGGACAAAGGGAGAATAGCAGAGAATGACTTTTCTGGATTTCATGGCTTGATTTGGGGAAAAAGAGTTCAGTTTCTATGACCTACCCAGGGGGAGAATTCTGTTTTCTATGGCTTACTTTCGGAGGAGAAAATTGGGAAGGAGACAGAAGGACAGAAGAAAGTCACAAAGACTTTGCTTTTGAGGCCCTTCCAATCTCCTTCAGTTCAAAGTACTCAGCAAGCAAGGTGCCAGACTTCAGCGTATCATGTTCTGACCCATATAGAAGCATAGTTATAACGGAATTAGGCAGTCTATCTAACCCTGAAAGTAGATTGCCTAAGAGGTTTTTCTTCTTTTGGCTTCCCATTTATTATTAATCTTGGCTCATATTCTGAAAAGTAGATTTAAACTTGAAGAAAAATCAACACATTGAAAATAATTTTTATTTAAGAGAAAATAAAAGGATTCTTTTCTATCAGAAAGGCAAAGAAAATATTTAATTGGTTAAACTGGAGAAGTGGCCTTAGAATCCCAAGTTAGAGGTTGGTTAGCAGCTTCTGACTAGTGAAGTTCAAGTTTTGTTTCTCTAGGATTTGACTGCTCACACTGAGTTGGGTTTGGTTTGCTTACATAAGATCTCAGGGTGTTAGAGCCACCTGAGTCTATTGGGAGGCCATTAGCCTCCCAATTCTTTTAAAAGAACCTATTTTTATAGTCATATAAATATGACTATAAAAAGCCTCCTTTCCTTAATTCTAAACGCTTTGGTCTCTCTGTCAGAGGTGTTTGAACCAGAGTGAGTCCATCTTGAATAGCGCTGGGTAAAGTAAGGCTGAGACCTACTGGGCTGCATTCCAAGGAAGTTAGGCATTCTTAGTCACAGGATGTGATAGGAGGTCAGCACAAGGTACAGATCACAAAGACCTTGCTGATAAAAGTATGTAGCAAAGAAGCTGGTCAAAACCCACCAAAGCCAAGATGGTGATGAAAGTGACCTCTGGTTATCCTCACTACTCATTATGTGCTAATTATAATACATTAGCATGCTAAAAGATACTCCCACCAGTGCCATGACAGTTTACAAATGCCATAGCAATTCCAGGAAATTATCCTATATGGTCTAAAATTGGGAGGAACCTTCAGTTCCAGGAATTACTCATTCCTTTTCTGGAAAACTCATGAATAATCCACCCATTGTTAGCATATAATCAAGAAATAACCATAAAAATAGTCAACCAGCAGCCAGAAGTGCACCTCTGCCTGCCTATGGAGTAGCTATTTTTTATCTATTTGCTTTTTTAATAAAATTGCTGTCACTTTATGGACTTGCGCCAAGATCTTTCTTGGGTGAGGTCCAAGAACTCTCTCTTGGAATCTGGAACGTGACCCCCCTCCAGTAACATCTTGAATCCTCATTGGAACTAGCTTTATCATTCTACTGGTTCTTCTTTTAAAGAATTTAAAAATCTTTAACAAGTACTCATTATATCTGTATAATAACTGCATTCTTCAACTTTTTGAAAATTGTACATTGCTATTATTTAACTTTCTGGTATTGGTTTCCTCATTTATAAAGTAGGAATGGTAATAACTTCTGCAGACTCTCTGAGATTATTAAATGAGAAAAGTTATGATCCAGTTGTAGGTGATACACAACACAATGTTCCCAGACCAAACTGAGGGTCAGGCTGCTTATTCTCATGGCCCAATAACAAGATGCAGATGAATGGGGAGGAACAGAGTTTTTATTTCTGTAACCAGTTACAGGGAGAAGGCCTAGAAGAGATCACCAGACCAACTAAAAATAATAAACTCCTCCAGAGTTTATTTATCTTCTGATATGGTTTGGCTGTGTCCCCACCAAATCTCATCTTGAATTGTAACTCCCACAATTCCCACGTGTTATGGGAGGAACCTGGTAGGAGGTGATTGAATTATGAGGGTGAGTCTTTCCTGCACTGTTCTTGCATAGTTATAATGAGTCTCATGAGATCTGATGGTTTTAAGAATGGGAGTTTCCCTACACAAGCTCTCTCTGTGCCTGCCGCCATCCATGTAGGATGTGAATTGCTCTTCTGTGACTTCCACCAGGATTATAAGCACCCACACAAGACAAGTAGAACCATAAGTCTATTAAACCTCTTTCTTTTGTAAATTGCTGTCTTAGATATCTCTATCAGCAGCATGAAAATGGACTAATACAGTAAATTGGTAGCAGGAATGAGGTGCCACTGAAAAGATATCCAATAATGTGGAAGCAATTTTGTAACTGGGTAACAGGCAGTGGTTGGAATGGTTTGGAGGGCTCAGAAGAAGATAGGAAAATGTGAGAAAGTTTGGAACTTCCTACAGACTTGTTGAATGGCTTTGCCCAAAATGCTGATAGTGATGTGAATAATAAAGTCAAGGCTGAAGTGGTCTCACAGAAATGAGGAACTTGTTGGGAACTGGAGCAAAGGTGACGCTTGTTATGTTTTAGCAAAAAGACTGGTGGCATTTTGCCCCTGCCCTAGAGATTTATTGAACTTTGAACTTGAGAGGAGATTTGTGGTCTGGCAGAAGAAATTTCTAAGCGGCAAAGCATTCAGGATGCGACTTGGGTGCTGTTAAAGGCATGCAGTTTTATAAGGTAAGCAGTGCCTAAAAGTTTGGAAAATTTGCAGCCTGACAATGTGATAGAAAAGAAAACCCCATTTTCTAAGGAGAAATTCAAACCAGCTGTAGAAATTTGCATAAATAACTAGGAGCTGAATGTTAATTTCCAAGATAATGGGAAAAAATATCTCCAGGGCATGTCAGAGGTCTTCCCAGCAGCCCCTCCCATCACAGGCCTGGAAATCTAGAAAGAAAAAATAGATTCACGGGTTGGGCCCAGGGTTCCCATGCTGTACGCAGTCTAGAGACTTGGTGCTTTGTGTCCCAGCCACTCCAGTCATGACTAAAATAGGCCAACGTACAGCTCAGGCCATGGCTCTAGAGGGTGCAAGCTCCAACCCTTGGCAGATTTCACGTAGTATTGAGCTTGCAGGTACCCAGTGATCAAGAATTGAGGTTTGGGAGCCTCCATCTAGATTTCAGAGAATGAATGGAAATTTGCCTGGATATTCAGCTTTGAATATTTAACTGAACCACTCAGTCAGTGCTGAAACAGTTGTTATGTAGGCCTGTGTTAGTGAGACCTAGCCTGCCACAACAACACAAATTACAATATTACAAGCAAAACTGTTGATTGTAGTTATAGTTGTTGCATTTGATTTTGTTCTTTTTCCAGTGGGAATTTCCAATCTACCAAAAATATGTTAAGACAGGTTATTTCAAATGCTCTATCATAAAAGATCATCAAAAAAAAAAAAAAAAGAAGACGAAAAATCTACCACATCTTTGAAAGGCAATTTTGTGCAATGCAATACAAATAAATTAGTAAGGAAATGGAATAAGAACAAAAACATACAAACATAGGCTCTTTTTTTATCATTATTAGATGGAAAATTACTGTCAATTTGCTTAATGTCTCAAAAGCTTTAGTCTCAAATTTGTAACTTATTTCGCTGTAAACCAGTAACAAATAACATGGGGACTGGCACTGGTTCTCAGACTTCACCAAATAACAACAACACAGTGTTCCTAAAGAAAAAAAATTAGCTTTATGGCATTAACCTCTCTGCTGCAAACAGAGTAAAAAGGAAGATGCTTTACATATGTGAGAGCAAAGATAAACAGTTTTGCTCTTTTAAAGTGATACAGGTCTGAATGACAAGCACACCTCTTTCCCCTGGAGGATAAAGCCCTTGAAGGCCACAAACACTTGCAAAAGCAATGTAACATTTTTCCTGTTTCATATTCTCCTTTCAACTTTGAATCTTCAGAGGACGTTAATCTTGAGCCACTTGCTGTTTGCACTGCTTTCTTTGTCATGCAAATGCTACACTGGCCTTCTTTACCTTTTCTTAATTAGTGGTAGGAGAGCAAATTTTTCATCCATTCTAATGCTACTAGCTTGTCATTCATTTTTTGTTCATTTATTTCTAAGGAGAAAATTTTCCTCCTTTAGGCAAGGTTTTTAGTTAATATGTTAATAGTCACCTGCCTTTAAACTTGCTTCAGTTGTACACTGGGTTTGTGAAAAAAGAAATTTTGCTCCTTAGCCAAGACCTGAACTTGGGTTAGAATTCTAACATGAAGCTCTTTGGCTAACACAATAAGCCAGACCTTTAATGGACCCTCTAGAGAAAAGCAGGATTTTAACAAAGCATCCTGTGAGTTAGGAGACTCTATTAACTTATGTCTTGGACGTGAAACAAAGGAGACCCAGGTATTTGAGGTGATTTGGGAACTACACAATGACCACACAATAACCTCAATTTTGCATTGTGGTCTACATAGTGCGAAATATTCACTATCTGGCCCTTTAAACAAAAATCACTCATGGTTGCTCTACATCATAAACTCTAAGAGAGGGGAAGCTTCAAAATAAATACTGATGCCAGCTTAAGAAATGTAGATTAGTGCTAACTTAAAAAAAGACACCTAATAAAAATAAATAAAATTGGAACAGGGTAAGTCATTGAAAGCCAAGAACTAAACAGAGGGGAAAACCTGCACTACAGGAAAAAATAAAATAGAACAGACTGAAAAAACAAAGTGGAAAAATAAGAGTTTGTTCTTTAACAATATAGGAAATAAAAATAGAAGATTCCTCTGCAAACTTTTCCTCTTAGTTCATTATGAATAAATAATAGTTTATTCGGAGCTTAACTCATTTTAAAGCTTTTACTAATCATCTTAAAGTAGCTGTTAGTCATAATGAAGAAATAAGTGTATCCAGTGTTCTTAGTTTGCACATTTTAGCTTAGTTATTTGCCCTGACATGCCAGGACAAACCCAGGCAATTCTTAGGGCATAGCTTATTCCCCTTCCTTATTTGGAAATATTATTGCTTCTCTAAGCACTCCTCAAGTTACTTCCTCTTTTCCTTTGTTCTCCTCTGTCTTCGCATCTTTAGGAAAGTTTTATGCTGTTAGCCAACTGAGTGCAGCCTAGACTGTGAAGTCCAGTTTCAGCCAATGGAATCAGGACACAGCAATAGGGCAGATGCCTTAGATATAAATGGACCTGCCTCCTTTGTTCACTGTCCTCTCATGGCAAGATAGCTACCAGGAGCACCCTTTCTACAGAAAGTAAAGTTACCTTGCTGAGAAAATCAAATTTATATTCAAGTGCTACTGTTTTTACGGCACCATACCAAAAATTCCCATATAAAAAGAAATTTTTTTTGTTTGTAAGATGGAGTTTCACTCTGTTGCTTGCGCTGTAGTGCAGTGGTGCAATCTCAGCTCATTATAACCTCCACCTCCAAAGATCAAGCAATCCTCTGCATCTGCCTCCTGAGTAGCTGGGAACACAGGCGCCTGCCATCGCGACTGGCCAATTCATCTATTTTTAGTAGAGATGAGGTTTCACCATCTTGGCCAAGATGGTCTTGAACTCCTGACCTTGTGATCCACCTGCCCTGGCTTCCCAAAGTGCTGGGACTACAGGCGTGAGCCACCACGCCCAGCCCTAACAAAAGTTTTTGAACATGCTTATCAGTTGCTTTTTAAAATTTAAGATGCAAATTTCTTAAGGGAAACATGTAGTATCTTTTAGTTTAAATTTTACATGACTCTCAGCCCTTAATAAAATGTAATACATATATACTCCATAGGTTGTTTCTTAGAAAACCCCACTATAAGCTTTGTGTTTATCCATGTTTCTTAATTCTCCTAGAACTGAGTTACGAAGATTAGGTAAACTGCCCAAAGATAGGTCTAACTATGCAGTAAAGACTTCCAGGATAAAACATCTGGCCAGTCTAAGCCAAACAGCAGAGCTTGGGGACACCCTGCTGAACAGTCTTTATGTAAGCTTGCTACATTCAGTTGAATTATTGTGTTTTGTGTTACACAGACAAAAATCCTCTACTTTCCAGTCACACATGAGCCATTTGTATACATACATAAAAACAAAAAATGTATATACTACAAACTGTGAACAGTGCTGTGCCAAAGAAGTTCAGATAGCTTTGAGAGCATGGAATACAGGTATCTGACCTTTTTAGCAGTTCAGGCTACCTTCCCCAGTTAAAAGAAATGTAAACTGAAATTGATATGATGAATAGGAGTTCATTAGGTGAAGACGATTTTGCCATAGAAATGACTTCCAAATCTACATAAGAAATGTTTTCTTTGCTTGTGGATTTCAGATCTGCTTGGTATATTTTCCGCCAGGCTTCCCTTTCAGTACCTTAAACTCCTAAGTTTAAAATGACACTTCCGAAACAAAATGTAACTCCCACCTTGCTCTTCTCTTATCATCAGACCTCTTTTGATCACTTACAGTGCCAGGTCTCAAACTTTGCTTCATATTGCAGTCACCTGGGAAGCTTTTAATACTTTTAATGTCCTGGTTACTATCCATAATGATTAAATCAGAATATCGGAGCCAAATATCTAACCAAACATCTGTAGTGTTCAAAGACCATCAAGTGATTACAATATGAAGCAACATTTAGGAACCGTTGGCTATGTCTATGATTTAAGTTAAAATTATTCAAATGGGCATTCAAGTACTATATTTGGCAACTCTTAGTTACCTTTGAAGAACTAGCCCCCAAACAACCTATATACCAGATAAATAATACTATTCACTATTTTGAAGATGTCTCATGACATTGTGATGATTAAGCTGATTTATCCATTTAAGATAGGCTCTCCTACCATTTGCAACTATTGGCATTCTGTCTCTAAGGATTACTTTCTCCAGAAAGCTCCCCCAAGGTCTGGATGAGACTATTCCCTCTGGAAACCTTATAGAATAATTTCCATTTCCTTTACATATATGATACATATTTTTGTAATTCAGTGTAACAGTTTTCCATTTAACACATATATATTGAACACTTTTTGCCTGTCACGTAGCTAACAATTAGAGGAAACCACAATTACTATGACTTCAAGTAGCATATGGTCATCCTAGGTTACAAACTCAGGACTTGGGTCCTTCTTATCTTTATTTACTCTGCAATACTGAGCACAGTGCCTCTTTGAGGTAGACATTAAGTAAATATTTCTTAACACAGGAAAAATGATAAAACTCTAAATTTAAATAAGGTAACGTCACATAGTGTGAGCATGGGTATTTTTCTTCAAGTCAAAAATAATAATTTTCATCAGCAAAGTAAAATGTGATGTGTAAGCCTGAAGACTGGTAATCTCAGCTTTGGGTGTCTAGGGTCAATGAAAATATTTCAAGATCTCTTAGTGCATAAATATTTTGCCTTCAGAGCCAATGTACCCATTACCCTCCTAATTCCTGCTATAAAACATAAGATGTGTTCACTTATTCATTAACTTATTCAGCTAACAATTATTAAGGGTGTGCACTTTTTCAGATAGTAACTAAGCTAGAAACAGTGGTGAAATATGGTAGTGATTAGGAAGTTACTCATGCATTCATTTTTTTCAACTGGTATTTATTGAGTTCTTACTATGTGCCAGGTGCTGTTCTAGGCACTGAGAATACTGCAGTGAATGAATACTGCACTGAGATTGCAATGAATGAAACAGACCAAAATACCCATTTTGTGACATGATTTCAAGTTACTTTTAAACTATACCAGAGGCATTTTTAAAATAATTTAATTATAATCAACTGGAAAGTGTAATTTTAGTTAAATTTAAATTTGCTAACTCCTCCTGATTCTATTAATAATTCTAGATTTGAATTCCCCATAAGGGAGGGTCAGCAAAGGGAAACTCAAGAACAGCTTCATGAGCCACTCATTGTTCTTCCATTTTCAAATGAGCAATGCACATACAGGTCCTGTACATAAGAATATGTTTCCCCAGGCAGTGCATTCTGTGTCCCTTCAGGAAGAAGCAATCTATTTCTTTGGATGTTCCTCATCTGTCAAGTCAAAGGCAGAAAATGAGATGATGACTTGCGAAAATACCAAGTCAGCAAGTTTTCTAAATTTTCTGTTTCTCTTCTGCTGGAAGCAAAACATATTTCAGCACTGCCCAGAGACTATCTGAACAGTGGAACTGCATGATGTTTGGGGTCCTTTTTGTATTAAAAGTCCATGACTTATGTTTGTTATTACAGACCATTTCATATCATGTATTATCATTATTATTCATCTATAGGATAAATATTAGCTCATAGGAGGCTTTCAGCAAAAAGCAAAAGAAAATTCAGCTGAAACATCTTAATAAATAAGAAAAATTAGTATTTCAGAAAAGAGATCAGAGACAGTTATGAAGGCTGGACAATTCAGCAGGTCAACCATAACACAACTTCTGACCTGCCTTCTGTCCCCCCTGCCCAGATGTGCCCTCAGTACTTATGGTCATGAGCTGTCTGCAGTGGCTCCAGGTATCACACAATAATATTCAACTGCTGGAAGAAAAACAATGTACCCTCTCTTACAGTTCCTCTTTAAGAGTGAAGACAACTCTTCTAGACATCTTGAACCCATATTCCCTCTTTTATTTTGGCCGGCAGGGTATCATGAGTCCATGTTTAAGTCAGTCACTGAGAGAGGAAGGAAACTGCCAGGATTGGTTTAGAGTGTGCATTAAGATACAGCCCTAAGACTTATAATTCCTGGGAAGCTGACTTTAGCATACTTTTCAGGTACTAGCAAAAAATATGGGAAAATCTGCTTCTAGGTAGGCAACATTGCCTTCGATTGAATAACATGTTAGAAGATAGGTATAGATACAAAGTTGACCATTCCTCTCAAGAAAACTGGCTTTCAGAGTTGGCAGCACCCCCCTCCACCCCACTGCATGGGGTGGGCAGTAAAAAAATACTAAAGCCTCGGCCCTCCGTGATTTTGATTTAAGAAAGCTGGACTACAGACCAGACATCAGAATTTTTTTCTTTCTTTTTTTTGGAAGGGACATAGTCTCACTCTATCACCCAAGCTGTAGTGCTGTGACACCATCTTGGCTCACTACAACGTCAGCCTCCCAGGTTCAAGCACTTCTCCTGCCTCAGCCTCCTGAGTAGCTGAGATTACAAGTGCATGCAACCACAACCAGCTAATTTTTGTATTTTTAGTAGAGACAAGTTTCAACCACATTGGTCAGGCTGATCTCAAACTTCTGACCTCAGGTGGTCCACCTGCCTCAGCCTCAAAGTGCTGGGATTACAGGCATGAGCCACCTCGCCATGCTGGATGGACATCAGGATTTCTAAAAGCTTCCAGCTGATTCCAATATGAGCAGTGTTGGAGAAGCACTGCCCCATGGCATTTCTAACATTTTTTGGATGATATAATACTGCAGGTCTGCGGACCACTCTTGGAACTGCAAGGTGCTAATATCATGGGCTTCCAAATCCATGGTTCCATCATAGCAATTACTTCAGTATGGTGCATGGCTGACTTCTCATCTGAATATCAGCATTTTACAAAGAACCAGAAAACTGCCCACCCCACAGTAGGTATTTCATATTCATTGAATTTACATTGTTGAATATTACAGAGAACTTGTTTCTGAGTGGTCATGTGTAGCAGATGGACTACATTAGAAAATGTAACTTCGAGGCTCACAGATGAGAAACTCTAGAATAGCCATAATAGTTAATTTCATTTGACTGTCTGAGGGCATTTGGTGGCAGACAACTGGTTTAGATTAGAGACCGTGGTATTATTTGCAAGGTCAATGTTAGTGTGCACATGCAGGTCCTACCTTGGCTTAGAAGACAGGCTGCCAAAAATGATTAGGTGAGAGCTGAGAGGTAGAGCCAAATCCGGACACTGACAGCTGCCTCTTCTCCCTCTGGCATTTTTGCAGAAGATAACTTTTTTATGTTATTTTTTATGTTTGAAGGCATAGTGTTAGTCTGCCTGAGACCCAGGAGGGCCAATGAAAAGCCAGCTTATATTAGGATGGCCATGATCATCCTTGTCTAGCTAAGAAGAGCAAGTCTTGGCGTTTAAGCATAAGGAATCAGCTCCTTTTTGCGCAAAAGCATAAAATTGTAGTCCAGAGCACAGAGAAGCCAATGAGAATGCAGCCATTAGAGACACCTGTGAGTGGCAGTGAATTATTCTCCTACACTACAAATGCTAATCATCCAAAAAAAGCTGGATCCTCGCTGCTTGCCTTTTTCTTGCTCAGAGCAATGTCGTAAAGGATGGGCTATCCATATAATTCATTCTCATGGGAGTGTCAGGGAATGAGATGCTGTCCCAATGTATAATTTTGCCACCTGCACAATAGGCTGTTCCTGAACAGCATTCAGCCGACATAAACAAATCTTGAAGCAGGCTGTGTGCAGAAATGTGTAAACACTTGAATGTACAAATGTCTCCAGTTCTGTAGTTGTCATTTCAAGCTGTGTTTGTCTTGGTCGTTGGAGACTTTTTTTTTCAGCTTCACTTTCAAATCCCTCTGGGCTAAAAGAAGCTAGGATGCTGAGCAAAAGTGAAATGATAATTAAACCACAAAAGCATATTCATTAAAAATTTTTTTTAGACACAGAGATCTCACTATGCTGCCCAGGCTGGACTTGAACTTTTAGGTTCAAGTGATAATCTAGTCTCAGCCTCCCAAGGACCTGGGACTACAGGTGTGCACAGCTGAACCATTCTCGAAAATATTTATTTTTAATGGTGAGCTATTTTCCAAGGGTAACTGAAATAATTAATCAGCCTCGGCTCCTGTGAAGTCAGCAAGCCCACTCTTCTTTGAAGAACTGGAGGGATTCTCCATCCATGGCCCTACTTTAGTCCGTTGCTCACTTTACTGTCTTTCCTGGACTGCAGCTGCCCCTTCATCCACCTGCATTCTGTATGGTGCGGTGATGAGTAGAGGTCAAAGTGCAACAATACAGACTAGAGAGAAATATAACCAGAGAGGCTGCAGAACAGGGTGTTTAAAGACATTATTGTTGGAGTCATTCTTTCTGGATTCAATTTCAAGTTTTAATCCCCATTAGCTGTATTACTTAAACTTTCTATGGCCCAGTATTCCCATGTTCAAAATGTGTCTAACAATGGTGCCTGTTGCAGAGGGCTGTGCATATTAAAGTACCTATAAAGTTTTTTTTAGAAAGACCAAATGTTTTTAGTCAAAAAATGCTAAGTATTTTTAAAAATGTCTTCTATTCCCCTGTGCAGTACTTCACTCAGATCAAACCAGCAAGCAACATACATGCCGCTCAAAACACAGCTCCAAGGAGGATCCAGAAGGCACACTCTCCAGAACTGCTCTCAGATCTATTCTATACACACAGTTAGCAATATCCTTCAACCATGGGGCCCAGTACCTGCAGTTTTTTAAAAGAATGCCTGGCACATAGAAAATGGTATATAGCATTAAAATTTTTTATATCATAATGTTTACTTCTAGGTGGTAGGATTTGGTAATTAATTTTTTCTCTTATTTTTTACTCTTTCCAATTAAAAATGAATATATATTTTTATACTACAAAAAATTACATATGAAAAAAATATTTGTATCTCTATCAGTTAGCTATAGCTGCCTAACAAACTGCCCCACAATTCAGTGACTTTAAAAATCAGGTATTATTATAGCTTGTGGGTATGTGGATCATCTGATCAGCAAGACACATTCATGTATTTGTTTTGAACAGCATGTGGGCTGGCTGAGGTTTCCACTTGAGCCTTGGCTTGGTTGAGGGACAGCTTTCTCCAGGTTTCTAATTCTCTGGACCAGTGGAACAGCCCAGGAATATTCTCCTTATAGGAATGGCAGAAGCACAAGAGAACAAATACATCCCAAAACGCTGGAAGCCTAGGCTAAGAAGTTGTACAAAGTTCCCCTCATACTATTTTTCCAACCAAGCCACACAGTTGAAATCAGAGCCAGAAGCTGGGGACACATACCTTGCCTTTTATGTGGCAGAAACTGCAAAGACATAAAGCAAAGGTCATGGGTTGTGTACATAAGAGAGAGAAAAATTGGAACAGGGACCATTAATAAAATCTATACCATTTTCTCCCTGGGCTCTGTCTGAGTTCCAGTTTACTACTCACATGTCACAGTGACAACAATCATGATTCCTGAAGACAAACACACAAGGCTTCCAGCCCTAACTCAACTATTTACTAACCATGTGACCTCAGCAAGTCGCTTCTTCTTTCAGCATCTGTTTCCTATTTGTAAAGTGGAGATAAAAGTAGTCCTAGCCTAATTAAATGTTTAATAATTAATTTTTTAATTAAATAAGCAATATAAACCTCTTAGTAGCATACCCCATGCATTGTAGCACTCAAATATTGGTTGATGACCTTAGTGTTGTTTAATATCATCATCTTCCGTAAATGCTGTCACAAGCTGGCCAAACAGAAGTTGTAAGGCTGGTTGCCTCGCCAGGAGTTCGGACACACCCATCTCCGTCCCCGCTTGAAAATTACGTTATTAGAATATGCCCATCATCTAGCTCCACCTTAGAAATCTCCTCTGCACTCAGCACCTAACCCCACCCTTGGAAATCCCCTCTGCACTCAGCACTTAGCCCGCTCACCGGAAATCCCACCTACCTACCAATAGCAGCTCACCCCGTCCACATCCTGTTTCTCCAAATCCAATCAAATGCCTTCACTCCCTATAAAACCCCACTCCTGAGAAGCGTCAAGTGCGACTTCCCTGGCTCCTCTCCGGGGGACCGCAGAACCTCACCCAGGAGCTGAATAAATTGGCATCTAATTTTCTTGTGCTGGCCTCAGTTTCCTCGTTTTTAACTCAGCAATAAACCTACAGAGACTAAACTTTACAGAAGTGATTTCTCTCTGCTGAAGTCTTTAACTGCCATAATCACCTCTACTGGTCATTTGATGTACATCACATACAGCTTGGTAGTGTGGTTATTTATGGGCCTTTCTTACTGTGCTATAAACTGAATGGGCATGGGCCACACTTTGTGTAGCTTTCCATCCCAGAGCACTCTGCTAGTTTTCATCACAGTTAGAATGCCAAGAATAGCTTCCATTTTTACAGTACCTTGTAGTTGATACAGTGTTTTCTAATTTGATTTTCTTGACGTAAGGTAGCAGGGATAGAGTTTATAGATAAGAAAACTGAGCCTTAGAGACTATAAAACTTGCCTAAGATCACCATATGTGGCATAAACGTCATTCAATTCCTTATGTTTGATTTTTATCTGGTAAACTTTTATTATAGTTACCTAATATATACTTAGTGAAGAGAAAAATGAGGTAAAGTCAACAACTGTGCCAAAAGAAATTTTCAATAGCTAGCACAAAAGAATGCCATTAAATCCAACCTGGGGTGAGTTACCTTGATTCTCACAGTATGTTAAAAAAATTAGAAAAACAATAATCTTAAATCCTTTTTTCCTGGTTTTTCTATTTTTTTTAACTTATGCAAAAATCATACACTATATACACATTTTTATAAAAACTAAAATGACGGTTTTGTGCCTAAAGGCTATAGTTGTCAACTCAGAATAGAAGCACAGGATGTATTTTTTAAATGCTGTTTAAATTAAAGGTGTCATATCTTTAAAGTACACAATCGTCCAACCTAAGGTAGACAGAGGAGAAAGGAAAGCAAAAGTTTAAGCTCCAAATCTGAAAGGTTAGCATCCATCCATAGTCATTTTTTATCACCAATGAGTTGAAAATGTTCTCTCTCCAGAGAGTGATTGATATTCCTGATGGGGAAGTTTCCTTCTTATTCCCTTTCAGTAATTTCATGTTTACCAAAACAGCATCCACTGTTAAACTGTGGCTAAGCACTATGTGTCCAACTGCTTGTTCCCGGCTATGGGAGTATCCTGAACTACATAGACATTTCCTAAAAAATATTTGTATTTATGCTTGAGTACATGATTGACATATACATGAGTCTAAACCTTAAGATTTTAAACTCTGTAAAACTATTTCTATGTTTATAAATATTAGCATAAACAAGAATCACTCTAATAATTTTAAAAATAATGAAAATATTTTGGATGTATTTCTTTAAGGACTTGTTCAGTGGGGTAATGTCTACATGAATAAAATGAATTAACAAGTTAAATATATATACTTTTTTACACATACATGCCAAAAAGCTGATAAAACTTCCATTTAGTTCCAGAATTCCAGAAAGAAAGAGAAATAGAAAGACAAAATGAGAAATCCTGTTACCGAAACACCAGAGGTTTGGTGTCAGTCCTGCTGCTCACTGCACAGAAAGCCAATGATTAAGATATTAAGCATTGCCAAGGGAGAAGGATTTAATTGGGTGCTGCAGCTGAGCAAACGGAAGTTCAGTCTGAAGTGTGTCTCCCCCACTGGCTAAAGCTATGGCTTTACAGAGCAGGGAAGAAATGTAACAACGTATAAGAAACCAGGAACTAGGGACGCGCAAGGAAGCAATCATGAGAATGAGGGGTTCTGTCTGGTGCAGTGACCTGGTGAGTTCCCTTCTTTGATACTTTATTGAGAGGCCTAAAGGTCCCTTCCTGAGGAAGGAACTCAGATATACCAAATAAAAGTTCCAACCTTTAAGTCCAGAAAAGTTCATTTCTGTGTTTACCAAAATGAACACTCTATGAGACTATTGGGTAGGATCAATTCTTTATAGCTAATAATCTAATTTATGAAATGGCACTCCTTTTAGGTTATGAACCACTCTTACACCAAAGGAAGAAACATCTTCCTTTTTTCAAGGGGGCTTTACTATACTTGATTAGAAGAGCACCGCAGAAAATTACTGAAAAAACCTGAGCATGGTACAAACTGAACTCTGCAGTCTTAATCTAGGTCCTTGCTCAGTATGGTAGTTGATCCCGGCTGATAACGACCCAATTTTCTTTCTGCAAAGTTACCTGGTCTTTCCCCTACAGGAATGACTGCCAACCTATAGGCCACAAATTCCTGGTGGTTTATGGAGTTATGACAAGTAGCTCATAAATCTATTTGCATAACAGGTAAGATCTGTCAGAAAAATAAGGTACATATTCTGCTTATATGAATATATTTTAATGATAATGAAAATTTTATTTTAGGATAATTATTTTCAAAGATATCTATGAAATTATTTGATATTATAAAGTGATCTGGAATGTTGTGGTCTAAACGTTTGAATGAAAATTGCCCCAGGCCTCACTACCTCTTGTTTTAACCAACTTCTAATCTATGAATAATTGAGTTAGAGTAATGCCCTGCATTGCCAAGTGAACTGGCTTCTTTGTTTCTGAATCAAATGATTGTATTCTTCAATTACATTTTTCCTCTACTTTTTTCAGCAAAGATTTCCTTTTTTCCCCCAGCAAGGGAACAGTAGGAACTTGCTACTTTACCACATTATCCCAGTGGTATCTTGAAATTTTAATGATCTGGCCTCAGGGATGATGAAATTTCGTAATACACTTCATTCATCTTCAAAAGCACTTTTCACTTATATAATTTTCAATACTCAAAACTTGACAATTTCGTATGATATTACATAAGTTAAAAACAGAGATATGTATTTCACCCTTTAAAATTTTATTGGGCGTTCATTGTTATACAGTATTGCTCATAATTTTTTTCTGACTTCCCAAATTTATTATGCTCTAAACACATATAAAGCAGAATTTTCTTGGAATGTTTGGCAAGAAATTTTGTAAAGCTATGTAACAGATAGTACTTTTATCAAAGCAAAAAATTAACATTTATCCAAAACACCACCATAACCTGATAAATTTCCTTGAAACTTATAGATGACAATGGCTATAAACTCATGGATTTTATAGAAATACTTAATCATGGTATAACAATAATAGTAACTACAATTTATTGAGAAGCTACTATGTTCCCAACAATATATTAATAATGTAACTATCAATATCTAATTTAATCCTCACGAATATAATGAGATTTATGTTGTTAACATTATCATTCTTGTGATGGTTAATCTTATGCATCAACTTGGCCAGGCAGTGATGCTCAAATGTTTGGTCAACTAATCTAGATGTTGTTGTGAGGGTATTGGTTTGATGTGATTAACATTTAAATAAGTACACTTTAAGTAAGCAGATTACCCTCCATTATGTGAATGCATATCATCCAATCAGTTGAGAATCCCCCTCCCTCATGAAAGAGGAAATTCTACTTCCAGACTGTCTTTGGACTAAAGCTGTGGCATTGACTCTTCCTGAGTCTCTAGTGTGCTGGCCTGCCTGCAAATGTTGAATTTGCCAGCCTGGGCAATTGCCAATTGCATGAGACAATTTCTTTTTATTTATTTATTTATTTTACTTTAGATGCATACTATATCTGGCATTTCTCCCCATGTTATCCCTCCGCACCCTCCCCTCCCTCCCCACCCCTCCTTGTCTCTCCCCTACCCCTGCCCCCAGCTGTCCCCTGTGTGTGATGCTCCTCTCCCTGAATCCATGTGTTCTTCTTGTTCAACACCCACCTATGAGTGAGAACATACGGTGCTTGGCTTTCTTTTCTTGGGGAGACAATTTCTTAAAATAAATATCTCTCTCTCTACAAATATACATCCTATTTGTTCTGTTTCTCTGAAGAACTCTAATGCAATCTCTGCTTTGTGTATATATTACTAAGACTCTAAAGCTAAATATGGCAGCAAGGACATCCAACCAGTGAGTGGCAGATTTAAAATTTGCAAAAAACTCTTAGACTCCACAGGCTAAAGTCCCTATGCTACCTCCCAGCACAGATCTAATCCCAAGAGACTACAAAGTTCTTGCAACTCTTCTTCTTCCACTTAAAACTAAAGTGACTGAGGAGAGTTAGGGTTACCCAGAACAAGAGTGACTTTAGGAACAATAATGACTTTAGGTTTTTATGATTCTTAAGTTTTGAGATCATCTTTGGATGTTCAGTTTACTAACATCTCCAGCATTTTATATAGCATCAGTCAGCTATTCAAATGGGAGGTCACACAGATCTCCATTCCACAAGAATAACTCTTGGCCTTTCAAAGAAAAGCTTTACTCCTCCAAAAGTTCTAAGAGGATTAAGTCCATTTGCCAAAATTATGCTTAGATGATATTTTCATGCCTTAAGCTTGGACATAATTGGGTTTTCTAATATTACACTGGATTTTCTTCTACAGCCTGGATACCTCTGGTGATTTTTGCTAATCAGTCTATGACTTTTGGATTAACTAAATGGTTTAGACAAAGAGTTTTCTAAAATAAGAGGAAGAAAGTATAATTACAAATTAAATCAAAAATTTCCAAAACTTACATTCCATGTATGCCACTTCCTCCTTATGGACACAGCTGGATGATTTCAGCTTGTGAATAGAAGTCATCTTTGTAAAAAATTTTATACACTACAGTTGTTATTCAAAGAAGACTTCCCAGATATGTTGAAAAATGATATACTTCTGTCTGGTCACTATAAAAAGACCGTAGGCTATTCTTTTTCATTGTAGTAAAAAGTTTTAAAATAATAATTTTATCTGTCAAAGAAGAACTGCTTATGTGGCACGAACAAGAATGAAAGTTTCAATGACCCAGTGAAGCGTTTGGTCAACTTGCCATCAAGTAATTAATCAGATTGATGTATTCTCCTTTAAATAATTAGTTTATAAATTGCTCAAATTAAACTTTTGTACTGATGTTGCAAATGAACATTTTTGGCATGGAAGTGAAGACTATCCAACTGATGGATTCTTCACTTTCAAGCAAATACTTTCTGAAATTTTAAAGCAGAAAAAAGAAAGTGCAAATTTCAGAAACATTTAAAACTAACTACATCCGATTATTTTGAATGTTCTATTGTTACTTAACAAATTATATATTTTTCACATCTCCCATAGCACTACTGGAGATAATGATACTCTATATCTATTTTAGATTCAGAAAAATAAATTAAAAAGATGATTTATAAATAACAGGTAGTTGTTTCCTCACTGTTTTAAATTAAAAGTGAAGAAAACAGAATTTTTCAACTTCTAGTTTTTAAAGAATACAAACACATTTGGATAAAATGTTTTAATAGAAAATACCGCTTACAAAGTTATTTCTAATAAAAGATGACAATGTTTTGGTTGTGCTTTTTTTAGTACATGAGCAAATGCAAAAATACATAAAACAGTGCGATTTTGAATAAATATTTGTAGTTGTAGCACAAAGTAATTGCTACAATGAAACGTTTTATAAATTTGTCAGTTTATGTAACTAAATATGAAAGATGTTTTCTCATTTTATTTAATTGTATAGGAAAACATTTTTTCCTTAGGGCAAACTGACATTTTCTAGAGTTTTCAAGTTCTAAATTTACAAGTGCATTCATTAAAGGAAAGAAAAACATGTTTTTCAGAGGACACAGCTCTGTTACTATATATATATAACGTAATAATAACAATATAACAAACTTTTATTGACTGGTAAGTAGGCAGTATTCTAAATGCTACGTATATGTTAATATAAGAGCTCTATGAAGGAGCTTCTTTTTAAAAAATTGATAGCATTTAATTCTATTAAAAACTTTATCTGTTTCATAGAACAGTGTATATTTACAGAAAAATTGAGCAGATAGTAGAGAAAATTCCCATATACCAACCCCCATATTGACTTTACTGTTAACATCTCGTTTTAATGCGGTATGTTTATTAAAACTAATGGGTTAATAATGATACAATGTTATAAATGAAAACTTGTGGTTTACACTAAGGCTAGCTCTTTGTTATATAATTTTATGGGTTTTGACAAATGCATAATGTTATGCTAATGCATTGCAGAGCCATATAGAATCATTCAATTGCTCTAAAAATTCCCTGTGCTTCACCCACTAATTCCCCTCCCATAAACTCCAAGCAACCAATGATCTTGTAACTATATCTGTAGTCTTGCCTTTTCTACAGTCATATTGTTGGAATAATATGGCACGTAGTTTTCTCAGGTGGTCTTCTTTTACACAATAGACATTTAAGGTTTCTTCGTATCTTTTTGTCATTTGATATCTCATTTCCTTTTTATCTGAATATTCATTTTATCAATATAACACAACATCTTTATATATATTAAAGCACACCTTTGGTTGCAAAGAGATCTTGGTGATTGTGAATGGAACTTCTATAAATACTCATGTTGAAGCTCATGTATAGACATAAAATTTCACCTCAATTGAGTAAATACCAGAGTTATAATTACTGACTTGTGTGGTAATACACTATCTGTGTAAGAAACTTAAAAACTGTCTTTGAAAGTGGTTGTACTAGTTTGCCTTCAGACCATCAATGAATGAAGCTTCTGGTTTCTCTATATTCTTACCAGAATTTGGTAATGTAATTAAAAAATTAGCCATTCTATTGCATGTGCAGTGATGATGGTAGCTCATTGTTTTAATTTTAAATTCCCTAAGAATATCTGACTTTAACATGTTTTCACATGCTTATTTGGTTTCTATATATCTTTGGTGAGATCTGACCATTTTAAATAGGGTTTCCTTCTTGTTAAGTTTTAAGTGTTATTTATATATTTTGGATATAAGTCTTTTATTAGATACATGTTTTGCTAATATTTTTGCAGTCTGTGTTCAGTCCATTTGTGCTTTTAATGTGTCATTGGCAAAGTAGAAGTTTTTAATATTAATGAAGTTTGATTTATCAGTTTTTCACTCATGGATAATTGTTTTGTTGTGTATCCAAAAACTCATCACTAAACCTAAAGTCACCTAGATTTTCTCCTATGTTATCCTCTAAAAGTTTTATAATTTTACGTTTAGGTCTCAGATCCACTTTCAGCTAGTTTTTGTGGAAAGTGTAAGGACCATGTCGGGATTCACATATATATATATATATAGTTTTTGCATATGCTTGCCCATTTAGTCCAGCACTGTTTATTAAAAAACTGTCTTTTCTTTATTGAATTATCTTTGCTCTTTTGAATTATCTCTCTCCATATGGAGAGAGAGAGTCTTCTTATCTCTCTCCTGTTCTATTGGTTTGTCTCTCACCAATGCAGTACAGTTTTGATTACTATAGATTTACAGTAAAACAAGATAAGTAGAGTCATTTTTTTTCTTATTAAGCACTGTATTGGATATTTTGAATCCTTTGCCTTTCCATTCCACTTTGGAATCCGTATTTCCACAAAATAATCTGCTGGAAATTTGATGGGAATTGATATTGAGTGGAAACTATAGATCAAATTGAGAAGTGGCATCTCAACAATTTTGAGTCTTCCTATCCATGAAGAGGTCATATTTATTTAATCT
The DNA here is from genome assembly GCF_001604975.1 of Cebus imitator. NCBI lineage: Eukaryota > Metazoa > Chordata > Mammalia > Primates > Cebidae > Cebus > Cebus imitator. The sequence goes on from NW_016107617.1 coordinate 1,979,013, forward strand.
TTGAGATTTTTTAAAAAATAAAGTTTTGTAGTGTTCCTCAGATAGATCTTGTAAGTATTTTGTTAGATTATACCTAAATAATTTTTTAGTGCTAATGCAAATTATGTTGTTTTAATTTCAAGTTTCAATTATTTATTGGTGGTGTGCAAGAATGCAATTGATTTTTAAATACTAAACCAAATTATGGAGCCTTTTTATAATCACTTATTAGTTCCAAGAGTTCTTGAAAACTTTTTATAATCACTTATTAGTTCCAGGATTTCTTTTTCTTCAATTTTTGAAGCTTTCTAAAGAGACATTGATGTCACCTGTGAGCAAAGACGGTTTCATTTCTTCTTTCTTAACCTGTATGTCATTAATTGTTTTGTCTTGTACTACATAGGACTTACAGTGTGATGTAGAATTGGGAGTGGTGAGAGAGGACATACTTTTCTTCTTCCTAATCCTAAATGAAAGGATTCAGTTCTCACTAGTAAATATGTTAGCTGTAAGTTTTTTCTAGATATTCCTTACCAAGTTGTGAGAATTCCTTACTGCTTCTAATTTTCTGAAAATTTTTAATCATGAATAGGTGTGAGATTTTGTCAAATTTTTGACACTAGTTGATACATATTTTCTTCTTTACCATGTTGATGTGATGAATTACATTAATTGATTTGCAATTGTTGAACCATTTTGCATGCCTGAAATAACTTCCCCTTGGTCGTGATGTATAATTATTTTTATACACTGTTGAATGTAATTGAAAACACATTTTGAAGATCTTTTGCATCCCTGCTCATGAAGGATATTAGTGTGCAGTTTTCTTTTCTTGTAAGTTCTTCATCTAGTTTGGCATTAGAGCAATGTACCTTCATAGAATTATTTGGGAAGTATTTCATCTGATTCTGTCTTCTAAAAAAGTGGAGAGAGTTGGTATCATTATTTTTTCTGACATATTTGATAGAATTTACCAGTGGAACCATCTAGACCAAGTGATCTTCTGGAGGAAAGGCTGTTGTCTACTGATGCAAATTTTTTTTTTTTTTTTT
>NW_016107617.1:1980129-1982145 GCF_001604975.1 Cebus imitator
GCCACCACACCCAGCTAATTTTTTTGTATTTTTAGTAGAGACGGTCACCATGTTGGCCAGGATGTTGGCCAGGATGGTCTCTATTTCTTGACCTCATGATCCACTGGCCTCAGCCTCCCAAAGTGCTGGGATTACAGGTGTGAGCCACCACACCTGGCCATGCAATTTCTTTAATAAACATAGGCCTCTTCAGAAAATCTGTTTTTTGTGTGTATCATAGTTTTTGTCTTTCAGGAAACTGGCCTATTTCATGTAAGTTATTATATTTGTGGACATAGAGTAGCTTATTTCTTTTTTAATAAATTTAATCACTTAATGTTTGTGATTATTAATGATGATCAGTAATGACTTCTCATTCATTTTTAAGATTATTAGTGTTCTGTCTCTCTGTCTCTCTTTCCTTTTCTTCTTTTACCTTCCTCCCCACCCCTACTCTGGATTAGGGTTTACCAATTTTATTGACCTTTCCAAAAAACAGCTTTTAGTTTTATTAATTTTTCTATTGATTTATTGTTTTCAATTTAATTGATTTCTACTCTAATTTTCTTCTGCTTGCTTTGGTCCTAAATTTGCTCTTCTTTCTCTAGTTTCCTAATATGAAAGATTAGGTCATTGATTTTTTAATATTTCTTTTTTCTCAATGTGTATTCAATGCTATAAATTTGCCTCTAAGTGTTGCTTTTGCTATACCTCACTGATTTTGATAAATTGCATTTTTATTTTTATTTAATTAACAATATCTCTTTTTAATTCGTCTTGCAAATTCTTTGTTCCATGTGTTATTTCAAAGTGTATTGTTGAGCCAAAAAAAATATTGGATTTTTCAACTAGTTTAATTTTACTGTCTTTCTAAACACATAGTTTGGATAAATACCAAGTAGTGAGATTGCTAGATCATATGGTAATTCTATTCTTAGTTTTTGAGAAACCTCTTCCCTTTTCTGGTATAATGGCTGTATTAATTTACAGTCCCTTGGACAATGTAAAATAGTTGCCCTTTCTCCACATCTTTGCCAGTATTTGTTATTTTCTGTCATTTTATTTGCTATTTTTTTTATAATTCTATCCAGGTAAGATGATAGCTCATTGTGGTTTTGATTTGCATTTCTTCAAGATTAGTGGTGTTGGGGATTTGTTTCATATAACTGTTTGTCATTTTTATGTCTTCTTTTGAGAAATGTCTATAAAGATCATTTGCCCACTTTTTAACAGAATTATTTATTTATTTATTTGGTATTATTATTATTTTCTGTTATTTTGAGTTTCTTGTATGGTCTGGTTATTTGTCCCTGGTCAGATGAATAGTGTACAAACATTTCCTCACATTCAATAGGTTGTCTCTTTACTCTGCTGTTTGTTTCCATTGCTGTACAAAAGCTTTTTAGTTTAATATAGTTCCCTTTTTTTGGCATATTCTTTCAAGGTTTGAGTAGTAAAATCTTTGCCTAGATGAATGTCCAGGAACATATCCTTATTGTCTTATCCTAGTACTTTTATAGCTTCATGTCTTACATTTAAATCTTTTGAGTTTATTTTTGTGTATGTTGAGTAATAGGTATCCAGTTTCATTCTTCTGCATGTGGTTATCCAATTTTCCCAGTACCATTTATTCAAGAGGGTGTCCTCAAAAAGCAATTAACTGCAAGTACATGGATTTTTTCTGGGCTCTCTATTTATTACATTTATCTATGTGTTTGCTTATACACAGTTACCATGCTGCTTTGGTTATGATAGCCTTGTATATTTTAAAGTCAGGCATTTGATGCCTTCAGTTTTGTTCTTTTTGTTCAGGAATGCTTTGGCTATTTAGGCTCTTTTGGTGGTTCCATATAACTGCTATTTTTTTTTATTTTTTAAGAATGTCAATAGTATTTTGATAGTAATGGTATGAATCTGTACATTGTTTTTGATAGCATGATAGTTTTAACAATATTCTTCTGTGTCATAAGCAGGGAATATCTTTTCATTTGTCTGTATCCTCTTTAATTTTTTCCATCAGTGTTTTGTAAATTTTTT
>NW_016107617.1:1982300-2009643 GCF_001604975.1 Cebus imitator
TATTGGTGTTTAGAAATGTTACTGGCTTTAGTATGTTGATTTTTGTACTCTGCAACTTTATTGATTTCACTTGTCAGCACTAAGTTTTTTGTTGGAGTCTAGGTTTTTCTTTATATAAGATTACTTTCTCCACAAAGAGGGGACAATGTGACTTCCTCTTTTCTAATTTGCATTTCTTTTTTTCTTTTTTCTTGCCAGATTCCTCTGGCTAGGACTCCTAGTACTACGTTGAATAGGAATGGTAGAAATGAGAATCCTTGTTTGTTTCAGTTATTAGAGGAAAGGCTTTTAGATTTTCTCCATTCAGTATGCTGTTAGCTGTGGGCCTGTCATATAAAACTTCTTATTAGAGTCTTACTACTCTTTCAGTTGTAATCCGCCATTTTTTTATTTTGTTTTGTTTTGTTGAGATGGAGTATTGCTCTGTCGCTCAGGCTGGAGTGCAGTGGTACGATCTCAGCTTAGTGCAACCTCCCGCCTGCTAGGATCAAGCAATTCACTTGCCTCAGCCTCCCAAGTAGCTGGAATTACAGGCATGCACCACCACGTCTGGCTAACTTTAGTATTTTTAGTAAAGAAAAGGTTTCACCATGTTGGCCAGGATGGTTTCAAACTCCTGACCTCAAGTGATCTGCATGCTTCAGCCTCCCAAAGTGCTGGGATTACAGGTGTGAGCCACCATGCCTGGCTACTGTTATAATGCTAGGAATAACATAAGTTATCACAGTTGTTAGTAGCATATGATTACTAGGAGTAGACTGTTATTAACTAGTAATAACAAATGGCTTATTGATGTGTTGATAGCAAGGTGCCTGGGATGGGGGGGATCAGTCTTTACTAATGCTTTTTCAGATATCAGGGTGATAGTTTGCCTTAATACCTCAATTCTCTGATGGATCTAAGAAAAGTAATTGATTTTCAGTTTGTTCAGCTTTTCATTTGTACGGATGGTACAGATTACCTCAAAGCAGTTTATAAGAGAAACCTGAAAATACAAGTCTCAGCCGATTTTATTTTCATTCTTGCTTCTCAGATAAGGAAACTGAGCAACAGAGGTCTTCAAGCACGTCCACAATTACACGCATACTAAGTAAAACAGTGATATTCAATCCTATGTAGTCTTATACAAGAGATCACTTTTTAGTAAAAGGCAAAAGATTTATACGATTTGAAGAGAAACCAGAGTATGAGATCACTTTTTAAATCGCTGTATAAATTTCTTTTCTTATAAAAGGGATGTGTTGTGTTTTATGCTGGATTGTGGTATTTTTATCATGATTATATTGAAAACTACATTTCCTGGAATTAACTTTGCTAGGTATGATCCAAGTTAGAAATAGCCAAAAGTGAAGTTGCATAAGATAATGTTACCCTCTTAAGATTGTCATTGGTTAGAGGCTATAGGAGACAAATGAAGAATTATAGGCAGTTTCCAGTATGTCTTCCCTTTCCCTCACTCTGCATGTAGCTCCCCTTCCTATAGACTTCACCAGCCTTTTTAATGGAACCCTTCCAAAGGCTAGATATGCACAGCTTCCAAATTTTCCTGCAAGCTCTGATTTATTCAGATGCTTCAAGGCTGGATAGTGATTTATCTCTGATCCTTCAACTCCTGCATTTGGACTTTTGATTCTCTAATTTCTCCCACAATAATGCAAAGTTGACTTTCTATAATGAATTCCTTACTCCATTATACTCATAGTAGTTTTGTTTTTCTGATTGAAATGTGACCACTTCATGTGTTGGTACAAAAAATCAGTTAAGTTTTGCAAACAAAACTTAAAGCTGGGAACTTGGAATTATCTATTTAATTTGACTAAATATTTACAGGCATGAAGCACGTCATCACTAGTGGAAAAGGAAACACTGGTAGCCCATAGCATAAAATGACAAAATAATTTCTCATATCATCATCTATAATCAAGTTATTTTAATAAGCAAGGTACTTATTATCATAGACTATTGTAGTAAAGATTACAATTATAATGGGACTGGTTTTATATGTCTAAGTGTTTCACAGGACCTAGAGAAATGAAATAATGTGCTGAGAAATTTAAATACCCAGTTTAGGGATCAGATAAGGGAAAAAAAGAACATCTGTGCTTTCTCTTTTGAGAGACAAACTAAAATGTAATTCTGTAGATGGCTAAATTATAGTACACCTTGAGTCCGTAACTTCATAGGCTCTCTACTGTCAGGACAATGAGCAGGAAGGAGGGGAATTCTGAAAATTGGGATGAAGATAATGAGCAGATTCTGATGAAACTGAGGACTTTGGACTCCTAAACTCAACCAACCTTCTTTGCCAGCAGAAGTATCACTTGTATCCCTGTCTGAAGAGGTAAATCTCACTTTACCTGAAGAATGTTTTTCCATGAGTTTGTTGCACTGTGGGGGATAACTGAACATGTTTATATTTTACTCCCTCTTCCCACATACTACCTCTCATTGAACCTACACCTATAATTATATCCAAGTCCTAGAAGTTCCTAGGGGATCAGTAGTTGTGACCCTTAAGGAAGTGCTATATGTTTCAAAGGAATTGCAAGATGTTACCAATTTGTAGCAACATAAACATGGAGAGTATTATTTGGAATGACATCTAAGGATGTTGGATCGGGGTGAAAGGAATAAAATGTTTCATTGGACTAAGTGTTTTAATATCCTTAAACTAAAATGAGATTTTGTATTCCTGTGATGTTTCACCTTGAGTGGCTGGGAATGGGCTCTGTCTGTAATGAGGTTCAAGGTGCTTATACTGAAATAAACTGAAATGCCAGAACTTCTTAACTATAAAAGGATTTACAGTACTTGAAATGCTCAAGTGGATTTATTGGGCAAGACTTTCTCACCAGTCCTCTACTCATGTCTCTCAAGAGCGTCTGGAGATGTGTCTTGCACCCAGGAGTTGAGATTTACATAGATGAGGGGAATACAGCATCCTGTAGTGGTTATTCCTTGTAGTCCAGAAATGGCAGTGGGAACTGCTGCCATGATTTCTACAGAAATACAAGGTTTCTGAGTCCACGTAGCAACACAGCTGCCAAGACTAAGTGGTCATGTTTACCATAGTGGACAATGGAGTCGATACCTTCATCAGAGTGGTTTGACCCACAGAGATCTGTGGTATTGGCTAAGTGAACAATGATGGCCCTAGGACTGAAATAGGTGAGTAAGTGCTCAACCTATGCTGAATCAGCAAAATTCCCAGGTAAGACACTTACTTGGCAGTCAGGATTATCTTTGCATTTAGGCTCCTTCATGTTCAAATCAACATGTCAGCCCACAGGTTCATCAAATGCTTTACTGGTTTCGTCTGTATCTATCAAAGACTTTCCTTCTCTCACAGGTTTCCTCTTCTCTCACATGTGTCCCCATAATCTACAGGTACCAAAGCTTCTCTCTGCCCTTACTCACTTAAGAATATCTTGTTCCTCATTTTCCCTGTCCAGTACCTATGCAAAAATCTTCCATGTTCTTCACATGTACACCAAAACCTAAAATGCATATAAAATAAATAAATGGGAAAAAAAGAATATCTTGTTCCTAAATTAACAGATAATTGTAAAATATGTATGAAAATAAAAAGCATCAAAAAGATTTTAAAAAGGACAAAGCTAACATGATCTGTGATGATATTCAGGATTTCTGACTATGTTGCTATTTCCAAAGGCCAGCAGATATTTTTCTGCCATGATTTAAAACTTATCTTGCCATCAGGGACACTGGGGTATATAATCTTCAGGAAAGCAATATCAGTGAAAAGTCAAACTTTACAGTTTTTCAGAGTCCACCTGCCACACTCGCATCACTTCAGTAAAGCCATTTTTTAATTGTGCTTACTCATGATTTCCCGAGCCGTCCTACTTTAAGGTATAGCCATGTACATTCTCATTTGGTTTTATATTTCATTGTTGTAAAGAATTTCTCTAGTTTTAGTGGTGAATTTGTTGGATCAGAGATTTATACAAACCCATCAGAATCACATTAAACCATTTCCATTATTTGTCACGACAATCATTTCCCGTAAAAATGTAGACTGTGTTCTACACCTCTGTCATCCTCAGCAGCACAGAGTAACCCAAACTCTAACTTTATAACCATCAACTTCAATGACAACAGAGGTTATTTTCTTACACATCTGCACATAGAAGTATAAAAGATACTGGTAAAAATTGCCCTAATTTAAAATTATTTGGTTTGACAATAAAAGAGAAAGCTAGATTGTAGACATATGGAATGAATGTTGGTGAATTTATGTTCACATCTGTAGAAACATATTGATGCTATTATATTTTGATTATAATTGTGCTTTACATTTGTCATGACAAAAGTGATGCAAATGTCTAATAAACTCTATGATTTATAGTGCTCATGGAAAAATAGAATTGAAAAAATTACCTTAAAAATAAAAATTTGTTTTGTGTTTGAATCGTAATAAGAATTATGACTGTGGCACTGTCCTCTGACAAAGCTTTGAGGACTCTAACAGGTATTTAAATCACTCAATAAATAAGATAATAAGCATCAAATTTAAGATCAATAAGAATCACTGAAATTAATCATTTATACTTTATTTTTACTACCCTTATTTTGCATATTTATGTCTCAACGTAACAATTTAAACCTGAACAAAGTGATAGACAAATAATTCGAGTCAGAGTTTCAAGAAAGTCTGTATATCTAATCAACTTAGGTAATTAGTAAATGAAAAATAATTAACATTAGTTGTTGGGTGTTATGAAAACCAAAGAGTAAACGAGTTCAATTTACAGCTGGGCATCAAGGAAACTACCCAAATTAGAATACAAATTCAGCTTAAATTACAGAAGATTGTGATCAGAGAAGCATGATTCTGGGCAAATCTCTCATTAAGACTCAGTTTCATAACTGTAAGAGAGGATGGTGGGCATGAGACTAGATGTATCCTTATTAGTGAGGACCCTGAGTTGCAAGCAAAATAATAAATGAGACTTTCACTACCTGAGCTACAAGAGGGAGGTAATTACTTCTTGAACAGAAATAGTCAAGAGTTCAGCTACTTCCAAACCCATCTGACTCCAGAGTTTTGTATAATTTCATGCAGAATCTGCTCCATCCCTCTGTCATGGTTTCTAGACCCTCCAAATATTATCCTATTGTCTTCTCAATTCTAATAAAAATTCTGCTTCCAACTGGTCCCAAAAAAGACAGGAGATTGTTTGCCATTGAGTATCTTTTGAGTCATGAGCTTATATCTGCACCAGTTTCAGAAGCCACGGAGGCCAAATATTCTAATGACCTTTACTCTTTAAATCCCTGGAGATGGATAGGACAAGGAATTGCTCACACATTGACCAGGAGTCATGAGGAGAGAGAAAAAGGGGTACTCTTCATCTGCACAAGGCATTGCCCTAAAGGCTAAAACAGCTACAGTCCACTGCTATCTTAAATAAATCTTCCAGGTTTTACATCCGACACTTTATTATCTTTATTCGGAAGCCCCTGTTTCCCTTCCCAGCAGTTGAGGACTTAGGAAAAGAGCAAATGGCACTACCAGAATGACTTTTATGTAGTATCGGCCTTCCTTGGATCACCATGTATAATGTCACATATTTAGTAGGTCAGGTATCTTCCAAGGAATATACCACGCAGCATTACATGGGTCATCCAAATCCTTAGGTAATTACTCCCTCTTTTTAGTGAAGTACCAAGAATTTCAGAATCTCAACCCATAAACTTAACACCAGTTTCATTCCACAACACAGTTTAATAAAACATATTTTTTCTATGCATGCTAAATAATTCACAATACACCTAAAAAAGTAGAGAAGCATCTAGGAGAGCAGTGCTTGGGAAGATATATTAGGCTTCAATTTACTAAATTTATTATGAACAGATGATCTACTCCCATTATTTGAAGACTGGCATTCTTGAGGGTGCAATTTTTACTATTCCTGTTAGTTCTTATTTTACCCCAATGGGATTAATGAAGAGAAAGGAAGGAGGCAATTGTGTCTTTGGAGAGGATGCTTGGCTCTGTCTGATGATATTTTTGGCTACCATAACTAGAGGAGAAACTGCTACTGGCATCTAGTGGGCAGAAGCCATGGATGCTGTTAAACATCCTACAGTTTACACACAACAAGGAATTATCCCCACACAACAAGGAATTATCCCACCCCAAATGTCAAAAGTGCCAAAATTCAAAGATCGTGCTTACCTTTTTCTTTCAACTTTTGAGATACTTGTCTCATCATTCCTATTTATTTTTTCTTTTACTCAGCAATAATTACCAATCCCATCAATGGAAAAATATTTCATGGTACTGATCAGAGACTCAGAAGAGAGTGTGTGAGCCCTTACCAAAATAACTAAAGAGTCCTTTTATTTTAAAACACTGGTACGTGGAAAGAAATAGTCCAGATTTCCGAGATATACGAGAGGTTGTGATGCCCAGAAATTAACATGGAATTAAAGGGATACTATATTAATTGGAAAACTCCATCAGCTCTTGGATAATGTATAATGGATCATTTTCTCTCTACATGGGATGTAAGTTGCTAATGGGGAGGTGCTTACACAGAGGACTTGGATGGGACAACTAAATACTTTTTAAATTATTAATTCACAAAATTCCTCATCTCCCAGTATTTCAGACAGATTATGGTCAGGATATGCAGGTTACTCCTCTGTGATTTTAAGAGCTGCACATCTGCCACTTCAGATTAACTCTATCATTGACTTTCTCCTTTTGAAGAAATATAAAGAAGACGTATTCATTGAGAAGAAAAAATGTTTTAATAATTTATGTTTCAATACCTAAAAATGAAAAGGATAGTTCCAAGGAAATTTTAACTACCTTTATAGGCCCCAGTGTCCACATGGCTCGCCACATAGTTTTGGTAGTGGTTCTCCACATTTTTCCATCAGCATTCTTTCTACCTAGCCCCTCAAGCGAAACCTTTGTGTTCACTGAGAACATTTTTGTAAGAAGTTGTATTTTAAAAAAATTAAAATTTTGAATTTTTTTGCATTTTTTTTTTTTTTACGGAAACACTTTACCACTATTGCATAGCGGTGAAGCACTGAATGGACTTCTGATGGTTGAGAGAGTATATTAACTCAACTTATTTCTTTTTTCCCTTCAATAGTTTTTGTTCTTTTGCAAATACTTTAAATGCATTAGTTTCTTAGGTATTTTATGAGTGATTAATGTTTAATTCTTAACATAAATGTAATATACAGCTACACTCTACAGTGGAGAAAAGATTACCTTTAGAAGGCATTGAGTACAAAATTTAGGTTGATAATATGTCATATACAGTAGTGTTTTTCCAGATACAAAAACATAATTACAGTACAAGTTTGCTTTGACTAACTTCACTTAACCAGAACTCCCAGAAAGCCAAGGTTTATCCTCCTCAGGAATTTTAGCAATAAGGGAAAAGCATGCCTCCCTGTAAGATATCTATTTGATAGTTCAAAACTTGATGTAATTACTTAGAATTATGTTTATTTTAGGTATCTTAGAAGCTACCAGTTAGCCAAAATCAGGTGGAAAAGGCATATGAACCTTTTTATAAATCAAATGCAAAAAACTTAAAGGATTAAAACAAAATTACAAACTGATTATTTTATTAGGATATTATTACAGTCCTAGAGGCCAGAAGTTTCTCGATACAGAGGGTGGAAGTCTTAATAATCTCAATATCCAATGCAGAGTAAAATAAATACCATATCTGAATCCCAATTACAGTCTGAGCAAATCCTGTGACACCAGGATTATAAGGACCTATCTCACCCTCTGCAAGCTGAGGTGTCCAACGTAGCCCTTGCTCATACGACACTCTGACAGTATTGCAGTTATGCTGCTGAGAATCTTGATGTGTTAGACTTAAGAATACTATCTAGTGCTCGCTTCGGCAGCACATATACTAAAATTGGAACGATACAGAGAAGATTAGCATGGCCCTTGCGCAAGGATGACACGCAAGTTCGTGAAGCATTCCATATTTTGCGCAGTTTGCGAAGATCATTTCAGTATCTGCTAATCTAGCACTAAAGAAAGAGTTTAAGTAAAAATGGGTGACACCCAGTAACGAAATTGTGATTTTCATTACAAAATTTTTTTTTTTAAAAAGAATACTATCTAATAGGCTGAATATTAAAATCCTAATGCAGACTACAAAAATGCAATCAAACTGGGCTGAGTAAATTCTGGCTCTTGTTGGCCATTTCTGCAGAATAATAGTCCTGACTGGGTTAGTCTTTCTATAGTGAGGCTGGCAACTATTTTAGGCCCTTAACGTGATGTAATTATTCACATTCACATTTCCAAACCCTCCAATTGTTCTTGTATAACATAAATCATATTCTTTAACTTTCAGTATGGAAGTATAGTGAGTGCCCAATCCAACTATACTTTTTGAAAATGTAAATGTTATGGAATATAAATATTTAGCTATAATAAGATTATAATTTTGCAAGAACAAACATGAAAACTTAGAAAAATTGAAAATCTTCATAGAGTAATTAAATTGGTGAAATTTCATTTTTTACCAGCTCTTCATTAACATAATTTAATAACATTTCTTAATAGATAAATTGATATGGTGTTTATTTGTATATGTTATTTTTGAAAAGTAAGTGAAAGAATTTGGAATAAAGAACGCTAAAAGTTCAACGCACTCTTTTAAATAAAAATAGTAATTATAAAAAAAAATTAATGAATGGAGGTCCAATCAAGATAATGGAATTGAGTTGTTTGCATTGATTAAAATAGTATCAAATTGAAAACAGGTTAATCAAGAATTAGTTGCATTTCACTTTGAAAGGTTTTGGTAAAATGTACTTATTGTGGGTATCACCAATATTGAAATAATATATCATTTATCGTAGAGGCAGTTGGCTTTACTATCAAAGATGTTAGCTTCCTTTAAAGGTACCCATATCTGTCTGGAGAGTATTTCTCAGCCACCTTTTTTTTTGTTGTTGTGACCATGTGACTTTTTCTTGCCATGGTCTGTGGGGAAAATGATGTGTCTCATTTCTTGGTCAATAGGATTAAAAAACACATTTGCCCCTCTACTTATCTCCTTCCTCTGTGGGTTGCATGTTGCCATTGAGGGTCATCTTGAAAGGAACATGAGCCAGTGAACATGCTGTGGGGTATGGATAGCAGCCTTCCTGCTGCTACCACCGTGTCAATTTCACTTTACTTGGCTACCACCATGTCAATTACACTTTACTTGGCTACCACCATGTCAATTATTACACTTTACTTGGCTACCACCATGTCAATTACACTTTACATTACAAAGAAATCTCAGATGTTTTAATTAATTGGAACCTAAGAGTTTTCTGTTATAACACACGGTGTAACCTCAAACAAGGGTACACTATCTTGCTTTCTAATACTATCCAACTTTTTCTTGCTTCCCAGATCCTTCATCCATGATGGACATGCATTAAAATACTGCCAATGCCAGCACAGAATAAAAGCAGATTCTCTTGGTAAACTTCACTGTGGACACCTTCCTCAGAATAGAGAAATAATTTTTTTACTGTTTTAAATATTCCCTGGGAAAAAGGCATACATATTTGGAGATTTTCCCCAGAAAATTAGGTAAAAACTCAGGAAATTTCTTTTCTTTTTTTTTTTTTTTTTTTTTTTTTCGACAGTTTTGCTCTTTGTTGCCCAGGCTGGAGTGCAATGGCGTGATCTCAGCTTACCACAACCTCCGCCTCCTGGGTACTGTACAGGCAATGCTCCTGCCTCAGCCTCCCAAGTAGCTGGGACTACCGGCTGCGCCACCATGCCCAGATAATTTTTTGTATTTTTAGTAGAGACGGGGTTTCACCATGTTGACCAGGATGGTCTTGATTTCTTGACCTCGTGATCCACCCGCTTCGGCCTCCCAAAGTGCTGGGATTACAGGAGTGAGCCACCGCGCCCAGACAACTCAGGCAATTTCTAAGCAGAACCAACTCAGATGAGGATCAACAGCAGAGTGGAATCTAAATCATTTTTTAAAGATTAAGTGAGCGCCGGGCATGGTGGCTCACACCTGTAATCCTAGCACTTTGGGAGGCTGAGGTAGATGGATCACCTGGAGTCCAGAGTTTGAGACCAGCCTCACCAACATAGTGAAACCCCATCTCTACTAAAAATACAAAACTTAGCTGGGCATTTTGGTGGGCACCTGTAATCCCAGCTACTCAGAAAGGTGAGGCAGGACAACTGCTTAAACCCAGGAGGCAGAGGTTGCAGTGAGCCAAGAGCATGCCTTGGCAACAGAGTCCACTCTAGCCTGGGGGACAGAGCAAGACTTTGTCAAAAAGAAAAAAAAAAAAAAGAGTGAATAAGCACACAGAAGGGTAGGACCATGCTATAGATGCCTTTTTTGGATATTGAATGGTTTTGCTTTTGCTTTCATGTTAGTTTATTAAATACACTTTTATTATAATCTTTAAAGCCATAATATTATTTATGTCAAAAAAGCATTTCAAAGAAGTCCCTATTTGTGAAAGTGCTCAACGAGATACTACTCTCAGTGCATCCTCACCTCCCTGACTCTGTAACTTTGCTTCTGCAGATATGATAGAATGAAACCCAAATTTTGTTTATTCACGCTACTTCAATGTAAAATAAATCAAATTTCTTATTAACCTACTTATAAATAATCAGAGATAGACAATATAAGGTATTCTGTATCAAAATCCTTACTCCTTCAAAAGGGCATGCATAGAGTAGACATCACCAAAATTTCCTGATATGTTATAATTTCATATTGTAAAGAGCGTAAGAGAAATGTTATTCATTGGAATGCATCTGATAATCCAATAAAAGGAGAAGAAACAGGAGAAATAAAGTGAAAGTTAAGAAAATGTTACTTTTAATTAGGAAGCCATTAAATCCCTCTGGCTGATTAAAAAACTAAGTAGACAAATAGAATGAAAGTGCTGGTGTATGCCCATTCCCTAGAGAATGAAACAATTACCACTGGATTAATTTGGCTTCTAAAGAAAACATAAAATGCACATTCCAGTTGTATTTAATTGATTTTGTGTAAAAACACTGTCCTATTAACAAAATGATAAAATTGTTTCACTGCTCAACAAGAGGCAACTCAGCATTATTGATTTTGTCACTGCATTCCTCATCTTTCCACTGCATGCGGTTGGCCTGCGATAAGCACACAACAACGACTGTGGTATTTGAAAGGGAGGTCTCCGCAGAGTAATCCTTCTCCTCTCCTACTGTGAAAAAAAAGAATAACCATGGAAAAGAATAAAAAATAAAGCTGACAGTACCAGGCAGCCACCATTCTGCCTGTTCAAGTTTGGCATCATATTGCTTTGATTCATACCATAGGTGGTCACTTTTTTTTTTTTTTTTTTTTTTTTTAAAAAGAACATTCAGAGCTTATATCTCTTATTACTGGGAAAAAGTGTGAAAGACAAAAATTTAAAAAAATGGTCATTTAGTTTTCAGAGTAATGACATGAAGACATGATCCTAAACATAATTCATATTGCCGAATGGGTGACATCTGCAGAACAACAAGAAAGAACAATTCTGCAGTGGCGTCTGAGGACAATGATGATGAGTGAATATACAAGGGAGGAAGCAAAAAATAGAGACATCCACAGACTGACACCTGCAGCATTAATAGTGAGTTATACTCCTCTCACCCTGGAACTCGCTGCACAAAGCTGCCCACATATGAAGTAGCTTAATAAAAAATCAACACCTGCAATTCAAGTGTTTACCCCTGTAATTTTTATTTGATGTGCAAATCTGAAAAGACAGCTTGCTTTGTGATGCTTGTCACGTACTAACATGATGCCATTGTTCCTTATTAACAGTCACATAGAGCTTAAGTTGTATTTGAGCTTCAGTTTCCATGGGAATGACTATGTATCTCTTTCAATACTCCTCTCCCCTGGACTCCACAAAGTGAATTTTATAACTCACATTACTGCTTCTCAAACCACTTGTGGTCCAGGATCTTATTTTTTTTTTTTTGTCTTATTTCCAGGCTATCACACCTTCTGCATGTCACCATTACTCAGCTCATTCCACACATGACTCATCATGCAAACTGGTCTGTATACTCTATTGAATGACTAAAATCAATTAACTGTAATATGTGTTTGGATGTTGCAGCAGTGTCTCACAGCTCTGAGAGTTTCTAAAATTTAGTCTTTATTTCTGTGTTTACCTTATTGTGGTTCAGAAACAAAGAATTTTCTTACTAGCCCCAGTCTACAAACAATATTTGGATTAGCACTCTATTGTATGATAACCCAGATCACACACAAAAATTAGAAGACTGACGTAAAAATCATTAAAACCACACACATTCATAATATTCAAAATTTGCTGAAAACTTATCTGGCTTTTTGAAAATGATAAGATACTAGACAAAAAATTATATTTCTATAAACAGTTAAGGTCTAGAAACTTAGAGAATTCAAAACAAATACATGATGGTTGTTTAAAATACTCTTCACAAGGATAAATATTGGATTCTTTTAGTCTTACAAATATTTTTTACCTTTGCCCTGGGAAGTCTTTAAGTTGCTTAGAGACAGATTAATCTAGAATGACATTTTGTCTAGGGTTAATATTTTTCACTGCTGCGACAAAACCTTTTGGAATAATCTGTCAATATTCCATGATTTTTGACATTCTTCACTCTTGTTGATGACAAAAGGAATTATTTTCAGCCTGTTCTTACTTTGAAGATTATTCCCTCCAATATTTTCAATAGTTATTTTCCTGGCCTTGGTTAGTTTTCTCATGTGCATGTGCAATCAGCAGTAAGCTGGAGACTAGAGTAGAACCTTCTGCCTATACCCAGAGCTTTCACTATCTTTTCTCTCTAGTACTCTATCTTGCAAGTTCTAGCCATGATGGCCTCTGAAGATTCCCATGTCTGCGTCCTCACCTCACGGAGACTGCTAGATACTGCCTGGATTCCTGTCCCCCACACAGCATCCTGTAAACTGTAGCCAGGCAGTAAGTTAGGGCAATCATGAGCTCAGCTCTTTCATTTTCCATTGCTTTGGGGTCACTGACCTTCATTGCATGATATCCAAAAATTATTTAACGTATCTTGTTGATTTTTCAGTGTATTTAGGCAGCTTATATCTTTTCCCTATTATTCTATTTTGGTCAGAAAAAGACCCATCTTTCTTTATTTTTCCTGGAGGATATTTTATATTGTATCTAAAATATTATCAATTTTTTTTTTTTTTTTTTTGAGATGGAGTTTCGCTCTTGTTACCCAGGCTGGAGTGCAATGGCGCGATCTCGGCTCACCGCAACCTCCGCCTCCTGGGTTCAGGCATTCTCCTGCCTCAGCCTCCTGAGTAGCTGGGATTACAGGCATGCACCACCATGCCCAGCTAATTTTTTGTAGTTTTAGTAGAGACGGGGTTTCACCATGTTGACCAGGATGGTCTCGATCTCTTGACCTCGTGATCCACCCACCTCGGCCTCCCAAAGTGCTGGGATTACAGGCTTGAGCCACCGCGCCCAGCCTATCAATTTTATCTAATTTTTCATTTTGACACACATCAAGTTGTAGTTAATATTTAGTAAGAATTTTTGTTAAGCTTATTCCATAACTATAGATTCATTGTTTTTTTTCTCAGTGATACTAAATATGAATAACGTTTTATAAATGTTCCATATATATTTGAGGAAAATATGGTTTTATGTACAGTGACAGATGGATCTATGATAACCATGTGAGAAATTTCTTTGTTGATCAATGCAGCCTTTGATAATATTTCAAATTTTATAACCAATCTAGTTTAAAAACATATGTAGCTTAACAAAGAAATTTTTTAAGCTACATAGTAAAACTAGATCTTTCTTGAGATATCTATTGCATGATACCTACAGCATAATATAAAATACTAAGCAATGCACACACATGTACATAATTTGTGTATTTTGTAGCTATGCAAAGTTTTGAAAATTATTTAACGATTTTTTCCATATATTATTATGGAGGGTATACTTTTAGTTCAATTGGTCCTTTAAGCTTTAAATCCTAAATTTTCTGAGGGGACCTATTTTATCTTTATCACACACCAATCTGACTTTGACTCCACCATTGAAACACTGTTGGAACATCTCTTCTGCCTACACTATTAAAACTACTCTTGCTATAATAAAATCATGAATAAATGTCATATCGTCAAACTCAATGGATTTTGTTTCTCCAACTCATTTAATCTTTCAGCAACATTTGATATAGTCAATTATGAATTCCTTCATGATACCCCCTTTTTTTCTTGTGTGACATTTTTCATGTTTGCCTTTTCTACCACAACTCTGGCATTTCTTCTTTTTAAATTTGTAGGCTTTATTTTTTAAAAGTAGTTTTAGATTTACAGAAGAAAAAATGAATAGATAATAAAGAAAGTTTCCTAAACCTACTCTACTGCACACAATATTTTCTGTTACTAACATCTTGCATTGGTATGGAACATTTGCTATAATTGATGAACAAATATTGGCATGCTATTATTAACTAAAGTCCATAACTTACATTAGGGCTCACTCTTTCTGTCATACAGGTCTATGAACAAAGTTTTGACAAATGGATAGTGTCATTTATTTACTATTACAGTATTATACAGAATAATTTCATTGTGCTGAAAATCTGTGCTTCACCTATTCATCTCTCCCTGAGTTTCTCTGAACCCATGACATCCTGTGGTCTTTTTCCTTTCTCCAATGCTACCATTTAAAAGATGTGAAATAGTTGGAATCATAGAGTATGTAGACTTTTCAAACTATTCTCCAGCTAAGTGAATTCACTGTCTTCCAAGGTGCTGGGTAGAGACACTTGGAAGCCATACTTATCTATCCTCCTCTCACCACCTACAGAAAATGCCTTACCAGTCTTACCTAGGACATCTCCACAATATTTGTTGAATCTCTTTGTTCATGACACACTTTGGCATGGTAAAAACGATTGGAACATCTCATTTGTACTAATACAGCATTGTTCCAATAGTCTTAACAATCTCCCTAACATACTTTATAAAACTCTCTCCCCAATACACTCCCTACCGAATATCCTAGACAATTTTTAAAAGTGAAAAATAGTTCTCACCCTTCCTCTTCTCAAATACTTACAGCCCCCACCCTGCACTTAAAATGTGAAACCCACAACATAATCTAATGTATAAGCTTCTGCATTAATGTAGCTTCTTTCATCCTCTCATGTCTCGCCCCTCACCAACTTTTCCTTCATCTTCAGCAATCTAATTCTGTCGCTCTTTTTTTGAAGGTCAGTCTTCTTCCTGACATAGGCCTTTCCCTAGGCTGATTGCTCTATCTGGAATATTCAACCCTCATCCAATAAAGATCATTTCTTCGGGGAAGAGTAAAATTAGGTCCCCAAATTAAATTAGGCTATCCTGGTATCTTCTCTAATGGTACTATGTAGTGTTACTTCATAGCACTTACCATGTTTTTCAAATTTCTTAATTGATTCTTGGACTGGTACCTATTTAATCATCTGGTACATATTTAAATAATCCAAAGAAAATATCTTCTGAAGAAGAAGACTTCTTCCCAGCTTGGTGACCGCAGTCCAATTTCCTTTTTTCAGACACAACGCTTTTCTACCTCTTCCTTGTATGTTGTTCCAGAGGCACTCTACATATATGTGAGCATTTGTGTGTGTGTGTGTGTGTGTGTGTGTGTGTGTGTGTGTGTTTGTATTATCGGTCTCTCCACCTGTACTTAAAGTTCCACAAGGTCACATCCAAGTTTACTTTGTTCAACTTTACATTCTTTATGTGCCTAGTATAATATAAAGTAAGCCCTCCATAAATAGCCATATGTGTTCATGAAGGCTTTCAGAATAAATGTCCAAGAAGAGAAAACAAGAACAAGAATTACCATAGTTTTCCCCTTATCCATGGGGAATATGTTTCAAGATCCCCAATGGATTCCCGAAACTGAGGATAGGGATAAATCCTATGTACACTATGTAGGTTGAATTGATAACTGTGATAGCTGCTAAGTGACTTATTGGTGAGTAGTATACACAGCATGGACACACAGGTCAAAAGGATGATTCAGGTTCTAGCAGGATGGATCAGGATGCCACAAATTTTATCTCATCATGGTATTCCAAAAGGTGCATGCTTTAAAACACATGAATTTTTTTTTTCTGAAATTTTCCATTTAGTATTTTCAGACCATGGTATATCACAATTGACCACAGGTAACTGAAACCTTCGAAAGCAAAACTCCAGATACCGGGGCACTACTATAATGGAATGACGGTAGGATGGAAGGAGTATGTTTTAGGCCGAGGAAACATTACAGACTCCATAAAAGCTGCAAGTGAATGAGCATTTGGAGAATGGCAATCACTGATTGGGCTACAGCCAGAGATATTGAAAGGAGTGTTAAAAGAGGGGCTAAGAAGCTGAAGAGCTATCTTGAATGACTCAAGATCAAGTGGAAGTGAAATTATGCAACAGTTGAGTTTAAATGACTCCAATCAGTTATCTATTTACTATAATGCTCATTGTATGGCATGTTAGGTGTAATAAAATTCCAAATGGAAACAGGAAATAAAGAAAACTAGGTCAATGAGAATTTCTCGATTTAGAAATGATAATAAAATTGTATCTTCCTGAGAAGCAGCATGCTAACATTTACAAATCCAATATTCGCAGGGATGGTGTAAAGCAGAGATGACACCATACAATTACCTGTGAACCATGCCAGTATAGTTGACGTAAGGAAACAGGATATAATTAATTTGCTTATCCATGCAAATTAACTGAAAGTAAGTGGTGAAAATTATATAGAGAACCAATTCAAAATTCATTTTACATGAAAACTCAAAGATGTAGAGGAAGGCTGAAAAGATTAATATCCTTTCCTTTCAACTTGTACTGGTTGACAAAAGAGACATATTCAGTCTCAAAGGCCAAATAACCAATGTTAGCCATACAGTGACTGGGGTGGATTTAGCAGTGTTATTGGATTATGAGCTCCATGCATTGCTTTTCTCATTCACTAACTAAATTTTAGCAAGGCAACATTTTTTCAGCATTCTTGAGATCCAGCCACTTTTTTATACCCACTATCAATTCTCCATCTGAGAATACTTTTACGCCATAATTGGGACATATAGAGTCCCTAATTGGTTTCCCTCTCTCATTTCCAGTGACATTTCTAAAGTGAAAATCTGATCTTCTCACTTGCCTTAAAACCCTTAATGGCTCTTTCTATCGGCCTTGGGATATGGTTCACATCCTCTGGCTGACTTTTGAATCCTTTTTGAGATCTGGCCTCTACTTATCTCTCTAGCTTCCCCTCGTTTCTCCCTCGTTTTCCCTTTCTGCTCCAGCCAGCCTGCTGTACACCCAGTAGGTCTGCACATATAACGTTTCCTCTGCTAGACATCATGTGTTCCCCATTTCTTCTGCTTCAGGATTCAGCTTAGACAGAGGCCTTCCCTGAGTATCAATGCCTAGTCTGGTGTTCCTCCTCTGTGCTTCCAAGACACTCATCAATGTCTACTCATCTGCCTCTTCTGACTTTTCACTATTCCATCGAGAGCTCCCAAAAGTAGCTATTCTGCCACATATATCTTTTTGTCAGAGGATTTCACCTAATTTCTGACAGCCAGTTTCTTATCAATTAAACAATAACATAATAATTCTAGCAGCTACTATAAATTACTTAATTTATGCCAAATATTTTATATTCTTTTCCTAGTTTAATCTTCAAAGTAGCTTCATAAAATAAATATGATCTTTTTTTTTTTTAAGAAAGGAAAACTTGGGTTCATAGAATTTTTAATTTCCCAGCACCAGACTAATATTGGTTAAAACTGGACCCAACTTACACCTGTTGGATACAGAATTCTATTCTTTTAGATGGTGCTATACCTCCTTTCAATGAATGGGTATGTAAATAAAATAAAAACAAGTTCAGGCCAGGTGCAGTGGCTCACTCCTGTAATGTTAGCATTCTGGGAGCCCGAGGCAGGCTGATTGCTTGAGCCCAGGAGTTTGAGACCAGCCTGGACAACATGGAGTCACTCTGTCTCTACAAAAAATGCAAAATTTAGCCAGGTGTTGTAGTACATGCCTGTAATCCCAGCTACTTATGGGCTGAGGCAGGGGGATTCCTTGAGTTTGGGAGGTCGAGGCTGCAGTGAGCTGTGACAGTGCCACTGCGCTCCCCCAGTCCTACTGATGCAACTGAGAATCAAGCAAGGTTTTAAGACCTGAGAAAATATGCCATCAGCCTAAATATGCAGTTTTGACTAAGTGTAAGGTACCAAAATCATCCCATAAAACATCCTATAAAGAACTTATGTTATCATTTCTTTCTTGGCAATGTTCAAACAATATGTGAGTCAACCTATTAGCAATTTTCTGAATTGCTTTTTATGTCAAAGCACTTTAACACCATAGTTCTGCAAATTGTTAAAAAATGCAAAAGGAAAATGTTCTCTGTGCTCTGTTTTACTATGTCTTTTATGCTGACAGATTAGCACCAAAATTAGTGAATTGATAACGTAGGTCCTTAACAACTGATTTGCCAAAATATGCTACAAATCAGTAAACAAATTAATACATGCATGGAGACAATTATATTTCAGAAGATGATTTCATTTATCTCTATCTCAGAATTCATGTATATTGTACCTATTAATACATTTGTTTTTCATCTAGAGTCATTATTTTCTATTACTCTCTACTTTGATATTGATTATTACTGTTGTTCTGTGCTATTTTTCTAATTTTCTATGTTAATTGTTAGGCCCTCTATGCATTTCACAATATTAACTTGAGACTTGGAGGTAATTTCTATTCTATCAATCTAGGCCAATTTATTTTTTTTTCCAAATCTACCAATCCCCTATCATTCTGAAAATATAAATTTTTGGAAGAGACTATATAAAGTAAATGTTTAGGGGAAAACCACATCCTAAAAAAACTTTTCAAAATTTAGAGAAAACATGCCCTAATGACCGAAGGATTTTTGAGTCCTAAAACAATGGCATTTTAAGAGGTAGAAAATAGCTTGCCAACGTCTATTAATTATTATTAAATAAGAATAACAAATAATCATTAATCACTCTAAACCTTCTCTTCAAGAAGCTAAAAATAATCAAAATTTTATGAAATTTCAGGTTAGGTTTCATAATTCTGATTCTTTTGTTGCCTCGCTCTTCTCTTTCATATCTCTAGAACTTCCATTTGATTCATAAGAATCATCATAAGGGATATAGAAGAAAAAAGACAATCTTTAAAACTGTTTCAGGACAGATGTTTTTGTTTCCTTGTTTTTCTTATTCTTTCTTTTTTTTTTTTTTTTTTTTTTTTTTTTTAAGCAGAAAGTTAAATAGGCAACAAAGAAGAAAGAAAGAAGAAAGTAACTCCCTGTTAAAGAGAGAGGAGTGCTTTGAATGGAGAAAACCACATGTGAGGCGGAAAAGCAGTTGGCTACATTGGGAGGCTGGAGCAGGTGGTGTCTGATTTGCATAGGGGATTTTGCCCAGGGGATTGGTTTGACCAGGTGTGTCATTCACATAGCCAGCAAAATACATGGCCCTCCCACCCTGGCCTTTTAATATGCAAATGTAGGTCACTATGATGTCCTGTACCCATGGAGTCATCTGGAGGAAGACATGATACCTGGCACACGTGTTGACAAGGAGAAGAGGGCAGGAATCAGCATGTTGGATGGATCCAGTTTCTAATCACTGACATTTGCATATTAAGGTTTGCTGGCCTGGCTTTTCAAGCTGCTTCTCTGTTAGAAAACAAATGTTTCAGGGGTTGCTTTTTATTAAAGGAAAATTCTGCCTAGAACCTTCACCATTTCTAGCTGCCTAAAAATTGTTTCTTAATAATTCCTGTATTATTCCTCCCTCAAGAGAGGTAAATCTAATTGTTGTTAGGGATTGTTGGACGAGGATTCTTTCTGGCTACTTCCTGCCGAAAAGAGGCATCAGGACAGATACTTTGAATCCTATGAATGAATTTTTAGTGCCAAAGGCAGATTACTTGGCAAAGGCTTTGCTCCAAAAACAGTAATAATAATAACAAACATAATATCAATAATAGTATCTATCATTTGATGAGTTCTTTCTGTAAGCCAAGTTACTGTTACAAGTTTTATGTACATTATTCCATTTAGTTCTCTCACCTGCATGTAAAACATAAAAGTGCTATAAAAATCATCCCCATTTGCCAGATGAGGAAGCTAAATATCTTGTACAAGCACACAGAGCCAACAAAGGGTAGAGACGGGTTTCAAAATCCTGTTAACAGACACCAGATCTGCTCTCAACCAAGGCCAAATGGCTAGGATTTCTTACCCAGTGTGTATGCTAAGAAGAACTCTTCTGCTAAGATTGTCTTTTTCAAATATTTTAGATGGCGCTATATATTTAGAAAATGCAGCATCAAGAATCCAAAAGAAGCCTGTATTTACAAGTTTTTAATGCAAGTACCTTAAAAATTATTTCTGTTACCTGCTCATTGATTTGAAGTCCTATGCTACCAGGGGAATAATGTCTAGTATTTTTACCATGCCCTAAGTACGGCCTTAGGGCAAGACAAACAAAACTCCTTGGGCACAAAATTCAAGGAGACACTCACTCTTAGTGTATGTAGTGCAAAGACAGGGTCATCACTGAAGAGTGAGAGCCTCCTTAAATTTTGCTCCCAGGCCCCTCACTATACATATATATAATATATACATTATATATATGTGTGTATATATATATATATATATATATATATATATTATTTTTTTTTGAGACGGATTCTGGCTCTGTTGCCTAGGCTGGAGCTCAGTGGCATGACTTTGGCTCACTGTAACCTCCACCTTCTAGGTTCAAGAAATTCTTTTCCCTCAGCCTCCGAGAGCTGGGATTACAGGTGCCCACCACCATGCCTGGCTAATTTTTGTATTTTTAGTAGAGACAGGATTTCACCATGTTAGCCAGACTGGTCTCAAGTAATCTACTTGCCTTGGCTTCCCAAAGTGCAGGGATTACAGGTGTGAGCCACCATGCCCAGCCTGTTCCTAATAATTTTATTGTAAAATCTGGATTTGACTCCCTTGGCTTAAAGTCAGCAAAGAAACTTTGTGACCACCGACCAGTGGAAAATAGTTTATTTTCTAATGACTTGCCCTCTTTTGTTTCCCTTCAGAATTATTTGCATATGCAGAAAAATATCTCGAGTCTTCACCAAAACATTTCATTTTCTAGAATGTTTTCAAAGAAAAATCATGATTATCTTGGTATTGACTGGTAGATCATATACATATCAATTAGACAAATGGGATATTAACTGTCCTAGGATGCTGTGTTCCAAATATAAGTACTCAAACACTATTCACTAAATTTCCTTCATAAAATAAAATTCTACAATGCTAATAAGCTTGGGATGAGTTTGGAGGTCATGGCGTTTGATAACATTTTTAAGTCTACAAAGCATCTTCAGGTGGAATGATCCTCTAGTGATATTTTTAAGATATAAAGGTTATTGTTGCAATTTTCCAAATTAAAGATCTGAGATTAGATGAGAACATGGGGCTTACACAGTGCAACTGTGTAGCTGAATCAGGTTCCAACAGAGGTTTTCTTTTTTCAAGTCCTTTTAGTTGGTCTTAAAATCATTAATTAAGTAATTAAAATATTTTCTCTTCTCAGAATTTCAAACTAGTTAAATGAATGTGCGTACCTGGAAAATTCTGCTTCTTCAAAACTTTTTGTACTCTATAGGTTTTCTGGATTTTAATCAATATGATAAAATGATTTGGATAGGTTGATGTCAGTTCCTATACACTGTGCCAGCATCACTAGCCTGGCCAGATCGTTCACCAAATACAAAGCATGCCTTTGTATTGTTATGCAAATCTCCCATATGCTCATCATCTGTTAGGGTGAGGGTTTTTAACCAGCTGGGAAACAGATTCCAGAGTCATAGCCAAATACCTGCTTTGATACAGGTGATACTGGTTGGGAAAACATGGCTTGAAACTGTGGCCAAAGTATAATTCCTATTGATTAATATACCCAATTTCTTTTAATTTAATGCAACTTGTTTTTCACGCTTCCATGTATCTGCCCTTTGGTGGTACCCTCCCACAATGACTGGACTTAGACATGTAACTTGCTTTGTGAAATGGGACAGAATCAAACTTCCTGCAAACAAAGGCTTAAAATTAATGCTCTACAGTTCTGTTTAACTTTTTTTGCAATTCTTGCCATCACTGTGAGGAAATACTTTGACTAGTCTGCTGGAAGAATGTGAGTAACACATGGAGAATGAGTGATCTCAGCCAAAGAATTCCAGGCTTGTCAGCCCATTCAACCCTCTAACTGACCTCAGATATGTGAAGGAGCCCAACTGAGATCAGACAAGGCTTGCCCAGATCAGCGGACGGAGCCAGCTAGTAAGCTGTTGTTGTTTTAAGTAATGGTAATAAAAAGAATGCTTAACATTGCGGTATTTTTTATGTAGCAATAGCTAACTGATACACTATTCTTAAGCACACCCTTCAATCATAGGCAGAGAAGCTAGAAAACTCCATAGTCAAGATCTTCTCCATCCTGTTCCTAAAAGGGCAAAGAGGGTCCAGAAAAGTTTATCACATGGAAGGAAGAAAGAAGAAAGAATAGAATAGTTTATAGCTTATTGTTGGCAATCCTAAAGAGTAGCCATGGGTCAGTCAGGGCTCATGTTAAGTATCAGCCACTACTGCATTAACCCCACTTAGTAGAATAATGTAACTTAATGGATGCCACACTGAACTAAACTCTGAAGCAGAAAATTTGTCTTTGGGAAATGTCAAAGAGGGTGGAGAGAAATGAATGGCAGATATAGAGGCTGGATGTAGCGTTTTTACCAGGGTTGATTTTCCTGAGACTACAAACACAGAAGAGCAAGTGAAATTTTTACTTCATGAACTATCATCAGTTTGGAAGACAGAATATTTCATCTCTCTATTTGAACTCTACCAAAATATGCATTTATTGAGCCCTTTCTATTTGCAAAGCACTATGCTAGAAGTCCAACAGATAGTCTGGCACTTGCTTCTTGTATCACATACAAATTAGACGTTACAATGACACACAGTAGAAATTAAAATCCTTATTTACACATGAGAAGAAAATAAGTCATAATAGATTTTTATCAGCTGATCCACAGCCACTAAGGTAGTAAATTCAAGAACCAGGTCTGCAGCACATGTTCTTTATGTTAGGATCCAACCTTCTTGTAGCATGCTAGGTAAGTATCATTTAGAGGCCCATGTACTCAAAGATCTTGTGATGTGATGTATGTTTGTGTGTGCACATGCACATATGTGTATATTTCTGTGCTAGGTACTGTAGGAACACATCCTTGTTGTTTGAAAGAGGGTTTTTTTTTTTAGCAGAAAGCAAGAGATACGCTCAGAGCTCTAAGATCAAACTAGAAACTATCAGCACATACATACATGTAATTCCTATTGTATATCTCAAGTCCCCATTGTGTGATGACCACAAAGTTATCTGATACTCATTGCCCTTTTATTACACAGTTTCTAGCCTTGTCATTAATTTACTACCCAAAGGTCTTCACCCTAAGGCAACTCTCTCTTTCTTCAAGTTATTTTCTCATCACAACTTCCACTGCTTTCTTTCTTACAATCATCTGAATAAATAACCTGCCAGTTTATAAACTAAACTTACACATTTTCTCTTGCCTTTCCTTTTTCTTCAAAACAAAGCAGACTGCTGATGAAGAGAGTTTGCCAAAAGGCCAGTGACCTGCATTTTTTGAGCAGAATAGCAATCACAATTTGCCAAAGGCACAAAAAAGTTAGTGATTTATGTTATATATCATGACAGAGGTGCTGCTTCCTATGCCTTATTTTAAGTTGTTCTGTCTAAACTGCTGGTCATACCACACAGGGTCAATGAAGCAATGAAAATAAAGGTAAGGAAATGAGCAATTTCTTTTGATACATGTCATTAGGGCCACTTAGAACCATGGAACAGACTAAATTATTCTGAGCAGGAATGCAACCCTAGACAGTCATACAGATTGGGCAAAAAGCTATCAATGTATTTTTCTTACCTTAATATCCTTCGAAGATCTAAAAGGCCTCAGCATTGCATCCTTGGTATTTCTTGACAATATCATCAGCTGGTAGTGAAAGAAAAACAATTAGAAGGAAAATATAAGCTTAAAGTTCTTAGCTGGCATTGCCAGATCTCAAAAGTATTTTAACATTTCTGAATGTTACATTGTTATATTTAA
This sequence comes from Cebus imitator, assembly GCF_001604975.1. Taxonomy (NCBI): domain Eukaryota; kingdom Metazoa; phylum Chordata; class Mammalia; order Primates; family Cebidae; genus Cebus; species Cebus imitator. The sequence goes on from NW_016107617.1 coordinate 2,006,609, forward strand.
TACATGAATCGGTGTCACATGACACTTGAATTTTTACCATATCCTCCAATTTAAATTAGTTTAATTTAAATCTCAGTTTTAAAGCCTATACATTAGAATACAGAAAACTAGTGCCATCCATTCAAATCACTTTCTCTTTAGGATTAGGAGCAGATTCTGTGCCAGATTCCACATCTTGTTTTATAATCAATATAAATATAAATAGCATATCTGAGACAAAATATAGGACAATTATTTTCATGTAAGATTTGTCTTGTGTTTCAGTGACAACATATCATTTCATAATACTCTTTTATACATTTATGTAGATATTTTAAATTAACTTAAATAATATTTTGCATACTGGAACTGGGATTATAAAGAATTCAGAGAGCTGCCCAGCATTGTGGGCTCAGTTGTACATATCTGAAGCAACTGAATCAATATAATTTTTATTATATAAACAAAACAAATGTTACAAAGACATCTATGTTAGACGTAGTTTTTAACTCACAGATTTATTTCTTTGGTCCCTATCACACAGATGCATAAATCTGTACCTCACTGACTTTATTGAACACTGTAAAAATGTCAGTATCTAATATATGCTTGACCAGATTAAAGCTAAGTCATTTGAAAAACAATTTGTTAAGGAAAATGAAGCCAATTATTAATTATCCAAGGGGATGTGAAATAGGGACAATATGAATTATCTGACTAACCTACTGTCTAATGGATTTGGTGAGTGCCTTTGCTTTCAAGCAGATGTTTGATAAGTTTCTTTTAAACACAGCCATTTTAAATTACATATGTATATGTAATTCAATTTAATTTTAATTATATACATATGTATCTATAATTAAAAATGACATTTTAATAACATTTAATTTCTGTTATCTGAACAAATTCAGCTTCACTTATAGGAGACCTGCCAGGCATTCTAATATCTCCACATTTACTTAAAAATATATAGTTAGGGAAAAGGTATTTGGAAATTGTTTTTCTTATAAACATTTGTAAAATGTTTATCTGAAAAAAAAAAATGTAAAAAACATTGACCAAGTTATACTATGCCAAGAGAGATAACATGAAAAACCTTACTTTCAAAGTCTAATTGAGTTAGTATGATATAAATTTTATGGCAAACTAAATTTGTCTTTAATACATGCTAATTTTCTAGTTTGAATTCTTGTGGGCCAATTTGAAAATCCATTTATTGACAATATTATATGACTTTCAGCAACCCACATAAAATATAATGAAATGTTTAAGAGAGGAAGAATATACTATCATGTCCTACATAATGTTCTGGTCAAAGGCAGACCCTATGTACAATGGTCTCATAAGATCATAATGGAGCTGACAAGTTCCTCATGTAACAAGTGACGTCAAAGCTGTTACAATGTCATAGTGAAAGGCATTAATCATGTGTTTGAGGTGATGCTGGTATAAACAAACCTACTATGCTGCCAATTATAAAAGTCTAGCACACACAATTAGGTATGGTACATAATGCTCGATAATGACAATAAATGACTATGTTACGTGCTTATATATTTGCTATGCCATAATTTTTATCATTATTTTAGAGTGTACTCTACTTATAGAAAAGAAAGGAAGCTGTAAATACAGCCTCAGGCAGGTCCTTCAGAAGGTTTTCCAGAAGAAGACATTGTTATCCTAGGAGAGGGCAGTTCCATGTGTGTTAATTCCCCTGAAGGCATTCCAGTAGGACAAGATGTAGACGTGGAAGACAGTGATATTGGGGATTCTGACTCTGTGTAGGCCTAGGTTTATCGTGTGTGTTTGTGTCTTAGCTTTTAGTAAAAAACTTTCAAAAATTAAAAAAATAAAAATTAAGAATAGAAAAAAACTTATAGATTGAGAATAAAGAAAATATGTTTGTAAAGCTGTACCATGTGTTTGAAGCTTAAGCTAAATGTTATTACAAAAGAGTCAACAAGTTAAAATTTTAAGTTTATAAAATAAAAAAGGTACAATAAACTAAGATTAATTTATTATTGAAGAAAAATATTTTTAAAAGAAATTTAATGTAGTATGCAGTAGTTATAAAGTCTACAGTAGTGCACAGAAATGTCCGGGCCTTCACGTTCACTCAGTACTCACTGACTCACCCAGGGCAATTTCCAGCCCTGCAAGCTCCGTTTGTGGTGAACGACTTAAACAATTGTGCCATTTTTTTTTAAATCTTTTATACCAGCAGTTCCTCAACCTTTTGGTACCAGGAACTGGTTTAGTGGAAGACAGTTTTTCCATGGGCCAGAGTGGAGGGATGGTTTTGGAATGACTCAAGCACATAACAGTTATTGCATATTTATTTCTATTATTTCATTGTAATATATAATGAAATTATTATATAACTCATCACAATGTAGAGTCAGTGGGAACCCTGAGCTTGTTTTCTTGCAACTAGACTGTCCCATCTGGGGAGCGATGTGAGACAGTGACAGACCATCAGGCATTAGATTCTCTTAAGGAGCGTGCAACCTAGATCCTCTGAAAGCACAGTTCACAATAGGTTTCACGCTGCTATGAGACTCTAATGCTGCCACTGATCTCACAGGAGGCAGAGCTCAGGCAGTAATGCAAGTGATGAGCAGTGGCTGTAAATACAGATGAAGCTTTGCTCCCTTACCCACTGCTCACCTGCTGTGCAGCCCCATTCCTAACAGACCACAGACTGGTATCTGTCCATGGCCCAGGGTTTGGAGAATGCTATTTTATACCATATTTTTACTGTACCTTTCCTATATTTAGATCTGATTAGAAATACAATTACTTAACTATTTTTTTTCAAGTACCTACAGTATTCAATCCAGTAACATGCTTCCTACAAGCAACAGCCTGTCTCATAGAACCCATGTGTGTATTAGGCTACACCATCTAGGTTTGTGTAAGTACACTCTATAAAGTTCATACAACAATGAAATCACTGTATGTCTCATTTCTCAGAATGTATCCTGTCATTGACACATGCCTGTATAGTGTAAAATTTAAATTGGCTTTACATTTTAATACCCAGAAGTACTTCAATC
>NW_016107617.1:2009918-2017738 GCF_001604975.1 Cebus imitator
TTGGGGTACATGTGAAGAACATGCAAAATTGTTGCATAGGTACACACCTGGCAGTGTGATTTGCTGCCTTCCTCCCCATCACCTACATCTGGCATCTCTCCCCTTGCTATCTCCCCCCAGCTCCCCACCCCCCACCATCCCTCCCCTACTTCCCCCCAATTGACCCCAGTGTGTAGTGCTCCCCTCCCTGTGTCCATGTGTTCTCACTTTTCAACACCTGCCTATGAGTGAGGACATGCTGTGTTTGATCTTCTGCTTTACTTCTAAATAATACATTTTTGGGCCTTTATATGTCGGCTAATTTGATGTGCTGATCTCCACTTAGTTTTCAATTCTCCCAACTCTGCTGACCTTTTTTCATTGAAATTTGTAAAATCTCTAGCTATAGGAAACAAAATTAGTTATTCATATGCATGTTTCTTTGGCTATGTCTGTGTTATTTGTAATTTCAGCCAATGTATACAAAAAATGCCACAAAAAATTGATCAGTTTTTGACATTGTGTTTTTCTTGAGTTTTGTTCACATTCTTGCTAAGAGAAAATCAGTGATGTTTCAACAAAGCCTCATGTTTTTCTGATCTCATTTGTGACCAGTAAGAATTCAAATTTCTTTGTGTTACTTTCAATAAATTAGTGAGCATTTTATTTATTTTCAAAATGAAAGTGCTCAAGGGATTTTGGTTGCACTGAAAAAATTCAGAACTGTTAAATGCTTAGTAGCTCCAGAATAACTGATGAATGAATTTAGGATACTTGCAAATTCTGATTCATAATTAGCTCATTTTTTTAAAAGCATCACATTAATGTGATCTTAGAGGGAACTCCATGGGGAATATTTCACAAATGTACACAAGAGACAAGGCCATTCCTTACTCAAAAATCAGAACTGACAACAGTCATCTAAGATTACATGAGCTATTTCAACATTGTCTTTTATTAAAGTGAGAGTGTGGGACCATGTTGTTGCTTTCTTCTTCCATTGATTATAGTCAGATAAGTGGGTTTGTTCATTTCATATAATGCTTTTAAGTGCTCAGACTATGTCAATGACTTTTATATAGAATGTAAATAAACAGTGAACCTGGATCTTTTTCACTAAAAGTGGGAGGAGACTTATTTGCTATGAGAAGCTCATCCATGTGTAAATACATTCACCTGCCCGTCCCTCTTCAACAACTACATGCTGAGTTTCTACTCAGTGCCCAGTAATAAGTAGGCCATGGACATGAAATGGTTGATAATATAGGCATGGCTTCTGTTCTGTTCTCAAGGACCATACAGTTTTGTGAATTAAACTTTGTTAAAGAAATGACACCGAACCAGTTACCACAGACATACTTTCTGCATTTCTGTATGCAGCCAAATCCCCGACTTGTGCCTGAGCTTCCATTTCCTTTTGCTTAGTTAAGGACATCGCCCTACCAACTCTCTCCATCGGAGGATGTTACTGAAGCAATTATTTATTTATTTTGAGACAGTCTTGCTCTGTCGCCCAGGCTGGAATGCAGTGTCATGATCTTGGGTCACTGCAATCCCTGCCTCCCAGGTTCAAGCAATTCTTCTGCCTCAGCCTCCTGAGTAGCTGGGATTACAGGCGTGTGCCACCACAAACCAGCTAATTTTTGTATGTTTAGTGGAGACCAGGTTTCACCATGTTAGCCAGGCTGTTCTCGAACACCTGATCTCAAGTGATCCACCTGCCCTGGTCTCTCAAAGTGTGGGGATTACAGAGTGAGCTGCCATGCCAGGCCAGCAATTCTTATCTTTTTCTCTCACATCATTATTTGTTTTCCTACTGTGAGAATCATTCTCATCGTAAACAGCTGACTGTTACTTCATCTATCACATTTTTTCCTCATGATCCTACTTTCCCATTAGCTGCTGCTCCATTTCTTGGCTACCTGGTACAGCACAAATCCTGTAACTGTTGTCTAAATCCGCTGCTTCTAATTCCTCTCGATTCTTCATGCATTCATCCCACCACTATTTTTCTAGCAATGATCTTAATGACCTCCATGATTCCAGCTGTGAGAATCAATGTTCAGTTATCTCACTGGATGTATAGACTATCAATTTCTTCTTCATACACTTTCTTGATTGGGCTTAAGGACATTAAAGCCTGGTTTCTGCCTTACTCAGTGGTGCAGACTCTTTATGTCTCATACATCTTAATATTGGAGAATCTCAAGCTTATGCCTTGGATGTTTTTTTCTTTTCTCTCTACACTGGCTGTTTTATGTTTCTCGTGACTTAGTTTGTAACAGTATGCAAATGACTCCAAAATCTATATCTAGCCCTAACTTCATCTCCCACCAACACCAGGTATATAAATTTATATCTATCTTTGAATCTCTACTTATAATGTAAAATAAATATATCCCAAACTGAACTTCTAATATTCCTCCTCAAATCCACCTACTGCCTTCCCCATGATAGTTTAAGGTAACGATCTTTCCAACTGCCCAGGCTTAAGACATCACAGTCATTTTCAACTCTGCTTTTCTTATTCCCACTTTTATTTGGAAATCATGCTGCTTCAAAACAGATTTTAAAAAAAAATCTAACTATCTCTTTTTATTTATTCTTCTAAATCCCTGGTCTGAACCTTAAAACGTGTCACCTTGTTTCTATTCTGGCACCCTCCCCTCAGTTTATTCTTATCCAAAACTTGTAACCATTCACCACTTCACCCAGGAAAAAGCCAGAGTCCTTGCAATAACTTACAGGGCCTTTTGTGATCAGTTTCTTATCTTTCTGATAATATCTGCTATTATCCTATTCCCATTCACTCTTTTCAGATATATTGCCTTTAATGCTCCTGAAACATATTAGATACATTCTTGCCTTAACACCTCTGCACTGACTATTCCTTATGTGTGGAACACCCTCTTCAAAAGGGACACAAGTTTCCTCAAAACCTGTATCTCTTTCTAAAACCAACCGGTTTGTAAAATTACTGCATTTATTTATTTATGCTGCTGTAACAAATGCCATAGACTACGTGGTTTAAAAAAAAAAAAATATTTCTCACATTTCCACAGGTTGGAAGATCTAAAATCAAGGTGTGAGCAGATTCAGCATCTCATGAGGGCCCACATTCTGGTTCATAATTGGCACCTTCTTTCTGTATGCTCAAATGGTAGAAAGAGCCAATGAGCTTTTTTATGTCTATTTTATAAGGACACTAATCCCATTCATTGTGAGCTTCATCTTCAAAAATCAAATCATTTCCCAGAGGTCTATGTGATAATACCATCACTTTCGTAATTAGGTTTCAACATGAATTTTAGGACATAAACATAAAGGCCATAGCAATTACTGTCTCTACCTATTAAAATGTAAGTGACATAATCAGATTTGCATTTTTAAATAATCCTTTTGACTAACGTTCCTGATCTACAATCAGGGGATATAATAATTCTATAATTTTGTGGGTGGAAACAGGCATCAAATTTTTTCCTAAATTTTTGCTTATTATGCAGCTCTTGTTTTTATTTAAAACATTTTGCACACATTATGATTCACTAAAATTTTTAACATAGTTAAGATAACTTCATTTCATTTTGTTTTTTGTTACATTCTACAAATATATCAAAGTTTTTTTTCCACCCCATCTATGCCTGTCTATTCTCTCCTGCCAAAATTAGGATACCATGAAAGTCCACTTAAATTCTGAGGCTTTATAACTTAGCATTAAATAGCATAAAGTTACAGCACTCAATAGGAATTACATGGGCTGGGGAATGGGAGATGGGGGTGGAAACGTGGGAATGGAATGATGAAAAGATAAGCTAAGCAGAGTGAAGGCAAATTTTGCCACGTTGGCACCAGCTAACAGGTAGGAATTTTATAGTCTAAAGTCTTTGGCTTGTAAGCTTGGAATTGATACTTCTTAACTTCGTGACCTCTGAAAATCTGTAGACCTTTTCTGAATCCTAATTTCCTGGGAATGAAATAGGGATAATTTCGCCAATTTCAGAGAGTTGTCTTCCTAGGATAAAATGAGATTACAATGTGCAAAGCATCTAGTTATTGCTGGCATTTGATAGGCACTAATAAGAGGTAATTCTTGTTATTATTGCCTTTATTAGCAATTTTCTAGGGAGCAGATCAAGCTAGTAATGTTGTGATTCAGTACTCTTCAATCATTTCTCTATTAGTCATTGTTATTACATAACAAGCAGCTACAAAATCTCCTTGGCATATAACTGTCTACATTTATTTCTTGCTGACACGAATGCAGTTTGGATGAGATGTTTTTGCTGCAGACTGTGGAGGCTGGGATGGCTGGGATCCACAACGCAATCATCTGTAACGGCAAAGCTCTAGAGGTCTCTTGTCCCTTCTCCAGGTTGGTGAGCCACCTGGGCATAACTTTCTCATGGCAATGAAGAAAATAAAGCATGTATGCTCAAATATACAAGCATATTTTAAACATCTATTTGCAGAATGACTACTAACATCCCATTGGCTAAAGTAAGCCATACAGCCACATGAAAAACATGGGACAGGAAAGTATGCTTTGCCTTTTGTGAGGACTAGAAAGTTAGATGGCAAAGTACATCAGTAAGGGTTAAGGAGAGAAAGTGGGATCAATAATTCAATTTTCCACAGTATCCTAGACTCAAAAGACAAAGGATTGCAATAAAAGTTGAAACACTGCTCCCTTACATCCACACATAGGAAGCAAAATGGAACTCGACATATGATGCTGAACTCAAATGATGCTAAAATCAAATGAGCAATACACTTTGATATTCTTTTTTGAAACAATTTTAACTTTTATTTTAGATTTTGGGAGTACATGTACACGTTTGCGAGTTATATTGAGGTTTGGGATATAAATGATCCTGTCACCCAGGTAGTGAGCATAGTACCCAGCAGTTATTTAGTATTAACCCCCCCTCCCGCCGAAAACTATTTTTAGTTTTAATCCTAAAAAACCTAACTATTGCTCCTCTCCATGCCTATCACATCTATTCATCCCCAGTGGCTACTGTTCCCATCTTTGTCCACCAGTATCCAATGTTTAGCTCCCACTTATAAGTGAGAATTTATGATATTTGGTTTTCTGTTTGTGTTTATTTACTTAAGATAATGGCCTCCAGCTGCATCCACGTTGCAGCAAAAGATTTTGTTCTTTTCATGTGTGTGTAGTGTTCTAATGTATGTATATACCATATTTTCTATTCCAATCCACCATTAATGGGCACCTAATTTGATTCCATGCCTTTGCTATTGTGAATAATGCAGCGATGAACAAATGAGTGGATGTGTCTTTTTGTTAGAATGATGTATTTTCTTTCAGGCATATACCCAGTAATGGGATTGCTGGGTCAAATAGTAGTTATAATTATTTTGTTTTTGTTTTGTTTTTTTCTTTAAGTTCCGGGATACAAGTGCAGAATGTGTAGATTTCTTACATAGGTATATGTGTGCCATGGTGGTTTGCTGTACCTGTCAACCTGTTATCTAGGTTTTAAGCCCCACATACATCAGTTATTTGTCCTAATGCTCTTCCTCCCCTCACCCCTCGGCTGGCTCTGGTGTATGCTGTTCCCCTCCCTGTGTTCATGTGATCTCATTAACTCCCACTTATGAGTGAGAACATGCAGTATTTGGTTTTCTGTTCCTGTGTTAGCTTGCTGAGGATTATGCCTTCCAGTTTCATCCATATTTCTGCAAAGAACATGATCTCATTCCTTCTTATGACTGAATAGTATTCCATGGTGTATATGTACTACTTTTTATTTATCCAGTCTATCACTGATGCGCATTTGAGTTGGTTCCATGTCTTAGCTCTTGTAAATAGTGCTGTGGTAAACATACGTGTGCATATGTCCTTAGAGTAGAATGATTTATATTCCTTTGGGTATATACCCAGTAATGGGATTTTTGGGTCAAATGGTATTTCTGATTCTAGATCCTTGAGGAACTGCCACACTGTCTTCCACAATGGCTGAATTAATTTACATTCCTACTAACAGTGGAAAAGCATTCCTATTTCTCCACAGCCTCATCTCAATCTATTGTTTCTGGACTTTTTAGTAATTGTCATTCTGACTAGCATGAGATGGTATCTCATTGTGGTTTTGATTTGGATTTCTCTAATGATCTGTGATGTTGGGGGTTTCTTCATATGTTTCTTGGCCACATAAATGTCTTCTTTTGAGAACTGTCTGTTTATATCCTTACCCAACTTTTTATGGTGTTGTTTTTCTCTTGTAAATTTGTTTAAATTATTTGTTGATTATGGGTATTAGCCCTTTGTCAGATGGGGAGATCACAAAATTTTTCTCTCATTCTGTAGGTTGCCTGTTCACTCTGATGATAGTTTTGTTTGTTTGTTTGTTTTTTGTTGTGCAGAAGCACTTTAGTTTAATTACATCCCATTTGTCAGTTTTGGCTTTTGTTGCAATTGCTTTTGGCATTTTTGTCATGAAATCGTTGTTTATGCCTATGTCCTGAATGGTATTGCCTACGTTTTCCTCTAGGGTTTTTATGGTTTGGGGTTTTACATTTAAGTCTTTAATCCATCTTGAGTTAATTTTTGTATAAGGTGTAAGGAAAGGGCTCAGTTTCTGTTTTATACATATGGCTAACCAGTTTTGCCAGCACCATTTATTAAATAGGGAATTCTTTCCTCATTGCTTGTTTTGCCCAGTTTGTCAAAGATCAGATGGTTGTAGATGTGTGCTGTTTTTTTTTGAGGCCTCTGTTCTGTTCCATTGGCCTATGTGTCTGTTTTATTATCAGTAGCATGCTATTTTGGTTATTATAGTATAGTTTGAAGTCAGGTACCATGCTGACTCCAGCTTTGTTCTTTTTGCTTGGGATTGTCTTGGCTTTATGATCTCTTTTTTGGTCCATACGAAATTTTAAGTAGTTTTTTCTAATTCTGTGAAGAATGCCAATGGTCGTTTGGTGGAAATAGTATTGAACCTATAAATTACTTTGAGCAGTATGGCTACTTTCATATTTATTCTTTCTATCCATGATGATAAGCAACTTCAGCAAAGTCACGGGATATAAATTCAACCTACACAAATCACAAGCATTCCTGTATACCAACAACAGGCAAGCAGAGAGCCAAATCATGAATGAACTCCCATCACAATTGCTACAATGACAATAAAATACCCAGGGATACAGCTAACAAGGGATATGAAGGACCTCTTCAAGGAGAACGACAAACCACTTCTCAAGGAAATAAGAGAGGACAGAAACAAATATTTTAAGTTCTTTGAGAAATCTCTTAACTGCTTTCCACAGTGGCTGAACTAATTTACATCCCCACCAACAGTGTATAGTTATTCCCTTTCCTCCACAGTCTCACCAGCATCTGTTGTTTTTTTCATGTTTTAATGATAGCCATTCTGACTAGTGTGAGAAGGTATCTCATTGTGGTTTTGATTTGCATTTTTCTGATGATTAGTGCTGATGAGCATTTTTCGTATGTTTATTGGCCACTAGTATATTATCTTTTGCTAAGTGCCTGTTCATGACTTTGTCCATTTTTTAATGGAGTTGTTTTTTGCTTCTTGACTTAACTTCTTTATAGATTCTGGATATTATATCTTTAATGGAGGCATAGTTTGTGGACATTTTCTCCCATTCTGTATATTGTAGGATTGCTCTGTTGATCTTTCCTTTTGCTGTGTGAAAGCTCTTTTGTTTAATTAGATCCCACTTGTCAATTTTGGTTTTTGTTGTTATTGCTCTTGGAGGCTTATTCAGAAATTCCTTTTTAAGGCCAATGCTCTGAATGGTGTTTCCTAAGTTTTCTTCTAGAATTTTTATAGTTTGAGGCCTTAGACTTT
>NW_016107617.1:2018498-2021383 GCF_001604975.1 Cebus imitator
GAAAAATGGAGAAGGGAATTTTTGAATGTAGAGATAAGAATAATAAAAAGTGAAAACTAAATAATGACAGAAAAAATGTACTGGAGGGGGAAGCAATTACTTCTGCTGAGATGTATATAAACGTGTTAGAGATATCAGTTTTTGAAAATCTATAAATGTTTACAGAAAATGGTAACACAAGAAAAACATCTCGATTTAAATTTATTTGATTTTATGTCAAAATCCAATACTGCAATATAATTTACTGACATATATTTTTAAGTAATCAGTTAGATTAGGATTTTAGCCTTTGTAAATAAAACCAGAATCTGACAGAATCTGGCCTATGAGAAGTGAACTCCTTTTAATATAAGGCTGGAAAAACAAAAGAATCAAAACAGGACTCAAATGGTAACAAATGATAAAAGATTTGTGTAAGTCATCTGATTCAGTACAACTATTATCTCAACGTCATTATTTCCTACCAGCCAGTAATAATTTTATTTGGTTGGATAATCACACACAAGTCCATGCTTTAGATGAACATTTTTTATTTTGCCTAATGAGGGACTGTAGAAGAAATTCATTTTTGTCCAATGAAAACTGCTTAGAAAAACATCATAACTTTGTTTTTATAAGGTCAATATTTGTAAAAATAAAGTCTACTATATATTTAATTTAGTGTTATTTCACTATTAGAAATTAACCAAACCATAACAGATTAGGCCCTATGCTAAGAGTTATTTCCCAGTTTCCTCAAACTTGTTAGGTTTTTCTTATTCTGATGTATAGTCTCATGTATGGTGAATTTTTAGCTAGGAGATACAATACTGAGGCTGTGAACACATTTTTCTTTTCTTTTTTGGTTCTCTCCAATTATTTTTTTTGGTCTTAAAAATAAATAAAAATTCTTGAGTTTAATTTAAGCATGTGTGATGGTGGCTAATGATACTTTCTACAAAGAGAATAGTTTTTAACTTTTGAAATACAATATCATGTTTAAATTATATGAATCTCTTGGGAAAAAATGTCTGAAAATAATTGCATTGGAGACTTAAATATAATTCTGAAATTCTCAAGTATGTTCTTCAAATTTAAACACTTTAATATTTGATTTATAAATTTTATTCATTCCTCTTTATTTATTTTTTTGAGATCAAGTCTTGCTTTGTCAGCCAGCCTGGAGTGCAGTGGAGAGATTTTAGCTCACTGCAACCTCCACTTCTCTGGCTCAAGTGATTCACCTGCCTCAGCCTCTCCAGTAGCTGGTATTACAGGCTGGTATTACTGCCACCATTCCTGGCTAACTTTCATATTTTAAGTAGAGGTGGAGTTTCACCATGTTGGCCAGGCTGGTCTTGAACTCCTGATCTTAGGTGATCTGCCCATCTGAGCCTCCCAAAGTGCTGGGATTACAGGCTTGAGCCACTGAGCCCGGCCAAATTTGTTCATTTCTAAGCAGATTTTTATCAATCAAATCTTATTTTTCCAGTGACCTCATTTTGGAGGTTTCTTTAGCTTAGTTTGAATTATCTATTATTAGCAGTGGTTCTCAATATTTTGGTTGAATATATTTCTCCCCTGTCATTCTGCTACTCAATGGTAATATTTAGTTGTTAAGCTATTCATGATAAAATATAAACTTAATAGAAATTATGAATGCCTTTGAAGCATAGATCTTCATACATATAATTGTTTCCTTGACAATTCAGAATGACTCTATATTCCCTGTTAGCCTAATTATTTGGAATGAATCATTACCTTTTAAGGTCACTAATCTCCATGTGGTCACATTTGTTAATATGATTTATTCTTATTTAAAGTGCTATTTTTTGTTTACTGGCCCTATTCTCTGCTTTAGTACCTTTTAACAGTCCCACTTCTTGGTTGCAATCAACAGAAACTGACTCACTCTGAAATAAAAACAGCAACTTGTTAAAAAGACACGGGCTAGCTCACAGAAATATTAGGAGGACTACACAACTATGCATACATTAAACAGCTAGGAAAATCACCCTAGATAGTATACCAGATCATATTTGCTGAGAAAAATTGCTCTAACTACAAAAATAGCAGGTGAGAGGATCAGGAAGAGAAGAAGAAAGGACAGGAAGTGGAGGTGGATGAATGGCAGGTAGGAGGTGGAGAACAAAGGTGGGGAGGAGAGATATTTTATCAATTTCTTTTTGGCTTTCGACATCTCATGTCAAAACTCTCTGCAACCTAGATGCAAGCCAGGCTGGGAAAGCAGGTATGCAGTGTTCTCAACTCTTATTGCCAAAACTGGAACCTAATTTTCACAAAACTTGATAAATTGGATAATATATCATACACAGAAAAGGCTGCAGGGAGGCCAAAATGAATACCACCTGCACTCCACAGCTCTTTAGCACTATTTCATAAGTTGTGGAATGCTCAGGTTATATGAGTTTTTATCAATATAGTAAATTTACCTATGAGGTTATCATAGAATGATAAAACAAGTAGAAAAAATGTAGAACAGGAAGGGAAATGCAGCATGTTTTACCCCAACTTGTAGATTTATAACACCCGTGGGCATCAAAAGCACCCTAAAATTTCCATAGCAAAGAACATTTGAAGTAAAATTAAAACCAAAATGTTCTAAATGTACTTGAATTTGGAGTGTTTTTTAAGACTGCTCTTATAGTAGACACTCTTAGATGCATATTCAACAACTAGTTCCACCTCCAATATCCTTCTAATTTACAAAAGATAGTAACCTTAATTTGTGGAAGGTAGTATCCCAGCATCTTCCACGTGATCTTGTTCCGTTGAGGACAACTATCCCCAGATTTGAGCATATGTCCTACCTAAGATGATCATGGTGGTCTTTGGCCACTGATTTGTTTTGCTTGGGCATGTGATACATTTCCATCTAATGAGAT
>NW_016107617.1:2021398-2035157 GCF_001604975.1 Cebus imitator
CGGCTGGGAGTTTCTGGGAAGGTTTCTTCAATCTAACAAGTAATTACAATTAAGAATTGGACTCTAGTCCTAAGAACTTTATCATATTTAGATATGACGTCTTTAATTGTAGCTACCTTACAATCCCAAAATGGGGCCAGCCTGAGAAAAAAAGGCATACCCATGAACAGCAAAGAAGTAGTGTCACCAGCTGCATTATTTATTATGTAAAAGAGTACATTTATGTTTCCCTAAGCTTTTCAAAAACATCCTAAATGAAATGTATTGCATATCATGTAGAACGTATTATTCAGGATTTCCTTCAGAAATGATGAATATAAAATCTTCTGAAGTTCTGAGCCTTGTTTTGGATACCACCTTCCCAGTCATTTTTTTCCCTCTATATTATGAAACAAAATATTCTCCTTCTTGCATCATACTTGATAGCCTATATTTATTTGAATGTATAGTGGTAGCTGACTACTCAGGCAAATAAAATCATTGTTGAAATCTGCTGTTTCATCTTCCCTTCTTGGCACAAACGTGCATAAAACATCACATATGGCACCCTTTCTTTACTCAAGCCCTCTGGCATCAGACTCAACATGACAAAGACATTATTGTTTAAATCTTTAACCAGTATCTTATGATGTTAGCGCATTCCCTGGTAGAGATGAGGGAAAGCTTCTTTGCATGAAGGCAAAGAACTTGTACACATTATCTGGCATTTTACTTGCATATTGTAAATGCTATCTCAACATGTATTACCTTTACTTTGTTCTAGTATTGAATGATAAACTCTTTATTGTCTGGAAGCCCAATAAATTGTTTGAAAATTAATTGTGGCTTGCAAAAAAAAAAAATCCTTAAGTGCTGCATTTGTAAAAACCCTACTTAAAGGATGATGAATTAAAGGCATCAATTATTTGTAACAACATAGTAATCCGCAGATATGGAGTCTTTGTGACATAAGAACATCCCCTAGCTCTCCATTCCCAAGCATAGCCTGCCACACTGTCCTTCCCTCTGCCCACAGCTTCTCCTGGGAATGGCATAACGCCCTGGATAGTGAGGGTCTGACATATTTCTGCATAGCTGAACACTTGTTATACTGTGAAGGGTGGATAAATTAGCCAAGGAAGCTAGAACAGGGAAAGGGAACAAGAATGCAGCTGGGACTAAGGCAGCCCACCCCTCTCTTACTCTCTCTCATTCTCACTTTTAGCTCTTTCTCTCAGGTATTTATGCAACTCAAATTTGCTTCTAATGTTCATGAAGATCAGTAGGTAGACAGAGGAGAAGGGTGAGGAATTCAGCTACAAAATCAGAATTTACAACAAATTTATTTACAACAAGGTTTGGCTATTTTCTTTCAGTAGGTTTTTGCTATGTGTTCAATGTTCATAAAATTCTGAATTCAATTTTTTCCCTTTTTTTCTAACTGCTATAATTTGAATATTTGTCCCTTCTGACACTCATGTTCAAATTTAATCTCCAGTATGGCAGTACTGAGAGGTGGGGTTGAGTGGGTCATGAGGGCTCTCCCTTTTTGGATGTATTAATTTATGTATGGATTCATGAATTTCTGAATTAATGGGCTGCCATGGAAGGAGAACTAGTGGCTTTGTTAGAAAAAGGAAGAGAGACCTGAGCTACCACTCTCAGTCCCCTTGCCATGAGATGCCCTGTGCTGCCGTGGGACTATGCAGAGGTCCCCTCCAGCAAGAAGGTTCTCACATGATACAGCCTCTCAACCTTGGACTTCTCAGCCTCCATCACTGTAAGAAATAAACTCTTTTTAAAAACAAATTACCCAGTTTCGGGCATTCTCTTATAAGCAACATAAAATGGACCGAGACACTATTTCTAAATTGTAAATACAAATAACTTAACCCTAAATCCATTCAGTATCACGTTTTTTTCCTTATAGTATACGAGTTTATCTGTACATTTCTTTACTCCTTTGTACTATTCTCAGAATTGCACTAATTCATACTTTCTTGTTATATTCCCAAAGTTTTCATTGCAGCACTTAATTCTACTTAAGTGGTCATTGTAAAGACATATGATGTTATGTGAGCATATATTTTATTAAGATTTGTCATTCAACAAATTTATATTGTTGTTTCAACCTTTGAGATACTTAAGTTTGAAGACAGTTTGTGAATTTGGAATTTTGGTTTTTGTCTTTTCATCTTTTTCGTTCTTTCATAAAATTCACTCATTCATTGTACAAATATTTACATTGTACAAAGCATTAAAGATGCTTTCTTTCTAACTTTCTAAGTTTCTTTGAGCAACTAGAGTGATGACAAAGTATGGATCTGTCCATACTAAGCTGCTGCTCAGAACCCTTGTTACATTTCTCAGAATTCCAGATACAGTGCTTAAGAGTCATTTGAAAAGATAATGGGATACAATGCTGCCAACCTGAACACGCACTCAGGATTTAATTTATTTCAGGGACAGATTCTTTACTGAATCTTTACTAGATGTAATGGGATGAGTATGTGCTAGCAATTCTCAACACTTGCCTTCAACTAAAGTCCTCTCTGCCTCTTTCCCAACAACTCCCACAACCACAAAAAAAGGAGTTGCTCTTTGTGGTGGGCTGTTTTATAAGATGGTTCCTAGTGATCCTCAACGTCAGGTATTCACGCAGCTGCTTGGGTGTGGGCTGGCCCTAGTGACTCACTTCTCATAAACAGAACACAGCAAAAGTGACAGGAGGCTACATCTGAAATTAAATTACAGCCTCTTTTCCTCTCTCATTTGCTTACTTTTATAGAATCCAGCTGCCTTGCTGGATTCTATGAGAAGCCCACATAGTAAGGAACTTAGAGCCAACAGCCTACAATAAACTGAATCCTGCTAACAACCATTTGCATGAGCCTAGCAGTAGATCCACTTCAGTGGAGCTTAAAGAGGACCCCAGCCACACTTGATACCTTGATACCTTGAATGTTATGCAGAAACACAAATATATATATATATATATACACACACACACACACATACACACACATATGTATATATTTACTAATAACTAAAGCTAATGATCAAATACAGACTACAGATAATATATTATTATAAATCACATCATAGTTTTATGTGAGTATACAAGTATGTATTTGTATATATTTTGCTGACAGCATTTTTTTTTAAATTTGAAGTCCTCTTTGTTAGATTGAGGGGATGCTGAGGTATCTTTAGAACTATGAGACAGAGTGCCTGACATGTACCAGGCACTTAAAATGTTTAAGGAGATAGTTTCTTAAATACTTTTTCCCGAAGCCTGAAACCTCAGTAAATATGTAAGATACATTCTCAAATAATTACTGTAAATACAACTAACCTTTCTGGAGCATTGTCAGTTTTAAGAAGATAGAATAGTAGTAAGAGTTTGAGATCACGTCAGATAGGAGTCTCAGTTACTCTTTTTCGAACCTGCTTCCACATCTGCTAAATGATGGTATTTTAATAATTACCTCATTGGGTTTTGGAAAGGATTAAGTGACATGAAGAAGAATAACACTGTGTCTTGAACATAAGAAATACCTGGATGGTAACAATTATCACTGAGCTTTTAAAGAAGTTTAATATACATAATTCAATTATTAGAATAATCATTTGACATTGTTTTATCTGATTTTATTTTATAAACAAAGTCTGAGCAGTTAGGGTGCTCATCCATTGTCACAAGGTTAGCCATAGTCATGTTGCCTTTATAGTTAAGCTACTTCAGTTTAATGAGATAATAAATAGGGCTCACCTGGCCCCTGATGTGTACTCAAGGAGCATTAGCTGCTATCATTACCAGCATCAACTGGTCAAGACAAGAATCTAGACTTTTTGACTACAAGTATAATGACCTTTCTATAACATAAAGCCCATTTCTTTTCATTTTTTAATTCTGAATTTCCAGATGCTAACTCAAATAATGCCAATCACAAAACTAACAAAAATAAAGGCAAGAATCACTGATGCAAAGAGCTTTTCTTTCCAGAGATCTCTGCAGACACTTCAGTAAAATGCAGTGTGTAAACATCCAAGCTCCAATTACTTATTAACTGAGAGTCTCCCAGAAGGGATAGCTATCTTAGCTATGTTAGAAATCTCATTAGTTGTTTTCTATCTAATTATATTTGTTTGTATTACTAGAAAAATGTTGTATTTATTGGGAGTAAATAAGTCTTTAGAGACTTTACAAATGAAGAGGACTTAATAAATACAGACTTGATGGATCAAAAAGAAAAAACGGATTCTATTTAGTATATGCACTGGTGGGTATATTATAGTCTCTATTACTAAAGAAAATACTATATAATAATTTTAAAGCCCTGCATTAATTGTTTTAAATAAAAAATACAGGCTGGGCACAGTAGCTCACGCCTGTAATCCCAGCCCTTTGGGAGGCCAAGGTGGGCAGATCACTTGAGGTCAGGAGTTTGAGATCCATATGACCAATATGGTGAAACCCTGTCTCCACTAAAAATACAAAACTTAGCTGGATGTGGTGGCACACTCCTGTAGTCCCAGCTACTCAGAAAGCTGAGGCAGGAGAATTGCTTGAACCCGTGAGGTGGAGGCTGCAGTGAACCGAAATATGCTACTGTGCTCCAGCCTGGGCAGATGAGTGAGACTCCATCTCAGAAATAAAATAAAATAAAAAATACAGACATACTTGGGAATGAAAACAACTATTGCACTCAAGCCTTTATGAATATTTTTTGATTGAAAACAAAATATGAATCAATTAATAAAATAAATACTGTTTGCACATCTAATGTTACTTGGAAGTCATCGTGGTAAAAAATTTTATTAAAATGCTGTTCAAATCTAAAACTCATTATACTTTTTACTTACTTTGATAACCAATCCCTTAGTCCTTTCCCCTTTCTTTTACCCCAGAGAAAAACTTCCCACACTCCACATAAAAGGATATATATGTCATCATTAAGATTAAAAGTAGGATGGGGACTTCTCAAGAACACCAAAGCACCTCTTTATATTATGTATGTGGTATTCTGCTTAATTTTTATCTAATATTAATAAAAGGAAAAATACCCAGCAATTATTTACTAAAGGCAACATGTCAGGCACTATTCTGAACTTTTTAGAGGTAGTACGTGATTTAGTTCTTATAGAAATTCTATGACGCAGACATTAATGTTCACAGTGTGCACATGAAGAAACCAAGGCATATGGAGATTAAGCCACTATCTTAGGAACACATGACAAATACATGATGGAGTCACTATTTGAACCAGAGGCCATCTGAACCTCAGAGTCCATGTTCCTTACCTATCATTAGGAGTGGCAGAAAATGATGGTTATTGGCAAAATATCAATTTGTGGGAAAAAAATTCACATTTAACAAATAAACAGCATTTTCTATTTTAAGATTTTTTTTTCTCCAGGTGTTTCAACATCTGAATATAAAAGAATTCAGATATTGGTAGAGTGCTGGGGGAGGCATTTGTCATAAGCAGCAACACTATAGCTAACAAGGTGACATTATCTTTCCCACTGAAAACCAGAGCTCCAGGAGTAGTGGCAGAGCCTGGGTGACAACATAGTTTTCCGGGTAATCACAGCCCTCCAGCTGCATCCTTCCCTGCTCACTCCCCAGGAAACTTTGGCACAGCACAGAATGTAAAGACATTTTCTTTGAAAGAAGATGACGAATTGTGTCAGACATTGTGAATTAAGGCATCCTGTAATGAAGCCAGAGCCTACACTGCATAGACTTTGATGTAGATTAGGAGAGAATAAAGACTTGGTTATAGTATCAAACTGTTTTCTTTCAACCACCAGCCACACATTTCTTAGTGTAATTTTTTTTCTTATGTTATTCTTGGTAGTTGATTTGAATTTAGCATTAATAAACTTGACAGCCAGATATACTAACTTATTGCTTCAATGTGCTCTTTATATTCAGACTTTTATTTATTTTCTTTGAGGGGCTGTGAGTATTAAAATGAGAAAGACCCTTTTACGCAATGATCTCTATATCTTAGGACATATGATAAAAATTTTTGCAGTTTGCAAAATAAATATTTTTAATACTAAAGAATTAAACACACAGAGATAAAGTCCCTCAAAAATAAACACATTTACTGTATATTTATATTTAATTTATTTTGGCAAGAACACAATGTGAAATTTACCCTCTTAACAAATTTTTAAGGTATAATATAGTATTTATGTTTTTAATCAACAAATGTGTATTGTACACATATTGTGTTCCTCCCTATTTTGGGAGTTCTGGGGACAGTTAAGAATAACTTAGATGCTTTCTAAGCTTTCTAATAAGTAGAAACAGATTATTAAATGAGTATGCACTAATCAAGATTGAGGTAACTACCATAGGGAATTTGCTAGACAATAGTTTATTACCCCAAGTTGCTTCAATAAAAATATCCTATATCACTATTTGGACTTTATATGGAAATAGAATGCCCTTTATGAGGCTGCACTATTATTTTACATTATTAATTCATTAATTGATTTATTAATAGTGAAAGTGATATTAAAAAATCATTGCAATGAAAAAAAATCATCCCAACTTAACTTTTTATTTTTTCCTAAGAAACATGCCTTCTAATTATAGCTTGCATATTTGGAAACATCATTCTATTTCCATATAAAGTCCAAATAAATGGTAATGTAGGGTATTTGTACTGGAGCAACTTGGGATAATAAACTATTGTCTAGCATGTTCCCTAAGGTGGTTACCTCCCTCTTGATGTGAATGATTCCAATGGCATAAAGAGTGCTCTGAGTATCATTCAACTCCCAAACTGACATGTGTGAAATGTTTGGCAGTAGAGAATGGGAACTGTGGCTAAGACAAGCAAGGAGGTCTAAATCCAGGAATCAGATTCTTGGTTGTTTGAAAACCAGTAATACTAAGTATGCCAGATCCTTACTGAAACTTTTCCTAATGTCATTAACCCATTTTAATATGATCAAATTTTTACATTTTTTGAGCGCCTCTGTTATCTCAATGGCATGCTTAAGAAGATATTTAAAATAAACATATTAGCATTGCAGACATGCAATGCTTTATTATTTTTGCTCCCTCTGCTTGAATATGTTTCTTACAAACAGGAAAGCACCTCATAACCTATATAGCTTTGCACAATATACGTTAGGGATTGATTAGTGGCTACTACAATTAAGATGGCTTGTGCGTATGTGCAATGTCAAGACACATTATTTAATGAAAGAGTTCAGAAAATAGAGTTCACACAATTTGTATGTTGTTGCATAAGGTCTAATTTGGTTGGTTTGATGCAATAATAGGTGGGAAAAACGATGTATCTCTCTAAAGCAAGCTACAATCCATGGTGGGAGGGAGCCTGGATCAGATCATAAAGGCCCACTGTAAAATAAATAAATACACAAAACCCTCCAAATTTGTACTACCAATGCAGTTGGAACTCAGAAAGGAATCAGAAGTAGAGGGCAGAAGGAAGCAGAATAATCATGCAGCTGGTTCTGAAGACTAAAAATTAGGTTTCTACTAAGGGTTTTCTGTATCAAAGATACCAAAGAAAGTAGTTTCTTTAGAGTCCTCAGTAACCAAATAAAAAATTGAAACAGCATGGTGGCACAGAGTCTGGCCTCTTAAGCCAGACATTTTGGACTTGAATTCTGGTTCTGCCAGTTAACAAGCATTGCAGGCTAAGTGGTTTGGTAAATTACTTAATCACTGAATGCCTCTATACCTACAGTTGCTAAGAAAAAGATGGGGATATTGATGATAAGAGTGCCTATTTCACAGGGCTTTTTTTGTAGATTAAATGAGATAGTCTATGCAAAATAGTCTTAGAACAGTGAAATATTTATTCTTATATTTGAGTTACACACACACACACACACACACACACACACACGTCTAAAAAGATGGCAGATTAAGCATGTTTGATGAGATACATTGAATTTAAATCTCAGGTCCTGAATTTTAAGCTCAGGAAGGAGCTTTATTCTTTTTGAAATGGACATTATCTCTGTTCAATGAAACAAAAGAACAATCTAGTACTGTCACAGTATTACTAGGAATAATCCTGATGAGAAGGAGTTTTTTAAAAGTCCCCTTACTGTAACACAAGCTTAAGGATCAGGAAACCTAGACAATCTCAGATTCCCCTGACTCTAAAACCTCTATTTTAAGTCTTTGTTACTGTTTTGAACCTTCCAAGTTAAAACTGAATATAAAATTATAGAATAAGAAGCCAGAGGTGATATTTTGTTTTTATTTTTAAATTTGCATCTTGTTTGAAGACCTAAGAAAATGCCCTGCAATGTCAACCCAGGCTTTCTCAATTGATTGATCAGAGATTTAGTTGCTTCCCTTTACTGGCCTGAAGTTCCTTCTCTCTCAAGATACCAGTATATTCATCCCTTTCTCATTTTCCAGGTCATTAGACAGCAGCCTTCAGGGAATTACCAGGTATCCACAAGACACATTCCCAATGGAAGATCATCGCTAACCTCTTAACTTAGGTTCTGAAGTCACAACAAAGAGAAGGATAAACAAAATATTATTTCAGTGGAATAATTGGCTTTTATTAGCAAATGATTTATTGATGCCTGTAGTTTGGAATTATACAAGTTTTTAAGGTTATTGATATGATATTCTAATTTGAAAGTGATCCATGTTTCTCTCTTTCTTTTATGTGTTAAAATACATACACCAATCTTAGAGGCTATTCTTCATTCTATAATTTCTGCTACTGTACAGTAATTTGGCTTTCCTGGGACTCTCCAAATGGGAATTTATATATTGTACATAGAATACTATAAGTCAGCCCATTTTAAGCATACGTGCTATATTTGGTGAAAATCTGCACCAATTTTTAACACAATAGGCAAAACAAACTTTTTTAACCTAATTGCATGTATAGATATGTATACACATGCAATCACACTTACATGTCTTTGTGAGCAAAAACATAATGTTTTTGGAAACAGATATACTATTATACAACTTTGCATCGGCCAAAAGACCTAGCAATTGTCCAACTTACGATCGACATTATAGATAGCTATAGATATAGAAATGTATATATAGAAATAGATATATTACATGTATTTATGTCTGTATCTATATATTTACATATGTATACACACACACATATCTATATATATATGAGACATATATATATCATATATATATATATATATATATATATATATATATAGAGAGAGAGAGAGAGAGAGAGAGAGAGACAGAGAGAGATAAGCACATATTTTGATAAATGATCCCTAAGGGATCATTTATTAAAATATGTAAAAAAATATCTCAGAGGCTTCCTTTTAGACTCAAATTCAATGTTCCTCAAAATGTAGTAATAAAAAAACTTACAACCCCAATGCTTGATAAAAATTCTAATTCCTGTGTTCCACCCTAGTCCTGCTAAATGAGAATCTATCTAACTGAGGGCTGAAAATTTACACTTCTATTAAGCTTTTCCCTATTAGAGATAAGCTCCTGAAGAGCAGGCATTTTTGTCTCTTATTTACGACTGTCTTCTCAATGTCTAAAACATTCTTGGCATGGAGAAGAGTGAGCACTTGATAAGTATTTGTTAAACATACGAATGAAATAAGCTGCCAAGATCATTAGGAAATTCTGATTTGCACCATTATTTAAAATTACTATCCAGTCCTTCAACCTAAATGGAAGGGACTTTCTCATACTTGACCCCTTACACACACACACACACGCACACACACACACACACACAGAGGCAGGTTTCAAAATTAAGAAAGTATAGAACTCATCCCTTCACTGGAACTCTCCATGGTTCTGAAATTGTTTTCCTTGAGTTGCTATAGTGAAGTTTAACATTTATTTTCATTTCCAGCATATTGCTCTTCAATAATTCAGACACTAGACCTATCACTATGGAGAAGCAGTTCTTAAGTTGGGGAGATTTTGCCTTCAAAATGACATTTTGCAATGTCTGGACTCATTTTCGTTGCCAAAACAGTGGCCTGGGCTGGGAGGAAGTATGCTGCCGTCATCTAGTATGTAAAGGCAAGAATATTGCAATCGACAGGACAATCCTTAACACAAATCGCGTGTCTGTTATAAAATGTCAGTAGTGCTGCTGTTGAGAAATTTTACTACAGAATAATAGCTACATACTTGGCATCATGTCATCAAATGGGACCAAGCTTATTTAAAATTATTTCTTTAATAATAGCTCCAATGTATCCAGTTCTCTCCATTTTCATAACTCTTCTCCCTATCTAAGACACTACTATATTTCATCTGATGTGTTACTAGTTCATCTTCCATGTCTAACAATAACACATATTCTTCCACAGTGGAAAATAAAACTTCATGCTTTTCATTGCCTTTAAAATAAAATTCAAGCTATTAACCATAAACTACAATGCTTTTTGTAATTTGACTAATACTTATATCACCAAATTAATATAGGAACACTTTCTCCATATTCACTATTCTCTATCCACAATGACCTTTGGGAATTAACAGAATGTCAAAGTCTTTCCTGATTCAAATCATGCACTTCTTCTCTAGAAAAACCTTCCACTCCCACTTTTGCATGACTAATTTATAGTCAAACCTCCAGTATCAGCTTAATGTCCCCAATGAGATTTTTCTAATGACTGGATCCAATGTGACTGCCTCTATTAGTTAACACAAATTGGTTTTGTATATAATTGTGCCTTAATTTATGTAATTTCAGCCTATTTTAATTCAATGTAAGTTTCATAAGACACTCCTATATCCTTTTTACCATTGTATGTCCTACACACAGCACAGTGCTTGGCTTGTAGCAATAATTATTTAATGAGGGAATGACTTACAGAAATAGTATACGTAGTCAAAATGAAACAGAAGAGTTAAATAATGCTTCTCAGCCCAAAAAAAGGGGGGGCGGGGAACAAAAATCAAAGAAATACAGACTATTCATTGGGAAAATTGACTAAAACAACTCACTTTCAAAGAGGCAAAATTAACACCCCCTAATGTGATTCCATTTTGGAAATCTAGATAACTGCTTAACAGTGCAAAGGCTTAAGATTGCAACCCAAAACAAATCAAATTATTGGAAGGAGTCCTATTTTTCATTAAACATAATCTCTACACCTTGATATACTTCATATGGTTTAGTTTGCTTATTATATTGTGTGAAGAATATGGCAAGGCATTCATACTGAATAATTTATTGACTCAAACAATGTAAACTCCATGTTTCTGAAGACACATTGAGTATGCTTGAGACGAAAGAGATAATTGGTTTGCCCAAAGAATTTTTGTTTCATTTGTTCTTTACTCTCACATATATGTACACACACAAAAGAAATCATTTTGTTTCATTTCTATTAATAAGTCCAACATATAAGCTGAATTATGTTCTTTGTGGCTTGGAAAGAAGCAATATTCAGACAACTGAAGAACTATTGTCTTACACAACTAATGAATTATATATATGGATATAAAATTAAAATAAAAACATTTTATGCCGCTGTACCTAATAGTGTTAAATACTGTTATACTACATTCCAAATTGTCAACTGGTACTCAATAATAGAGATGAAATAAATTATCTATTTAAAATTGTCGATACACAATATGTAATGAGTTTAAAATAATTTCACATTTGCCCTTTATTAAGAAAAAATGATTTTTGAATATGTAACTGTATTAGTCTGTTTTCACACTGCTGATACACACCCAAGACTAGGTACTTTATAAAAGAAAGAGGTTTATTGGACTTACAGTTCTACATGGCCAGGGAGGCCCCACAAACATGATGGAAAGTGAAAGGCATGTCTCACATGGCACCAGACAAGAGAAAAGAGAATGCACAGGGAAACTCCCCTCTTTAAAATCATCAGATCTTGAGAAACTTATTCACTGTCACAAAAACAGCATGGGAAAGACTTGCACCATGATTCAATTACCTACCACTGGGTTCTTCCCATAACACATGGGAATTGTCAAAGTTACAATTAGAGATGAAATTTGGCTGGGGACACAGCCAAACCATATCATTCTGACCCCGACTCTTCCCAAATTTCACCTCACATTTAAAAACCAATCATGCCTTCCCAATAGTCTTCCAAGTCTTAATTCATTTCAGCATTAACTCAAAAGACCACAGTACAAAGACTCATCTGAAACAAGTTGAATCCCTTCCACCTATGAGTCTTTAAAAATCAAAAAGCAAGTTAATTACTTCCTGGATACAATGGGAGTAAAGGCATTGGGTAAATAAATACAGCCATTGCAAATGGGAGAAATTGAGCAAAACAAAGGGGCTACAGGCCCCATGCCAGTCTAAAATCCAGCACAGCAGTCAAATCTTAAAGCTCCAAAATGATCTCCTTTGACTCCATGTCTCACATCCAGGTCATGCTGATACAAGAGGTAGGCTTCCATAATCTTGGGAAGCTGACCCCTGTGACTTTGCAGGCTACAGCCCCATTCCTAGCTGCCTTCATGGGCTGGCGTTGAGTGTCTGTGGCTTTTCCAGGCACATGGTGCAAGCTGTCAGTGGATCTACCATTCTAGGTTCTGGAGGACAGCTGCCCTCTTCTCACAGCTCCACTAGGTGGTGCCCCAGTAAGAACTCTGTGTGGCGGCTCCCACCCCACATTACCCTTCCATGCTGCCCTAGCAGAGGTTCTCCATGAGAACCCCACCTCTGCAGTAAACTTCTAAATTTCTACTTGGGTATCCAGGTGTTTCCATACATCTTCTGACATCTAGGTGGAGGTTCCCAAACCTCAGTTCTTGACTTCAGTGCACCTGCAGGCTCAACACCACGTAGAAGCTGCCAAGGGTTGGGGCTTGCACCCACTGAAGCTGTGTCCTGAGCTCTACGTTGGCCCTTTTCAGCTATGGGTGGAGTACCTGCCACACAGGTGACCAAGTCCCTAGGCTACACACAGCATGGGGACCCTGAGCGCAGCCCATGAAACCACTTTTTCCTCCCAGGTCTCTGGGTCTGTGATGGGAGGAGCTGCTGGGAAGACCTCTGACATGCATTGGAGATGGTTTCCCTATTTTCTTAGGTATTAACATTCGGCTCATCATTACTTATGTAAATTTCTACAGCAACTAGGATTTCTCCTCAGAAAATGAAACTTTCTTTTTCCTTTTTTTTGAGATGGAATCTCTCTCTGTCGCCCAGGCTAAAATAGAGTGATGTGATCTCGGCTCACTGCAACTTCTGACTCCTGGGATCAAGCAATTCTCCCTGTCTCAGCTTCCCAAGTAGCTGGGATTACAGACACCTGCCAGCACACCTGGCTATTTTTTGTATTTTTTTTTTTAGTACAGATGGGGTTTCACCACGTTGGCCAGGCTGGTCTTCAACTCCTGGCCTTAGGTGATCTGTCCACCTCAGCCTCCCAAAGTGCTGGGATTACAAGCATGAGCCACACATCTGGCCAGGACTCTCTTTTCTATTACATTGTTAGGCTGCAAATTTTCAAAAGCTTTATGCGCTGCTTCCCTTATGACATGAATGCTGGCCAGGCATGGTGGCTCACACCTGTAACCCTAGCATTTTGGGAGGCCAAGGTGGGTGGATCATGAGGTCAAGAAACTGAGACCATCCTGGCCAACATGGTGAAACCCCGTCCCTGCTAAAAATACAAAAATTTAGCTGGGTGTGGTGGCAGGTGCCTGTAATCCCAGCTGCTTGGGAGGTTGCGGCAGGAGAATTGCTTGAATCCGGAAGGCAGAGGTTGCAGTGAGCTGAGATTGCACCACTGCACTCTAGCCTGG
>NW_016107617.1:2035212-2051145 GCF_001604975.1 Cebus imitator
CACACATGAAACCTCTTGAATGCTTTGCTGCCTAGAAATTTCTTCCACCAGTTGCCCTAAATCATCTCTCTAAGTTCAAAGTTCCACAAATCTCTCGGCCAGGGGAAAGTACCTTCAATCTCTTTGCTACAACATAACAAGAGTCACCTTTGTTCCAGTTCCTAACAAACTCATTTCTATCTGAGACCACCTCGGCCTGGACTGTATAGTCCATAGCACTATCAGCTTTTTAAGTTAAGCCATTCAACAAGTCTATAGAGAGTTCCAAACTTTCCCACATTTTCATGTCCTTTTCTGAGCCCTCCAAACTGTTGCAACCCCTGCCTGTTACCCAGCTCCAAAGCTGCTTCCAGATTTTAGGGTATCTTCTCAGCAGTTCCACTGCTGGTACCAGTTTACCATTTTAGTCTGTTTTCACTTTGCTGATAAAGACATATCTGAGACTGGGCAATTTACAAAAGAAAAAGAGGTTTATTGGACTTACAGCTCCACATGGCTGAGGAGACTTCCCAATAATGGAGGAAGGTGAAAGGCACAGCTCACATCGTGGCAGACGAGAGAAGAGAGCTTGGGCTGGAAAACTCCCTTTTTAAAACCATCAGATCTCGTGAGACTCATTCACTATTACAAGAACAGGTAGGAAAGACCAGCCCCCATGATTCAATTACTTTCCACTGAGGATACGTGGGAATTGTGGAAGTTGCAATTCAAGATAAGATTTGGGTGGGAACACAGCCAAACCATATCAGTAAGTATGCACATAGTTTTAAAGTGGCGCATGGAAGGAAAACTACAATAATGTTTGTTACTTCCTATTTAATGCAAATGATTATATCTGAAATTATGGGAATAAAGTTGTAGCCATTCTGATAGGTGTGAATTCAAAAACTACTGAGACACTTGCACTTGTACTGGAAGCTGCAGAAGGGCTGGAGATGGTGGGAGGAAGTTACTAATTCATACCTTTTCATGTCTTCCTTTCTGGTAATCCTGAACTGAGACCATTTTTCATGCTATCTTCTTCTTTTTCTGTTTTTCTTTCCTCCTGCTAAGAAAATTTTGATTCGGACATACTGATTTAAATAATCCCTAGGGATTCCTAGAATGTGGATTGAAAACCTGTGATTCTTATATGCCTTATCAATTTCTTCATTGGTGAGCAAGTCATAAATAAATCTTTTCTTTATAAATTGTCTGACTGGTTCTCTTCTTTCTTAAGACTTTCAAAATACTTATTCACATACATATACACAACTAAAAAGAAAAACATCATTATAATATATCCATCATTATATTTAAAGTACAATGTGACTTTTATAATATATAAAATGTCTATAGTGCACAAATTCAATTCAGATGGTTTGTGAAAAGATGTCAATTATATATATTTCTTTCATAATATATTCAGCATTATATGTAATATATAACAATTTATAAGGTATAATATATAAAAGTATATTATATGGTATTTATATATAATACAAACATACATTGTATATTTTTATTATAACATAATAAAAAGTATATATTATATTGTATATGTGTTTATATAATATATACTATACAATGTTTAACAATATATAGTATATATATTATATACTATAGAATGTTTATTGTATAGTACACAATGTATATACAATACATAATATATAGTATATATATCACATGCTATACAATGTTTATTGTATAGTACACAATGTTTATACAATAACATATTATATATATGATACAATGTTTATTGTGTAGGATAAAATGTTTATGCAATAACATATAGTATATATATTATATACTATACAATATTATATACTATACAACCCCTGCCTGTTACCCAATTCCAAAGTTGCTTCCAGATTTTCGGGGATCTTTTCAGCAGCACTCCAATGCTGCTACCAATTTACCGTATTAGTAAATTAAAAGGAGTTTGTTAGGAACTGGAGCAAAGGTGATTCTTGTTATGTTTAAGCAAAGAGACTGAAGGCATATTATGTTCTATGCAACCCCTGACTGCTACCCAGTTCCAAAGAAGATTATGTAAACTGTCATTAATTGAATTAATTTAGGGAGCCAAGAATCAGGTGGTGTGTTTTAGAGATTTCATCGTCAGTATCGTTCCTTGCATTAACTCCATAAGGTAAACAATATGCTTCACAGTCGACATGGAGTCCCTGGTTCACAGGGACTTAGTACTCTACCATTTCATAAAAACTTAATAAATGGTAGAGCCAGTTCCATTACTCAGACATGTCTGCTCCATTTTTTTAATACAGTGCTGATGGTTTTATCATTAATTTGTTGGAGCTGTTAACACAGTAAGGATTTTAATTCATTGCCTGCATACATATAGTGTTTTTTAAATTATTTATTTTGAGATAATAACTACGTTTGTCTTCTTACGTGTTCATATATTTTCTGTGTCCCTTAATAGAATTTTGTCAGAGGTTTCCGTGAGCTGAGACCATGCCATTGCACTCCAACTTGGGCAACAGAGCGAGACTCTATCTCCAGGGAAAAAAAAAAAAAAAAAAGCTTTCTTCTATAGGCCCCTTTATATTTTTGTTATGATTATCTTTAAAGATGTTAAATGTTGTTTTTACTCTGGATGAGATCTGTTACTGTCATTTTATTTTGAAAATAGTTATTGTTGTCTAAAAAGTTATAAATTATTTTATTTTATAAGCAGCCAATTATTGGAGTTTTAATTAGGCCTGATAGTTTCATAACACTTTTTTGAACTGAATAAATGAGATTAATTTCTAGAGACAGTCTGATGCCAGCTGTGAATAATATTACTAGAAAATAGTATAGTCTAGGAACAATAATCTCTCTATTTTATGTCTCATTATCTTTACCAATGAAGTTGTGCCAACATTTTCACTAAAACTTTGAAGATTGAGATAATAAAACACAAGTTTTTCATATTTTTAATAACATTTCTCTTTATCCAGTTAAAGAGGTGATCTAAGATTATTTTTGTATATACAGATATGACTAGAATATTTGAACACAAATATTTAAGAAATAACTAAATTTGAAGTAGGACTGGAGAGAGTTAAAGGGTAGAAATGGATTAGAAGCTATCTGACCAACATGAAGTAAGTCATTGCTCTGAGAAATGAGAGCTCTGACTTGGATTCAGTAACTTCAAATTTGGTTCCCTGGGAAGCAAAGATTGAGAGTAACATGAAAAAATGTTTATTAGGGAGTAGGATTGGTAAAGAAAAGTTGAGCTACAAATCAGTTACAACAAAGAGCTCAGGTGCTCTTATGGAGGGTTCTGAGACTGGGATGGGCCCTCAGTGTTATTCTGATGTCAAAAGCGTATATGTCTTTACATTCCTGTATGGAAGAGTTACCGGATGCAGGCTGTCCTTCAAAAAGAGCAAGGCTTTGTGTGAGGTAGCTATCTTCAGCTGAAGGACATTTCTAGACAGGGCTGACAGCTGAGGCCTTTACCAACAGCAGGTGCAACAGCTGTAGGAAGTGAAGTCCTTCAGTCCTGAAGAGGGGATCTGGGCATGACATCCATTAGTGTAACTTCATCGACTCCTGGAAAGTCAAATCAGTACTAGAGGAATGAGTCAGACAAATGCCTAGATAGAGAGGTAGATTCTGTAAACCAAAGATCAGGAATCAAAAATAATTTCCTAGAAAATTCTGGAATAAATTACTAAACAGACATTTCCTAGGTACTTTAGGCTATTCAGATAGCTTAAATTGTGTCAAATAAAAAACTTGGACTTACTAAGTAAGGTAAAAACCCAGCGTAAGATAAATGTTATTTTTATTTGAAAAGTAAAATGTAATAATTATGGAAAATAAAAAACTATGTATCCAAGGCTGAAGACAGCTACTGTGCTAAATGCTCCTTACCTCGATTGCATACATATGCATATGTTTGCATACAAATGTAAGTATCGTCTGCATGCACATGTGTACACACACATGTGAGAGTGCATGCGTATCAGCCAGGTATTTGATTGAAGTTTTTTGCTTTGTTTCTGGTTGGCTAAAGAAAACCTGGATTGGGCTCTTAGTTGATGTGTAACTTAAATGTGATGATTAGTTGAAGTCGCCTTGTCATTATAGAATAGTAAAGTCTTAGGGCAGAATTTTATCTTATGCTTTGCCCCATTCAACCATGTTAGTAATGGTTTGAATGATGCTACAGTTTACTTCAAATAGACCTTGAGTCTACATGCATCAGGTAGAGTGTTAGGTTATCTATATGCATTATATAATCTAAAGACATATTTGACATATTCATAAAATGTACAGATGATCCAAACCAGAGATATCAACCAGTTATTATCATAGTTCATATCAGAAAAAAATGAAGCATCATGACTATAAATCTTAAAACTTGGTGTTTTGGTCATGAAGTCCTTGCCTACGCCTATGTCCTGAATGGTTTTGCCTAGATTTTCTTCCAGGCGGGTGTTAAACAATGAGAACACATGGACACAGGGAGGGGAGCACTACACACTTGGGTCTGTTGGGGGGAAATAGGGAAGGAACAGTGAGGGGTGGGGAGTTGGGGAGAGACAGCATGGGGAGAAATGCCATATATAGGTGATGGAGAGGAAGGCAGCAAATCACACTGCCACTTGTGTACCTATGCAACAATCTTTCATGTTCTTCACATGTACCCCCAAACCTAAAATGCAATAAAGTAAATTTTAAAAAAAAACTTGGTTTCAAAAGGAGATTCATAAATAAAAGGTAAAGTTGATATGAGTAAGAGAAACACATGGAGAAAAATAACAAATTAGTTTAATAGTGTTGTATAAAACTGCTAAAATTTATGTTAAGTGCAACAAAGCGTCCCACAGATAAGACCATTACTCTACGCTGAGAGGGTCTTGCACATAGAAAGCCAAAGTCCGAATTAAGCCACACATTTTGGGCCAAACTCTACCTGGTCAATTCTGCATTGAGCTAATATATTATCTTTTTTTGCTTAATCTAGTATGTGGTTTATTGTAGCTTGTCACAAATCCTCTCCATCTGGAATTTGAAAGAATAAGAGTTTTTTCATATAACCCTAAAAGTCAGGCCAAAAATTAATTACTGGTATTTCAAAAGAGAAGCATTGGGATTTTGTGCAATAAAGAAGCTTGTCTAAAATTAAAGTTATTTGTTTCGGAATGCCTTACTCAATAAGATAATATGTTCTAGGTCACACAGCGTGTTCAGATGTTAGAAAATTTGGCGATAACTTAGGCATCAGATGAAAAAATATACCAGATAACCACTGACATCCCATCCAACTCTAAAGACCTCAAATTGCAATTAATAATTTTGTAATCGAGCATTCATTCTGCTATTTAAAAAGGTTATTTCATATATGGCCAAAAAGCTATTCTGTAATAAGCCTTTAAAACTCCTCTTCAAAATAAAGTGAATGTCAGAGCTCAGTGTTATAAAAATGCATAATCACCACTTAAACAATTTCATTTGCTTTAAGAAGATTCCTTGTAGATATGTGATTATATTCTCAAAAATTTTCATAGGTTTAAATAAAATGAAACCTATAAAAAGCTATAAAATCTCAGAGGATTGGAGACATGATGGTGACCAGAATCTTCTGCCACCAATGTCCTTAAATAGCTGCCAATTTGGAGCAAAAAAGCTTTTTAAAATCTAATTTGGAGCATACATACCAGATTGTCTATAAAAATCATACTATAAACATTCCCCTTTAGCAAAGAACTTGGAGACCATAAAGATCACTTTTCCCAATTGGAAAGTATTGGAGACATGAATGTAAATCATAAGTTATTGATGAATATTCACATTCCTGACAGTGCCAGAGAGACTCTCTTCAGAACAAATGAATCAGGACATTTGAAACATTTGAATCAAAATTTCTAGGTAAATGAAAAGTCCATTTTTCTCAGGAAAATGTGATGGTGATGGGGGAATGATATTGGAGATATTTTATTTTATATTATTTATTCCAATATATTTAAATTAAGATACTGATTTTTCCAGTATAAAGTTAAAATATGGTCATTCATTTAAAATATCCTTAAAACATTAAAACATTAACAAATAAATAGAAAAAGAGACTAAAAATTACCTATGAACAGATGACTACTGTTTGTTTACATTATGATACATTTAAAATCTTTAGTAACATTTTTTATGGAAGTTAGATGTTATGGGATGTCTTTACCTAAATTTTTTCTTAATTTTTAATCAACATTATTTTAAAAGTACTCTTCAATGTCATTAAATATTGACCACAATTTTACTGCCAGTATATATAGTTTTATTTTTTCATCTGTAGTTCAGTTTGGAGAAAAATCACAGATATCTCCAGCCATCTGGTGAAAAAAATGGACTCTCTCCCCAGAAAAATATAAAGGCATATGAAAATTGAGTAATACTTCTGGGATGCATGAATCCCTTAAAGATAATGCACTGAAGGCTGAGAAGCCCTGGTTCAAAAGAAACTAGCCCTCCTTAATGTTCTGATTTATAGTTAGGACAACATGGAATCTCATATGCTCCTAAGCTCTAATAAGGTAAATTAGTAATACATTTAAGAAATTCATTTAATTTTCCTTGCATATACTACATGTTCAGTGTTTCATAACTTTTCATTTTCATTTTCATCATTATTTTAAACATTTTTGTTTGCCTAATATTCCTAAAGCATACTCAAAATTTGTGAGCATGTGAATATTTCTGGAGAGCTGGTCATAGCTGGCCATCAAATAGACAGATTCTGTGTTCTAAAATAGGAAGTTTTCTATGCTAGAAAAGAGTTCAAGGACATTTATGAAATTCAGGCTTTGGTCCCACAATGATCTTTGTTCAATTCAAAATGTTTTCTACGTGAAATTGTATTGTTACTAAAAGAGAAGTAAAAATGGTCTACTTGATAAACCTAGACATTTTAATAGTGTTTACGAATATGCATTAAGCCAGTTAAGAAAATAAGTTTATATTATTAGAATAAACAAGAGTAAGAAAAATTTCATTTGGTATTGGGTGAAATGTAAACTGTGAATTTATCTGCTTTCTCTTTTCACTTTACTTCAAGTAACTCCACTGAAAAAGATTTTGAAGGCTGTATAAAATAGAGGTTAAGGGTATATGCATAAGTTTTGAGGAAGACCTGAGATCAAACCGCAATTCCTGTATTATCTACTACTAGACCCTGTCTGAGCCTTTGTTTTTTCATCTGTAAAATGAGCATGGTGATGTCTTCGCTGCATAGTTCTACAGTTAAGTATTGATAATATATCCATTACATTAAACACTGTGTCTAGCATATTAAAAACATGCAATAAGTAAAATTACTAGTAAAAAAAAACGAAGGCAACGAAGCTCAAAAATTTATCTCAGTGACTCTGGTAACAAGTGTGGGATAACAAGTATGTGAATGGCTACAGTGTGTTAAAGTATTTACCTTAAGGTAAATTCTAGTGACAATGCCTTACTTGTCCCTAGTCTCCAGGCATAGTGCGCATTCATCACATACCCGTAATCATCACTTCCTTTCATTTCTTTTATTTTACTCCAAAAGAAGGGATCAAGGTACCCTATCCATATTTTACCTGATTATGCTCTCGTTTTCCTCTTTAGCTATTTCATTAGATTGTTTTTAGTCTTGGGAAGGAATGAGCTGATTCTAGGCTGTTAGAAGCAGAAATATGTTAGTAGGCATGTTTCTCTGGGAATCTCTGTTAAGTATGTGTTCCTTACAGATGCTCTCTATTTAGTTTAGAGGAAAATGTACAGTTAATGCTAGATTGCATAGGTGACCAGTTACTTGTAAATCCTGTGTCCTCCTGACATCACAGAGTACTGTTTGACAATTCAACCTTAAAAGCACATTTCTAACAGGAGCAGGAAACAAATAAACATGCCTTCTACGACTGAACTGCATTTGCTCATGAAATCGATCATTCCTTCCATGGTGCCATATCCTTTTAAACCATGGTTTTATCTAGGATTGCCTCTTCACTACTAGGGCTGCCGTCTACGGCTTCTAGTCATTTATCATCTAGCTATTGAGACACTAGCTCAGTGTCTAGCATATACGGTAATGTCCCTCTTATCTTCTGTTTTGCTTTCCTAGGTTTCAGTTACACCCAGTCAACAACAGTCCACAAATCATAAATGGAAAAACCCAGAAATAAAAATTCACAAGTTTTCTTTGCATGCCCTTCTGAGTAACGCGATGAAATTTTATGCCATCACACCTATCCTACAGAAGACATGAATCATCTCTTTGTCCAGGGTCTCCGTGCTAACACTACCCACCCACTGGTTATTTAGTAGTCTTCTTGGTTATCAGCTTCTCTGTGACAGCATTACATTGCTTTTTTTTTTTTTAAGTCGCTTTTATTTTACTTAATAATGGTCCCAAAGTGCCAGAGTAGTAGGTCTGGCATATTGTTATAATTGTTCTACTTTATAATTAGTTGTTATTAACCTCTTACTGTGCCTAATAGGTTAAGCTTTATCATACATATGTATGTATAAAAACATGGTATATATAGATTTCAGGCAGCCACTGTGGGTTTTACAACCTATCTCCTGTGGATCAGAAGAGATATTTTGCTGACATCGTTGTCAAGAACATAGCAAAGACCAGGCAAAAGGTTTGGTATTAAGGAGAACAGGGTGGGGAGGGGACAAGGCACAGCACTGACCCTCATGAAATTTAGAATCTAGTGGAGAACATGTACATTAAAATGATTATATTCTTGAAAAAAGAGACTCTTTTGTAGTTATGCTAAATATGTTGAAGGATGATTATAGGATGCTGTGGTCGGTATACTGTGGAAGTACCTATTTCAAGGATACAGGGAAAGGCATTTTTGAGGAAGTAAAATTTTAGCTAGAGATTGTAACTTTTAGCCCTGCACGTAGAAACAAGTGATCCACCCAAGTGAAGCCAGTTCCAAGTGTGTATGAATATATTTAATGGGGCCCATGCCTTTAGAAAACAATTCAAAGGGAAATTCATCTGCTAACATTTCCAGTTGTTACAAACATGATCTCAAATGTTGCCCAATCCTTTTTTTAAAAGAGATGCCTGAAACTGGATTATTTTGTATACAATGGCGTCTCTAAAGCATATAACATTGTATGTTCAACACAGAAGGATGTGACCTATATTCAAGCTGATGCTTAAAGAATACGTTAGGGGGAGGAGTGGGTTAAAAGAGGAGAGGAGAATTCCAGGAAAAGTGAAAAGAATCAGAAAGAAACCAGAGTAGAGAAGGGTTAAATGTGGCCAGTTGGTAGAAGACTGGAGATCTAATTGGGTCAGGTTATGCCATGCCACATATTCATCTTAAAAATTTTGGATTTTATTCCTAAGAAGAGTGGGAAAACACTGCAGGGTTTTATGTGGGATGTGAGGGATGGTAATTACTAGATGCCAGTATACAATATCACATAGACAGGTATCTTTCCCGGGAGTGGATCACTCTAGACATTTTTTTTTTTTTTTGAGAGAGAGTCTCACTGCTGCTATGATCTTGGCTCACTGCAACCTCCATCTCCCAGGTTCAAGCAACTCTCCTGCCTCAGCGTCCTAAGTAGCTAGGACTACAGGTGCATGCCATCACACTCAGATAATTTTTTTTTTTTTGTATTTTTAGTAGAGATGGTGTTTCACCACGTTGAACAGGCTGGTCTCGACCTCCTGATCTCATCGTCTGCCCATCTCGGCCTCCCAAAGTGCTGGGATTACAGGCATGAGCCACCATGCCCAGCCCATTCAGGGTAAGAATTTTAAGACAACACTTCTATGGTCATCAACACTTTCATGATCCGCATTACATTTATAAACAATTGAAAGTATAAAGTTCTAAGTTATTCATAGAGAAAAAAGAATGCCAAAGCTGGCAGTAATTTTAGGGATAACCTACTCCAGACCTGCCATATTAAGCAGCAAAGAATAGATTTAAATGTATTAACCAATGTATCGAATAAGAATAGATTTAAATGTATTAACCAATGTATCAAATAGGTCACACATTTATGGGCAGACAGACTAGAACTCCAGCATCTACTAGACTCCTTCCCTTTTCACAAACACGTTGCACTCTCTAAACATTTTCATTATTTGAAAAGTAGAAAGCACAGTTACAATATCACTTGTCCATAAGAATTTGCTTTATCAAATATTTTAAAGGGTGCAGAAATCACACAAAAAGTGTTTTGATGTATAAATAACATATATAGGATATATATAAGCTGTGTATTTACAATATGAATATATCTATAATTCTTTCTGTTCAAATATCTCCATAAAACATAAATTCATAGGCAGTTACAGGAATATTAGAAGAATATGGTAAAAGTTTTGTCATTCACTCTGTGCAGAGCTATCATTAGTTATAAAATAGCCAATACAAAACTGATCAGTGGAAAGCACATTGCTTTGTGCAGCAAATGATTTTTATCATCATCTTTAATACTATCTGGGAAGCTATCTGGTTACTCTATGCTTTATTTTTATCTGAATGGTAATCTTAGGTAACATTTCTCAGCACTCATTAGACAAACAGTATTACTGTTGCAAAATTAATGTTTAAAACTGTTAAATGCCTTAAAATCTTGAGTCCATTAATCATTTCCACAATCTTAGGGTGCAGGTAATATTATTTTTATTGTAGAGTCAGGGAAACTGGGGACCAGACAAAACTCACACAGCTAAGAAGTCTCAGGATTGGGATTTAAACTTGGGCAGTGGAACTTCAAATCTAATAATTTGTAACCATTACAGTGTTTTAATGCCTGCTTCTAAAACATGGGAAGAATGAGAATGAGGTTTTTTTTAGAGAAAACACAGCTACTCTTGGATTCTGAAAAATGAAATAATGTACCTGCTTTTAGATTATGTCACGCTTATGGGAGAAATTATTTGACGAATATAAGAAAGACCTTAAAAATTTAATGAACACAATTTTCTATATAAAGTGATTTAAGTGATGAAAAAAAAATGGTGTACCAATCTCATGGCAGACAGTAGGAGATGGTAGAAAGACATAAAACCAACTGTTTAGCATGGTTATGCACTTCCCCCAGGAAAGTGTCAGGGATTTGAGATTTCGAAGCCTGCAGTCTTAGAGTCTACAGTTTCTCCACTACTTAACCCATGTGATTTATGATATCTTCATTTATAAAATTGAAATATTTTAATCCATTTCACAACATGGCAGTGGACACTAAACAAAATAACATGTGAAAACCACATTGCAAGCTCTAGAGTGAAATGTACCTGCTTTGTATGATTAATTTTACTATTAGTAACTAATTCTTTAAAGCTCACAGGAAAGTAATATCAATATGAAACAAAAGAGAAGGAAAAATTGCCTAAGGAACTGGCATTAATTATGCATATAAAGTATAAATATTAAATCACATTTTTAAACAAAAATGTATGTGTAAATAATATGTATCTATAAACAGTGAAATGAATCACCGTGTTCACATAATCAAATTGTAAAAAGTTGTTTTCTTTTAGTGGTGATAACAGAGAAACATTAGAGTGGTGGGAAGACATCCTTTTGCGTAAATTTTTATATATATATATATATATATATATAATATATATAAAATGGTAGATATGATTATGCATACACACATGCATGCACATATACACATACATATGCACATCTAAACTTGCTACAGATACATGATAAAATTGTGAGTGACTTTGTTTTGTTCTGTATTTAAAAAAATTAATTGAAAGGAAGAATGGCAAAATGTTATATAACGATCTACTTATAAAGAATAGAATTACACAGTTTTAGGTAAGAAGAAATTATCAAGCCTTTAAAAGCCTAAATAGATAAAGTAAGAGAAATCACTGACATAATATGATGGCATGTTTCACAAATAGAAACTGTGTGATGTTGGAGAAAGCTCTGGATACACTTGTAAAAAGTAATAGCCAGCATTTATTGAACATTCTTCAGTGCAGAGTCACAAACACAGACATAATCCTCCCAATAACCTTACAATTGAGTAACTATTATTTTTCATATTTCCAGGTGAAGAATCTAAGGATGAGAGCAGTTAATTAACTCATGAAGGTGACCCAACCAGTCAGTGGCAAAACTTAGATTTCTACTCAGGTCTCTGCCAGACTCCAAAGACCTTGGTTTACCATGTCTTTAATGT
The DNA here is from genome assembly GCF_001604975.1 of Cebus imitator. NCBI lineage: Eukaryota > Metazoa > Chordata > Mammalia > Primates > Cebidae > Cebus > Cebus imitator. Next base: position 2,047,366 of record NW_016107617.1, read on the forward strand.
TGTAATGCTATGAACTGCAGGAAACACTAAATATATAAAAACACAACTTTTGAAGAAAAGCGAAATTAATAATAAGGCTCTGAAGGCAAGGTAAGGCCCCTGAAATAAATGTGCTCACCACCGTATGTTATAAAGAGTTTGCAGCACTTAAGCAAGCTCATGGCAGGCCATTTCAAAGACAAGGGACATAGAAAAGTCCTTGAAACAAAGCCCATCAACTATACGAAGACTCCTGAAACGCTAGGTAATGGAAATCATTCCTGCTGCTGAACTCCAACAATAAAGCCTTAGCAGAGATTTGCTTTATGACAGTTACTAAAAGAATGGCTACATGTGGCAAATAGAACAATGGTTTAAAAAAAAAAAAAATAAAAAAAAAAAAAAAAAAAAAAAAAAAAAGCAAAGCACACACTTTTTTTGTTACACTCTGAGGAAATATGCCAAGTATAAAAGAGGTTGGCAGAAAAACTATGAGGATGATAAAGGAAAGTGAAGAATGGAGTAGAGGACTCTGAACAGTAAGTAAGCTGGAGAATAAAGCACTAGTAAGAGTTGCAAGAGTATTTCAGTAAACCAAATTACTCCTGAAAAGAAGGAAAGGTAAAATAAGGGATCCTTTTGAAGAGAAGGAGTAACCCTTTCCTTGAACAAGTGGGCAAAAAATGAAGGAGAGTCCAGCAAAAGAAGGTGACATTATTTATGTCTTTGGTGCAAAAGTTTAAAATAGAAAGAAATATATTTTTAAAAACCTTCAAGCAATATATCTCATGCACAGTTTATCTTCAAAAAAATGTCTCTCAGGAATGTGTTTTCAGAAAAAAAATGTGTTATGGAGCAAAGGTATTGTGAAAAGCTCAGCTATCATTACAGTACAGGAGGTAGAAACTGTCACAGCTTGAAAGACAATTGGTCTGAATAACAGACATGTCCCTTAACACACAAAAATAAAATCGCATCCTATTTTTCTATTGAAAGAATTCTATGTTCTCCTGTGGGGGAAAAAAATGCCTGCCTTTCATAAAGTCAAATGTCTGTCACCTATTAGTTGTATTAAATTATCCTTTGGGGCCAGTTAGCTCAATTCTTTAGAGTGTCATTAATAGTGAGGTAGTGTCAAAGATAAGGAGAACAAAGAAGCTGGTTCCCCTGAGTCTACTCTGGAAAGAGACTCTACAGGTGAATTTGGCATAAATGAAAAGCTGCAGTCTAATATATCAATTGAAACAAAACATAAAACATGAAATGATTAGGCAGCTATTGAGGGGAAAATAAGTTACAGAGATAAACTATGATGGTACTAGGCTGGTATATATATCTTATATAATGAAGAGTTGAATTAGAGATGAGACAGAGAAGAGCAAGGACAACTAACCTCTCCTCCCTGACAGAGGGGGAGGCAGAGCAATTATGAAAAAGGGAAATTCTACATATCTATATATTGCCAGAATGAGTATCAGGAATCTAATCGTGAAAGAGAAGAAAAATATGACAGAGTAAAAGAATATAGCACAAGGACTATAGAAGTTGAAAAATAAAACTCATTAATTTAAGCATCAATAATCAAGACACATATTTCTGTGGAGCATCTACATGTAGCCTGGATTTGTGATTGCAGAGTAAATATTGGATAACAAAAGCACATGGAAATGTTATTGAACTGAACAAAGAAAAGTCTTCAGACTACTGGGACAATGTGGACACTTTTATGAAATAGGTTTGGATGAATAATATGAACTTCAAGATACTCAATTCAAAAAACGCTTGTGATTGGGCTGATGTATTCATCCCAATGCTCCTCTGCATGGATACAGAGAAAGTGACTGGTTCCCTTTGGGGCTGAAGTGCAGGCTTCTAAAATGTAGACAGTGTTGGGTAAAATGGCATAATCCATGCTGCTCTTGGAGGCAGCCACAATAGAATAAGAGGAAAAAAATGTACTCAATTACTTCCACTTAGTTCTAGGGTACAGAGAACTGCAGAGGATAAGAAAACAAATGATAACCACTGAAGCACACTGCATGATCCTTCATGCTCCGACCCAGCTCAGTCCCTCCTGCAAGTTGAAGCCTCATGTCCCACACAGCCCGTGGTCTTTTGGTGTTGTACAAGGGCTCTAATATGGAGAATATCCAGAAAACGCAAAGGCCCCTGTAGTACTAGTTAAAAAGAAGGCAGTGATTGAAGAGAGCAGGGAAGCAGAGAAGTATTGGGAGAACCAGGATATAGTGGGTTGAATTGTGACCCCCCAAAAAGAGGTTCAAGTCCTAATCCCTATTACCTGTGAATGTGACCTTATTTGGAAATAGGGTCTTTGCCAAGTTAAGGCGAGGTCCTACTGGATTTGGGAGGGCCCTAAAGCTAATGACTGGTGTCTGAATAAGACAAAAAAGAGAGAGATTTGGATACAGAGACACAGAGGGAAGAAGACCTTGGATGATAGAGGTGGAGAGTAGGGTGACACAACTATGAGTCAAGGAGTGCCAATGGTTGGCCAAGAGCTAGGAGCCAGGAAGAGCAAGGAAGGGCACTTCCCTAGAGCCTTCAGAGGGAGATGGCCCTACTGCCATCTTTGTTTCAGATATCTGGCCTCCCAAACTGCCAGAGAATAGGTTTCTATTGTTTTAAGCAACACTGTCTCTGGTACATTGTTATGGCAGGCCTAGAAATTAACACAGAGGGAACTAGAGGGAGGGAGGACACTCTCACTCTATAAACACAAAAACACAAATTCCTTCTCTTTCAACCAACCCTCAATCTATGTCTTCTGCAAAGGAATTCATACATTGTCTCAGTGTCACCTTTACAACAAAATCAGTAGTGCCCACATCAAGAAGATGCTTTTAAAAAATTTGGTCGTTTCAAAATGTTTAGAAACAATTTTTGATATTAAGGTCTGCCATCAATGCATACATAGACAAATGTACTAATATACTAACATTTATCTGATATTATAATTAAACAAAAATAGCAATTAATAATAGATGAAAGATAAAGGGATATTTTAGTTACTACCATTATATTTATTAATACATTGTCTTTTTCTCTCTAAACTGATATTATATGACATATTATTAGTAATAACTTTTCAGTGAGATAAATCAAAGAACCTATACTTTAAAATTTTTAGTAAATGTTTACTTTAACACTTTGTCATAAAGCTTTGAAAAGCCCCAGTTCAAATTCAGTGTATTTCAGGTCATGGTCCTAATGACTGTCAAATCAGAAAACTATGTCACAGAGATATATGGGTCCATTTTTGGAAGGGTTTTTATTGACTGTTCTCACTAAATCATAGGACTCATTTTTCCAGCCTCAACTACCAACTAACATAAGGTTCTAATTGAAAAAAAAAGGCTAGTCAATTTCATCTTCTTTTCTGTCTATATGAATTACATTTTTAAACCAGTCAGAAAGTGTATATATTTGTGTTTAATCAAAGTGATCAAAATTCACTGGAACTTCTCCTTTAAAGGATACTGAAACACTTTAGAAAATCAATTTCTGAGCATATGTCCAGATATGAGAGGTTTTGTAGGTGTTACATACACTCAGTAAGTATTTTTCAAAACAAGCTCACATAATAATGGGGATGTTCTCATACATCTGTTTTAAAATGCTTTCTTCATTACATGACTTGTCTTGCAAAGGTAGTAATTTTTCTCACTCACCATTAAAACATCATTTACCTTGAAGATGCATGTTGAGTGTGACAACACCGTAGTAGGGAAAACTTCCTTTCTGGGAGAAATGAATACATCTTTTCAAGGTGTGCTCATGGAG
>NW_016107617.1:2051595-2155092 GCF_001604975.1 Cebus imitator
TTTTTTTTTTTTTTTTAGAGAGAGACAGAAGAAAGATCCCAGCTTAAAATTAATGCTCCTACCAAACCTCAGTAGTATCTAGCAATTTCATTTAATCCTCACAACAGTTTATGTGAACTAAGGACTGTTACTCTCCTCATTTATAAGAGAGGAAACTCAATTTATAAGGGATGTTAAATTGATTAAACAAGTTGCTATGGGTTATATTGAACCAGTTCTCAGGATTGGCATTGAAATCAGAAGTGTCTGACTCCAAAACTAATGCTGTGATTCCATCTCCATTTTGGCTTTTAGGTTTTAATGGGTTTGAGGATAAGGAGGCAAAGAACTGAAACTTACTGAGGTTCCTATGAATGCTCAGTGTCTCAAATGAGGTAAAATCAGGGGGTGTAGAGTTATTTGGAGTGGTCAGAGGCTGATAATAAAATTTGCAATAGTCTTTTATAAAATTTTGCTAGAGGTTCAGTTCATGATCTCTATATAAACAGTTAAAGTGGACACAATTACATAGGAAAAGCGAGGGCAGAAAAGACAGAACATCCTCATGCTATTGTGTGAAGCACTGCTTTGAGACTTTTGGAATACTCAGAGTGGATCTACACAATGTATATGACAGCTTTATGAACTGGAACAAAATAATAATTCAGGGAAAAAGATTAAGTGCAGCCAACTTACTTTTTTTCCTTTTAGAACTCACATGTCCCAATTCAGTGACTTCTAGCCTGCTCTTTGGACATCTATTAGCATATACAAGGAAAATGATTATGGCATCCATTCATAAAATAGCCTTCTTCTATTGATTTGGTTCCTTATAACATGTGGTATATTATGAGCATGAACAGTATGTTTAAGCCACAACAAGAAAATTTTTGTTTTTAGAAAAAAAGGGGCAATGTTTCTCATGTGTGATTCTCTGTACTGGTTTCTAGAAAAACATGAAGAAATGAAAAATGGAGAGAGAGGTTTTGTTGGAAAATTGAATGAATTATAATAAGAAGATAAAAAATACCATGGGTTGTGAAAAGGTATTATTATCCAGAGCACAATTTAAGTGCGGAACAATTATCAAAGCCAACAGCACAGAGAGATCTTAGGAAGAGTGGTAAGAACTAGGGGTCAAGAGGTGCACAGAGCCAGAGCTGTGAAGGGAAGAGGCAAAAGCCAGGTGTGCAGACCAGGAGTCTTGGAGGAAAACTGAATGCAAAGATGAGGAAAAGAGGTTAGGAAGAGACATGGGAAACACATATGAAAAATCGTATAGTTCTGATGGGTTGCCTTTGATTAGTTTGAGCCAGGTTTACATGGGGCACTTGTAATTGCTTTAGACTCTGGCCTCTGATTAAAAGGGAAGCAAAAAATTAGAAGACGCCTCTACAGACATTTATTTTCTACTTCCTTTATCTTCCATTTTTAAACTAAAATATTTTTACTAGGAACAGAAAATGGGTTTGAAAAAGGGGCCATGAGATACTACTCAATGCTCATTCTGGTAAAATAAAATTAATTTCACTGTTGAGTATATACCATACGCCAGGCACTGTCTTAAGTAACTTTAATAAAATTATGTTTTTAAATAATTTCAACTTTTATTTAGGATTCAGGAGGTACATGCACAGGTTTGTTACACAGCTGTACTGTGTGATGCTGAGGTTTGGAGTATGTACAACGGATGCCGTGACCAAGGTAGTGAGCATAATATCCAATACATAGTTTTTCAACCCTGTCCCCTTCCCTCCCTTTATCCTCTAATAGTCCCCAGTATCTACTGCTGCCATTTTTATGTCCATAGTACAGAATGTTTAGTTCCCACTTAAATGTAAGAATGTGGACTGTTTGGTTTTCTGTTCCTGTATGAATTTGCTTAGAATAAAGGTCTCCAGCTGCATCCAAGTTGTTACAGAATACATTATTTTGTTCTTTTTTATGGATGCATAGTATTCCATGTTATGTATGTACTATATTTTCTTAATGCAACCCACCATTGATGGGCACCTAGATTGATTACATATCTTTGCTATTGTTAATAGTGCTGTGCTCAACGTATAAGTACATGCAGCTTTTTGGTAGAATAATTTGTTTTCTTTTGGATATATATCCAGTAATGGGATTGCTGGGTCAAATGGTAGTTATGTTTTAAGTGCTTTGGGAAATCTCCAAACTGCTCTCAACAGTGACTGAACTAATTTATATTCCCACTAACAGGATATAAGTGTTTCCTTTTTTCCACAGCCTTGCCAGCATCTGTTATTTTTAGACTTTTTAATAATAGTCATTCTGACTAGTGTAAGATGGCATCTCATTGTGATTTTGAATTACATTTCTCTGATGATTAGTGATGTTGAGCATTTTTTTCATGTTTGTTGACTGCTTGTATGTCCTCTTTTGAGAATTGTCTGTTCATGTCTTTTGCCTACATTTTAATGGGATTACGTGTTGTTTGCATGTTAAATCATTTAATAGATTTGGATACTTCATAGATTCTGGATACTAGACCTTTGTTGGATGCATAATTTGTGAATATTTTTTCCTTTTCTGTAGATTGTCTGTTTACTCTGTTGATAATTTCTTTTGCTGTGCAGAAGCTGTTTAGTTTAATAAGGTCCTACTTGCCAATTTTTATTTTATTGTAATTACTTTTGAGGACTTAGTCATAAAATTTTTCCCAAGGCTGATGTCCAGAATGGTATTTCCTGGGTTTTCTTCTAGGATTCTTATAGTATGAAGTCTTACACTTAAATCTTTAATCAATCTTGAGTTAATTTTTATATATGGTGAAAGGCAATTTTACCAGTTTTAGTTTTCTGCATGTATCTAACCTGCTATCCCAGCACCATTTATAGAAAAGAAAGTCTTTATTCTATTGCTTATTTTTATCAACTTTGTTGAAGATCAGATAGCTACAAGCAGGTGGTTTTATTTCTAGGTTCTCTATTCTGTTCTCTTGCTTTATGTGTCTGCTTGTGTATCATTACCATGCTGTTTTGGCTACTGTAGCTTTATACTTTGTAGTCAGATGCTTCCAGTTTTGTTCATTTTGCTTAGGATTTCTTTGACTACTCATGCTCTTTTATTGGTTCCATATAAAATTTAGAACAGTTTTTCCCCTAATTCTATGAAAAATGACATTGGTCGATTGATGGGAATAGCATTGAGTCTGTAGTTTTCTTTGAGCAGTATGGGCATTCTACTGGTATGGACTCTTCCAATTAATGAGCATAGAATTTTTTTGCATATGTTTGTGTTATTCTGATTTATCTCAGGATTGTTTCATAGTTCTCCTCATAGAGATATTTCACCTCCTTGGTTACATGTATTCTTTTTTAAAAATATTATTTATTATACTTTAAGTTCTGGAGTACATGTGCAGGTTTGTTACATAGCTATATACATTCTTGATTTGAGTCTCAGCTTGAATGTTATTAGTATATGGAAATGCTACTGAATTTTGTACATTGATTCTTTACCCTGAAACTGTCTTAGAGTCAATTATCCATTGCAGGAGACTGTTGACAGAAAGTTTAGAGTTTTCTAGGTATACAAGACATTGTCAGTGAAGAGAGAGAGTTTGACTTCTTGTTTTCCCATTTGGATGCCTTTTATTTCTTTCTCTTGCCTGATTGCACAGGCTTCCAATATTATGCTGAATAGGAGTTGTAAGAGAAGGTATCCTTGTCTTCCACCAGTTTTCAAGGAGAATGTTTCCAACACTTGCCCATTCATATGATGTTAACTGTGGGTTTGACATAAATAGTTATTTTTTTGTGTTATATTCCTCTGATGCCTAGTTTCTTAAGGGTTTCTATCACAATAGGATGTTGGATTTTATTGAAAGCTTTTACTGTATCTTTTGAGATGATCATATGGTTTATTTTGTTTTTAATTCTTTTTATGTGGTGAATCACATTTATTCAGTTGCATATGGTTGAACCAATCTTGCATTCCAGGTATGAATCTAACTTAATCTGATGGATTTTTTGATGTGATGAATTCAGTTTGCTAGTATTTTGTTCAGGATGTTTATATTCATCAGGGATTATTGACCTGTAGCTTTTTTTTTTCATTGTGTCTTTGCCAAGTTTTGGTTTCAGGGTGATGCTGGCTTCAGAGAATGAGTTAGGGAGAATTCTATCCTCTTGATAGTTTTGAATAGTTTCAGTAGGATTGGTACAAGCTCTTCTTTTACGTCTGGTAGAATTCAGCTGTGACTCTCTCTAGTCTGGGGCTTTTTATGGCTGGTAGTTTTTTTTAATTACTGATTCAATTTCAGAACTCTATATTTGACCTGTTCAGGGTTTCAATTTCTTCCTGACGTAATCTTGGGAAATTGTGCATTTTCAGGAAATTATCCATTTTCTCTAGATTATCTAGTTTGAGTGCATAGCAGTGTTGCTAATAGTCTCAGAGAGTCTTTTATATTTCTAGAGGATCACTATAATCTCACCTTTTTTCACTTCTGAATGTGCTTATTTGAATTTTCTCGCCTTTTTTTCTTAAAACTTGTGTCATGTTATGTTTCTGTTCTTGTTGTTTATTTCAAAGTTTTAAAAAATTTCTTCCTTAATTTCATTGTTTACCCAAAATCATTCAGGAGTAAGTTGTATAATTTTCATGTAATTTCGTGGATTTGAGAGATTTTCTTGAATTACTTTCTTGATATTTTTATCCTATTGTGGTCTGTTAGTATGTTTGGTGAGATTTTGATAGTTTTGAACTTATTGGTACTTGCTTTATGGCAAAGCATGTGGTTGATCTTGGAGTATGGTCCATGTGCAGATGAAAAGAATGTGTATTCTGTGGTTGAGGTGTATTCTGTAGATATGTATCAGATACAATTGGTCAAGTGTCAAGTTTACATCCAGAACACTTTTGTTAGTATTCTGCCTCAATGATCTGTTTAGTGTTGTCAATGGGGTGTTTAAGTTCCTCACTATTATTGTGTGGCTGTCTATGTCTTCTTGTAGGTTGAGAATTACTTGTTTTAAGAATATGGTGCTCCATCGTTAGGTGTGTATGCATTTAGCATTGTTAAGTCTTCTTTTTGAATTGAACTCTTTATCACTATATAATGCCCTTCTTTGTCAATTTCTGCTGTTGTTGGTTTAAAGTCTATTTTACCTGCTGGAAGAATAACAACTCCTACTATTTTTTGTTTTCCATTTGTGTGACAGGCTCTCCTCCAACCCTTTACTTTGAGCCTATGGGTGTTGTTATGTGTGAGTTGAGTCTCTGGAATATAGCAGATGGATTTGTCTTAAGTATTTTATTCCACTTGCCACTCTGCCTTTTATGTGGAGTGTTTAGATCATTGACATTCAGGGTTAATATTGATATGTTAGATTTTGATCCTATTATGTAGTTCTTAGCTGATTGTTTAGTTGTTTCTGTCATGTGGATATTTTATAAGATCTGTGGGCAGTGTACTTAAATGTGTTTTTGTGATAGCAGATATTGTTCTTTCATTTCCACATTTAGAGCTCCCTAAATGGTCTCTTGTAAAGGTGATCTAGTATTAACAAATTCCCTTTGTGCATGCTTGTCTGAAAAGGTTTTTATTTATTCTTCACTTAAGAGCTTTAGTTTGGGGGGAACATAAAATTCTTGATTTGAATTTCTCTTCTTTAAGAATACTGAAAATAACCCTCTATTCTCTTCTCTCTTATAACATTTCTGTTGAGAAGTCTGGTGCGAGGTTGATGAGGTTCCTTTTGTACATGATCTTACCTTTCTTTCCAGCTTCCTATTTTTTTTAATTTTATTTTTCCAGTTTCCTTTAAGATTTTATAATTTAGCATTGATCTTGGAGAGTCTAGAGACTATATGCTTTGGTGATGTTCATTTTCTATTATATCTGGCAGATGGTCTCTGGATTCCTTATATGTAGATTTCTACCTCTCTGGCAGGACTAGCAGAATTTTTTTGATTTATTCCCTCATATATGTTTACATTTTTTCTTTCTCTCTCAGAAACATCAATGATGCGTAATTTTGGTCACTTTGCATAATCCCATACCTTTCAAAGGCTTTGTTCATTTAAAAAAAGTTTTATCATTTTTCTGACTGAGTTAGTTCAAAAGACCATCTTTTGGTTCTGATATTCTTCTGCTTGGTTTAGTTTATTGATAAGCTTTCAACTGTATGTTGAAATTTTAGGTGAGTTTTTCAATTCCAAAAACTCTGATTTTTAAAAAGATGTTTATTTCATTCTTTCTTTTCTCTATTGCATTAGTTTACTTGTATTGACTTTCCATCTTGGGTTGGATCTCATTAAGCTTCCTTGTAATCCATGTTTTGAATTCTTTATCTGTTATTTATTAGTTTCCATTTTGGTTAGGGAATGCTCCTGGAGAAGTAGTGTGATCCTTTAGTGGTGTCACTACATTCACAATTTTTATGATGATAGAATTAATGTACTGCTTTCTTCTCATCTGAAGATGATAGCACTTTTAATTTTTGTAATTATTTTCATACAGGTAGGATTTTTTTTCTTTCTTTCACTATAATATTGCTTATTTTATTTTTCTTTCCCTTCACCACTCCTTAGAGTGTGTGACTATACAGAATGTTGGGTAGAGTCTTTTGCCTTCCCTTCTATAGCCCTATGCACCTCTGTTGGCAGGTTTTATATTGGGCTGTGTGGTTCAACCTATATTCCAGTAGTTGACACTTAAGAATAAGAATGGGCTTCAGCCAACGTGGCTGGGTATATACTACATCCTAGTCTACTGGGAGAAGCTCTCTGGTGCCTCAGGCAACAGGCTGATCCACAGATTATACAGTGATCTGAGTTTCCTGCTCAGCCCTGCTGGGGGCCAGGGCAGTTCAGGGAGCAAGATGGGCATGGCCAGATTGAGCAGGCCTGCCTAGAGTTCCCCTAATCTCCTAAGTATCAGCACCAAGGCAGAATCCTGCAAGTGGCCAAGTTCTTGGTAGTGTACCTAGCCGTGGAGCTGGGGAACCTCTTGTTCTAAAGTTCTCGCATGGGGAGTGGAGGCAAGCTAGAAGCCTCATGTTCTCTTCATGGGGAGTGTAGGCAACCTAGACTCCTCACTCAGGTAAGGGGATGCTCCAGATACCTGGTGATCTGTCTGGGTATGGAATGTAGAGGGCCCTGATGACCCACAATCTCTATACAGGGAGGGTGAGATTGTTACCTCTGCAAATCCATGCAAATGAGTGCTTTGAATGCATGTAAATACACCTAAACCTGGGCAGGGAAGGCCCCACTTTACCACAGTATGCAAAGGAAGGATGGACCAGCTCAGGCTGCTGATTCGAGCAAGTGGCCACACTAAGTGCCTAGAGATCTGCCTGGACATGGAGTAGAGAGGATCCTGCTTCATCATAATCTCTGTGCAGGAAGGATACTTTAGCTTAGGCTGCCAATCCAGGGAAGTAGGTGTTCTGAATGGCTGGGTATCTGCTTTGGCATGAAGTGGAGATGGCTCTGCTTCACCAAAATCTCTGCACAAGAAAGGTGGGGAGGCTCAGACTGCCAATCAGGGCAAGCAGTTTCTCTGAATGCCTGAAGATATGCCTGGGCATGGAGTGGAGAGGGCCCTGCTGCACCAAGATCTCAGAGGAGGAGTCTGAGGCATCCAGAAGTGATATATGCAGACCAGTTCCAGGTCACCAAGCTGGCTCTGGCTGTAAGTCTCATCACCCAGGAAAAACTGCAGCTATAGCACCGTTCCTCCTGACCAGGCCTGTGACATTGGTGCTTCCACAGCCAAAACTGTGGAAAGTGCCTCAGGAGTAGGCACTGAAATTGTACTCAGTGCCTACTCCTGAGACACTTTCCACAGTTTTGGCTGTGGAAGCACCTACCCTGCTCCAGAGCAGGTCCTCTAATCTCTGTCCCAAAACTAAAATGCCTATGTGGCCATGTTTCTGGGTTGCTGAAGAAAGGCTGATTTTGTCTGTACCCAGATTAAAAATGTTGTCCTTTTCCTGGTTCCAGGTCTGGGAAAATGTCCAGATGGTATCTTCCCCTCTCAGCATCTCCAAGCCTCTCCCCAAATTAGCACAAGGGTTTGGGAGAAACAATATGCTCTCTTTTACCCTGGGTTGCTTGGATCCCCAGTGGAAAGGTGAGTCACAGGAGGAGGCTCTCTACCTCTGTCCGGTACTAGAGTTTAACTCACTTTTATCAGCCAAACACCATCACAGGGGCTGTTTCCCCATATTCTACTCTCTGGGATCTGGAGAGTCCTGCGTGATTGCAAGGGATTTCCATTTTGCTTCTTGAATTAAAGCTCACAGAGGTGATATTTATGTACTATCTTGCTATTCCCAAGTGACTAAGGCATGTTAAATGTCTCTCATTTACCATCTTGGAAAAAAATAATCAATAGAAGTATTTAATCTAATTCACACAACTGTTTGAGCTAGGTGATAAACAGGCGTAAGTATATTAGGCCTTCCCCTTTAATTTTGTATGTGTTTAAAATTTTCTACCTCCTTTATAAAATGGGGACATTAACAATACCTAGGCATAGAGGATGATGATATACAGCTTAATGAAAAAATGTGAACAAAGTACTTAGAAAGTTACCATAGTCCATAAAAACAACTTAAAAAGTTATTAGCTATTATTATGAATATAAACTTTGTATTTTAGGTTTCCTAGAGGGGCTTATATTTTAGCTAAGTCTAGAAAATTGCAAGGAATTCAACTAGTGAATAAAGGGAGAGGAAAGGGCATTCTAAGAAGAGGAAATACCAAGTGTAAAGCTTAAGAGCATGAATATCATAAGAATCTCATGCTTTGTGGCTAGAGCATAGATGAGGGTAGTCACAGGAGATAAACTTGTAAAGCTGGATTATGGCCATCTTGTCAATCCCTTGTATGACACACCAAGCTGTGTTGAGTAGAGTACAGTACTGTTATAATTCCTGATAAAAATCATCTGGGGTAAATATGGAGTATGTAGATAAACAGAATTTATTCCTATCAATTGTGATTTTTTTTAGGCCTGGATTAGAGCCCAGGAATGTGTTTTGCAAAAGTATTTTGAAGATTTTTATCTTCAGAAAAATGTTAAAAACATTAGGTTTCAAATAGATATGTATTATATATATACACAAATACATAGAAGATATGTATATATAATATATATACATATATATTTTATAAATGTATATGTAATATATATTATATATATCATATGTATATATACCTATTTTATAGTCTATATATAATTTAGATGCATATTCTATAAACAAATTATAATATTTTCTGTATTCTATAAATTAAAATTATATTCATGAATCAATAAATACGCAACATTATTATATATAACCATATGTTATAGACTGTACATACAAATAAAATGTTTATATATTTCCTATATAAATAACACTTTGAGTAATAAATGATATATAATTAATATAAATTATAAAAATTTATATTTTATATAATCTATATATAAATAAAACAAAGTTAGCTCATACACAATTCTTTTTCACCAAGGATGAGAGAGGGAAGGATATATAAACATCTGAAGAATAGAGAGACAGTGCAACCTCACCAAAACAAGATGATGTCTGATCATCGAGTGATTTTCCACACTGTTGCTGAAAAGCCTTTCTTAATGTTTGAGTATTCTTAACTACCACCAAATGAGTCACGTAAAGGACATATTATTGGGCTTGAGGTCAGACAAAGAAAAGAGAATCTTCCTTGATGTTTTGTCAAAAAAATTATCTAAATCAGATGGTATCTTATCTTTTAAATTGAAGTATGACTTTCTTCAAGGAAATCAACAATCTACATCTCTTTCATGATACACAGTAGCTCATTTTCACTAATGAATAAATATTAATTAAGAGATCAGGCAGGGAGGAAAGAAAGTATGTTGTTAGAATTGTCATAGGCTAACTGAACATCTCTAGGGCTGCTGAGAGTTTCTCCAGCCACTATGCCAAATAGTATGCAACATCTGCAGCCTTACAAATTAAATGGGAAAAAATCAGTTCAATGGGTAAGAAGTAGAAACAACAACATGGGGAAAAACAAAAACATAAAACAAAACCAAATATTTTAAAATGTGACTACCCCAAAAACCACAGAAGCTATGGGATACTAAAATACTAGAAGTCATAAGCACTAATGCTTCTTCAAATAACTGAATAAAAACATCAACGACATGTGCAGAGATGTTTTTGTGCTCAGTTAAGAAAATGTTATTTTTCAGACATGGTAATTTTATACAATTTTATTATATAAGAAAACAGCTTTAAAAACAAAATTTCTTAAACAAACCACAGTACTAAAGCATAGCCAAGATAAAGACTAAAGGTATGTGCTGCCCATAGCTATCTTGCATGTAGATGGTCAGCACTGCTATACAAGGGTACCAGTAAAGGAGCACGGTCAAGAAAATTTCTTGAATTTTATTAGAAAAATGAACTTTAACATCATCCACAGATAAACATACAACAATTGGAAAGTGTTGGTGGAAAATAAAAACTAAGTATTGCTTAATAGTCTTTAAAAAAAAAAAAAAACTCTTACAAAATAAAGCACCGTATTTTACCTGACAAAGCCTCTTACTTGTCTAACAATATCAAGTACAGTAAATTAGCTTTCTAACTCCCTATTATTACTCCTTCTAGAGACCAAGCTGTGGTTTTAAAAGGCAATAGGAGAAAAAAAATTGTAACTGTCAGTCTACCTGCAAAAAATTTCAATATGGCTTTAAATAAAGGGGAATGTCAAAGACACTCATAACTTTCCCTTGTTTAAAAATCTTAACATAGGAGAAGGAACATATGTTTCAGCTCTTTCGTAAAAATGAGGAGGGGTTTCATGTCACTTTACCAAAGATAGCTTTCTCTTTCCCTAGAAAAAAATCATCATTATGAAACCTGGGAAAATAAATAAAGAATTAAATGAAAAGTCATATAAAGAGAAATTAACAACTATATTTAAGCATTATTTCACCTAAAAACGTGAAAATTATTTAAAAACATTAAAAACAAAACTGAGTTCTAGAATTTTCTAATTTAATTCAAATTAAAAGTATGGAATATAACAATAGATTTGGGGCTGGGACAAAAAGTTCAAGCAATAAAGAATGTTGTGTGGTGTTACATAAAAAGCCAGAGAGAAGTCAGTTCTGGTTTTAATATGAAACTATGGCCATTACAAAAACTAAATAGAAGAAATAATTCATCAATTAAGTTCAACACCATTTAGTGTTGGGCAGATGAAAAGAAACAATATTAACTGCCCTTTGTAAGTCTCTTGAATGCAACCATGAACTCAGGCTGTGAATTGCTGAACATGTTTATTTACATTATAAAATGGTCATTACCTGACATATATAAAAAATGTTGCAGAATATTAGAAACTAGACAATTAACAAATTGATATTTAGGACTATTTTAATGTCTATTCTGTAATATCTAAATACACAGTAGTCAGATAACATACATCATGTGAAAATGTCAAAGCAAGCAACAATTTTGACAACAGCAGATGTGCTAGGGAACGATGCAGTAAAGGATGATAAGGAAGTCAAAATGTTTCCTTTGATAATAGGCATATTTAATCTTGTGTCAATGAGTATATTAATCTCATACTTATGCCAATAAGGTGTAAAAAATTTATGCCAGGTACATTTGAGCATTCTATGTAAGGTAAATATAAATAAAATAAAACCTGCTTCTTGTGGTCTTTGTCTTTTGTAAAGCATCACTTAATTTCCCAACCTCTTTCCTGCTGTGGTCTGTCTCTGGGTGCTTAGTGCCCAAGCTGGTGGGTGTATGGTAGGTAGACACTCTATAAACCCATGCATGGCAACTGCATAATAGCTCAATTGGTTAATAATTTCAAACAATATATACCATTGATATGGACCATATTATACTAACATTTCAGACAACAATGTAATTATTACTTGTAATCATTTACTGTTTTAACTTTTCTAAACCAGCTGTATTGACTGTTTGGTGGTATACAAAAATAATTTGATATATGTAAAAAATGCTAACCATTTAAACAGAACATTTTTAGGTGAAGAGCTGATTCCCGTGGGTTATAAATAGAGGTAGAGAAATAAAGAATTCAATATAAACGTATAAAATAGGCTATAAAGTTTTACTTATTTGACAAATTATCTTATTTTTCTACAATTGGTTATTATTCAAGGGAAATACATACAGTATGATTAATATAGCCGACCACACACTAATCAGATATTATAGTATATTATGTACTAAAAATATACTGTAGTATACTCTATACTAATACTAAACTGTAGTGTAATTTGTTTTAAAGTTTATGGAAACTTTTACATCTCTTGTGTAATAGAGCTCTGTCTTTTGTTGACCCTATATTTGACACTGTAGAGGAGAAATGAGATGAAGAAAGTAATAAAGACTTTCTTTGAATATATTTTCTAGTTTTACTCTGCTGAATTGAATAAGTGATAGGCATAAGTAAACAATAATTAGCTGATTGAAACTTGAAGCAATTGCTGACTTTTTAAAAATGAAAATGTGCTCTTTTAAATTTTTTTTTTTTGAGATAGAATTTCACTTTTGTTGCCCAGGCTGGAGTGCAATGGCATGATCTTGGCTCACTGCAACCTCCAGCCCCTGGGTTCAAGCGATTCTCCTGCCTCAGCCTCCTGAGTAGCTAGGGTTACAGGCATGCGCCACCATGCCGGGCTAATTTTGTATTTTTAATAGAGATGGTGTTTCTCAATGTTAGTCAGGCAGGTCTCTCAAACTCTGGACCTCAGTTGATCCACCCACCTTGGCCTCCAGAAGTACTGAAATTACAGGCTTGAGCCATGTTTTAAAGAGACCTATTAAAACAGAGCTTTTAATTGTTTATGGTCAATGAAATATCTTTTGTACATCATTTCAATGATGATGATAGATAAGGATGTAGAATGACAAAAAAGCAATACTCACATTTTAGTGCTAACCCTTCACTTTCTTTACATTTCCAGACTGGGTATGTGTGTGTGTGTGTGTGTGTGTGTTTCTCTCTTTCTTTCTTTCCCTCTCTGTCAGTCTATCAGAAGAGGTGGAGGAGGGCAGATACCAATTACCTACTTGAAAATTTTGCCTATTTCATGCCTGAGAAGATATTTCCATTTAAATAAAATGATCCCAAGGACACATATAATTAATAGTATCAGTTAACCTTATGGAAAGAAATTAACCAGAATATATAAGCTTAAAAGTTAGATTGTGCTTCTATAAATTAACAACGAACGTTAAGAAACAATTCCATTTTTAAAAATATCTAAAACATAAGACCTATCGTGATAAAAACCCTAAAAGAAAACCTAGGCAAAACCATTCAGGACAGAGGCACAGGCAAGGACTTCATGACTAAAACACCAAAAGCAATGGCAACAAAAGCCAAAATAGGCAAATGGGATCTAATTAAACTTCAGAGCTTCTGTACAGCAAAATAAACAATCATTAGAGCAAGCCCGCAGCCAACAGAATGGGAAAAAATTTTTGCATTCTACCCATCTGACAAAGGGCTAATATACAGAATCTACAAAGAACTAAAATAGATTTACAAGGAAAAAGCAAACAAACCCATTCAAAAGTGGGCAAAGGATATGAACATATATGAGGCCAACAAACATGAAAAAATGCTCATCATCGCTAGTCATTAGATAAACGCAAATCAAAACCACATTCAGATACCATCTCACGCCAGTTAGAATGGTGATCATTAAAAAATCTGGAGACAATAAATGCTGGAGAGGATGTGGAGAAATAGGAACACTTTTACACTGTTGATGGGAGTGTAAATTAGTTCAACCATTGTGGAAGACAGTATGGCAATTCCTCAAGTATCTAGAAATAGAAATTCCATTTGACTCAGCAATCCCATTGCTGGGTACGTACCCAAAGGATTATAAATTGTTCTATTATAAAGACACATGCACACGTATGTTCACTGTGGCACTGTTTACAATGGCAAAGACTTGGAGCCAATCCAAATGCCCATCAACAATAGAATGGACAAAGTAAATGTGGCACATATACACCATGGAATACTATGCAGCCATAAAAATTGAAGAGTTTGTGTCCTTTGTAGGGACATGAATGAATATGGAAACCATCATTCTCAGCAAACTGACACAGGAGCAGAAAATCAAACACCACATGTTCTCACTCATAGGTGGGTGCTGAACAATGAGAGCATGTAGATAAGTATCTAAAATAATTAGTTAGAAATAATTGTATCCAAGAAGATGAAAGTCTCATACACTGAAAACTACAAATTACTGATGAAAGAAATTATAGGAGACACATATAAACAGAAGACATCTCTTGTTTATATATTGGAAGACTTAATACTGTTAAGATATCCATACTACCCAAAGCTTTCTACAGATTTAATGATATCCTCATTAAATCCCAATGGCATTTATAACAGAAATAGAAAAAAATCCTGAAATTTATATGAAACCAGAAAAGATACAAACTATGCAAAACAATCTTGAGAAAGAAGAGCAAAGCTGGAGTCATCATACTTCCTGAATTCAAGGTGTATTACAAAGCTACAGCAATTAAACAGTATAGTGCTGGCACAAAAACAGACACAAACTATTGTAACAAAATAGAGAGCCCAGAATACAGTCAACTGATCTTTGAAGTGGTTTCTGAGAATACACACTAGGTATATAATAGTCGCCTCAGCAACTGGAGTTGGGAAAAACTGGATATTCTCACACAAAGGAATAACACTGGATTCTTAACTACACTATACAGAAAAGTAAACTTAAGATGGATCAAAGTCTTAAACATAAGACCTGAAACTAAATCTCCTAGAAGAAAACATAGGAGAAAAGTTTCTTGGTCTTGGCAAAGGTTTCCTGGATTTGGTACCAGGCCCAGGAAAAAGAAGCAAAATAGACAAGAGAAACTACATCAAATTATAAAAGCTCTGCACACCAAGGGAAACAACACAATTCGAAAAGACAACCTATGAAATAAAAGATAAAACTTTCAAGCCATATGTATGATAAGGGATTGATTTTTAAAATACATAAGGAACTTGTAAAACTCAATTGCAAAACCCAAATGAACTGATTAATAAAGAAATGGGCAAGGCACTGAGATATTTAATTAAAGAAAACACACAAGTGGCCATCAGGTACATGAAAAGTTGCTCAGTTTCATTCATGATGAGGGAAATTCAAATGAAAAACTGTGAGAATTTGCTTCCTACTTGTTAGGATGTCTATTGTCAAAAAAACAAAAGGGAAGTGTTGGTGAAAATATGGAGAATTTAGAAATCTTAAGCACCATTGGTGGGAATGTAAAATAGTGCAGCAGCCATGGAAAACAACATAGAATTTCTTCAAAAAATTAAAAATAGAACTACCATATGATGCAGCTATTCTACTTCTTGGTATACATCTAAAATAATTGAAATCAGAATCCTAAAGAGATATATCTGCACCCTCATGTTCATTGCAGTGTTATTCATAATAGCCAAAATATAGAAACAACATATGTTCATTAACAGATATATGGATTAAAAAGTGTGATAAATACATACAATGGAATATGATTCAACCTCAGAAAAGAAGAAAATTCTGACGTTTGAGACAACATGGATTAATCCGGGGGACATTCTAATGTCCAGAAATAATCCAGTCACAGAAGAATCCAGTCACAAATGCTACATAATTCCATTTATATGAGGTTTCTAAAATAGTTATACAGTCAGAGAACACCATTGTGGTTACCAGGGTCTGGGATTGTAAGAAATGAGAAATTTTTGTTCAATAAGTATAAAGTTAAACTTCTGTTAAGTGTTCTTATCATAAAGAGCAAAACAAACAAAAAACAACAAAGGGACGCGAGAAAACTTCTGAAGGTGCTGAATATGTCCGTTGCATTGATTGTGGTGATGGTATCGTAGGTATTTGCATATGCCTATATTCATCAAAACTGTACACACTAAATATGTGCAATTCTTTGTATATCAACTATAACTTAATATAGTAGTTAAACATTTATTTACAACTGATTTTTTCAGTTGTTTTTTAGTCAGATTTCAAGACCAAATCCTACAAGTTCACTAAAAGTTCTCCATGCCAAATATCTCTAACTCATTTTCAATGAAAAAATGCAATATTCTCAACCAATTAAATGTCCCTTTCTGAGTTTCACACTGTAATATAGATTCCTGATTTTAATTCTTTTTTTTCCCCTATTTATTTATTTTATTGCATTTTAGGTTTGGGGGTACATGTGAAGAACATGCAAAATTGTTGCATAGGTACACACCTGGCAGTGTGATTTGCTGCCTACCTCCCCATCACCTACATCTGGCATTTCTCCGCTTGCTATCTCTCCCCAGCTCCCCACCCCCCACCGTCCCTCCCCTATTTCCCCCCAACTGACCCCAGTGTGTAGTGCTCCCCTCCCTGTGTCGATGTGTTCTTGTTGTTCAACACCCGCCTATGAATGAGAACATGCAGTGTTTGATCTTCTGCTCTTCTGTCAGTTTGCTGAGAATGATGGTTTCCAGATTCATCCATGTCCCTACAAAGGACCCAAACTCATCGTTTTTGATGGCTGCACAATAGGAGAGGTGTTCTGGTTTCGGGTGTTTTCATCCTTTTTGCGCTGGTTTCTTCCCATCTTTAAGGATTTATCCACCTGTCGACTTTGTAGTTGCTGGCTTTCAGATTGGGTCTCAAATCTTTCAGATTGACGTTCTGTTTGTTGATGATGAGGTTATTTCTGTTTCTTGGTTTTCCTTCTAACAGTCTGGCCCCCCTGCTGTAGGTCTGCTGAGGTTCACTCCAGGCCCTGCTTGCCTGGGGTTCACCTGCAGCAGCTGCTGAACAGTAAGGGTTGTTACCAGTTTTCTTCTTCTGCTATCTTTGTCCCAGAAGGATACCCGCCTAGTGTCAATCTGATCTCTCTTTTATGAGGTGTCTCTTTGGATATATAGGGGTCAGGGAGCTGCTTGAGGAGATGGTCTCTTCTTTATAGGAGCTCAAATGGTGAGCTGTGAGCTCTGTTGTTGTTCATTCAGAGCTGCTGGGCAGGTACGTTTAGGTCTGGATTTTGACGTTGTCTTCTCTGGCTGTACCCCTCTCCAGGTGTAGCCCTCTTTCTGGTGTACCCCCCTCCTGGCTGGCTTGCAAAAATGTAGTTTTGGGGTTCAGGGTGCCCTCAGCAACCCTGAGAGGACGTTTCTCCAGGTTCTCGGTCTCCTGCCCTCTCAAGAATGAGAGAGGGGATCACGGTGTAGTGCACAGTAAATGCCGCCTCAAACATGTTTGTATAAAGTGGGGTGTCGATTTTAATTCTTTATTGAGATGTCAGTTTTATTATGGACAAAGTGTTTGTGTATTATCATTATTACCCGTAAATAGGAATATGTGTGTCTCCTTCATATTGGCTCTTAAAACTATGTATTTCATGAACTACAATATTAAGAAATATAATTCCAAGATAATTATATTTCAAAAGCTTCAAATAATATAATATATTGCAACCACATAAACAGAAAGAATTCCATTTTCTAGCTAATGATATTCACAATAACACTTTTCATCTACCTGTGTCATATGCCACATTGAGGGAATAGGTGGGGAGAAGGACCTAAGAGATTTAAAACACAGTCAAATATTGTTTGAATGCCTTTAGTAACCACTTAAGTATCTGCCCAATTACAAAGTTTTGGGAGAGGAGGATAAAAAAATTACTTAATAGGTACGATATATATTATTTGAGTGATGGATGTCCTCAAGTCTAACTTGGCAATTTATATGTATAATAAAATTACACTGGCATCCTATACACTTATACAAACAATTTAAAAATTAAAAAACTGAAATTGTGAGTAGACAGAGAAAAAAAGGCAAAAGCAAGCATACTTTCTTACAAAAACACAGTGAACAACATAATGTTAGTATTCAATAAAAGCAGATGCATTCGGTTCTTAGATTTGAATTAGTGAATAAAATATTCAATTCCCCTAAGGTATTGGATCAAAATACTTTGTGATGACTTAATAATGTTTTTTGAAAGGTAGGGTGGTGATTGTGGTCTTAGAAAAGCAAAGACATGCTCATGTATTTAAAATCATGATGAAATTTTTTATTCAAAGAAATAATGGGTGGTAGTTGCTTCTGTCTGGAAAAAGTTGAATTCCATGAATGGAAATGTTTGAAATGAGAAGTCTTACCTCTATCCTATTTAATTCGTGTAATCATTTTGAATGTATAAATTCCAACTGAACTTTCTATACATTTTAGTCATATAAGTCATTTAAAAATTATCCTAAAATATGAAATTTCTATAAAATTTCCTCTGAAGATTGTTTTTAAGCTTAAAAAAATCAGTATCTTTGAAGAAACAATGGTAATATATTTTTAAAAACTATTAAGGTGTTTATTAACAACATTTTCAACTGTGCACAGTATTCTCGTTTCTGCAAAGTCATAAGCTTCCCCTGGTCTTCTGAATATTACCATTCTACTGCAATATTTCTTAATGTCTACCACATATCTTTGGCATTATTGAACTATAAAATTTACATTCATTGATATCTGTGAGCTAAATGAAGACAGTTTATATAGCTACCCCTTGTACCAAATTTTCCAGGACAAATGCCATGATTTCACATAATTATCTGCAATGTACTGCATATAAAACTAAAATGGATTTAATTTTTTAACATTTGAAGCTCTTTTAAATAAATACCTGACAAATTTAGGGAAAAATGCATGTGCATATGCATGTATTTTAACCTACACATCATAATTTTTGGTTTACAATCTATAATCACTGCAAGAACCTCTCATGTTAGCAAGATTTCTGTTTCAATTACAATTCTTACATTCTTGTAGCATTTTTTTGTTTCTTTTTCTATAATACATTTTATTTTATTTTTCATATTATGGAAACCTTCATTTGCTTTGTAGAAATTTAGCAAATATAGATAATCTCCTGAAAAAAAAAGGAGAATAATTATCAGTTATGATTTCACCAACCATAGTGAATTTTAATCTTGGTTCAGTTTCCTTAAACTTTTAACACTTAATTTTGACCTTCTATTTATTTCCCACTGTCCCTGTGGTTGATGTTGGCTCCTTTCTACTCGTCTTTTATCTAACAATGTAATTTTTGTCACTCAACTCTATTTCCTTAATCTTCCTGTTCTTATGTCCTTGAGCTGGTCTTCAAAAGGCAATGTACATTTTTCACTCTCCCTGAAAGGCTGAAAACCTTTCACTTTTCTGATCTTGTTTCCCACAATAAGCAGAGAAACCTTGTCTTGAAACCAACTCCAGTCAATTTTCTATGAAGCCATTCTGCATATGCTTCACTGGGACAGAAATGATTTTCTTGGAACTTGAAGTAGAGGCCCTCATTTCACTCTCAACATTCAACTGGGCTTTGATTATAGAAACCTGGCCTCCACTGGAGGACAAAGGCTTCTCACTGCCACACACATTAAGTGATTTTCACTCCTCCCTGAGATTAAGCTTAGCATTACCCTGGCAAGCGGTAGTGCTATTCTTCAGTCCCTGAACAGCACTTTTCCTTAAAAGACCCATGCTGGTTCCCTGCATGCACTCCCTGGCTCAAAACACTATGTTATTGATTAGTTTGTACCATTCAAAAGTTTAAATTGTGTTTTATAACCCATGTTGCAAAGAAATAACACAAAATCAGACATAAAGTTTATATACTGTTCAAAAACATAAAGAAACACAAAGACATTTATTCCAGAGTCTCATAAAGGCCATTAACATGTGTATGTGTTTACTTTTACACATGTAAATTACATACTAAGTGATTTTTCTTTCTATTGGAAATTTCATGGTAGAAATCTCAAGTTAAAAAGAGGCAGTAGAGGTTAATTCCATTTTTAAAGTGTTGAAAAAAATATGCTATTTAGGTTTGCAAAGCATTTTAAAAGGCATTTTCATTCATTTGTAATCCTGCAAGTGTCTTTTGGTCTCTTTGATGAAGCCAATTTGAGAAGCCATGGGTGAAAAGCAGAACAACAGTTGAAGCCAGCCACTTGGAAGTCACTGTTGGATTTTCATTCAGTGTTATCACCTCAGAATGAATTAAATAAGCAAAGGATTAGGGAACTTGGAACAATTTCTGCCCTGGTTCAAGTACTAATCAGGTGAAAAATATGGTTGAGTTTCAACATTACTGTACCTCAGCTTCTCCTATTATATAATGAGATTGACCAAGTGATCTTCAAATTCTCTTCCAGCCTTAGAACCCTATGAATCTGTGTTTTAGTTCCTATTATCCAGGAAACAAAGAAGACAAGTGATTGATTATTATAAACTTTAATTTCAGCCAGAAAAAAAAGAGTAGGTTTTATGGGATATGAGGTAATAATTTCATGGGTCCTACCAACCTCAGAGTATTTTTACAATTTTCTGTGTCCCTACCCATAACTCATCTTGGATTGTACTCCCATAATTCTATGTGTTGTGAGAGGGACCCCATGGGAGATAATTATATCATGAGGGCTTTTTTTTCCCCCCAGGCTCTTCTTATGGTAGTGAATAAATCTCATGAGATCTGATGGTTTTTATAGAGGTTTCCACTTTGCCTCTTTTCCATTCTCTCTTGTCGCTGTTATGTAAGAAGTACCTTTCACCTTCCACCATGATTGTGATGCTTCCCCTGCCATGTGGAACTGTCAGCCCATTAAACCTATTTTTCTTCCCAAATCTTTATCAGCACTGTGAAAATGGACTAATACAGTAAATTGATATCAGTATAGTGGGTGCTGCTGAAGAAGTACCCAAAACTGTGGAAGCAGCTTTGGAACTGGGTAACAGGCAGAGGTTGGAAGAGTTTGGAGGGCTCAGAAGAAGACAGGAAAATGGGGGAAGTTTGAAACTCCCTAGAGACTTGTTGAATGGCTTTAACCAAAATGCTGATAGTGATATGAACAATGAAATCCAGGCTGAGATGGTCTCAGATAGAAATAAGGAACTTAGGCCGGGTGTGGTGGCTCATGCCTATAATCCCAGCACTTTGGGAGGCCAAGGCAGGTGGATCATGAGGTCAAGAGATGGAGACCATCCTGGCCAACATGGTGAAACCCCGTCTCAACTAAAAATACAAAAATTAGCTGGGTGTGGTGGTGCGCACTCATAGTCCCAGCTACTCGGGAGGCTGAGGCAGGAGGCTTGCTTGAACCCGGGAGGCAGAGGTTGCAGTGAGCTGAGATCATGCCACTGCACTCCAGCCTGGCGCCTGGCAATAGAGCAAGACTCTGTCTCAATAAAAAGAAAAAGAAGTAAGGAACTTATTGGGAACTGGAGCAAGGATGACTTTTTTTATGTTTTAGCAAAGAGAATGGCACCATTTTGCCCCTGCCCTAAAGTTTTGTGGAACTTTGAACTTGAGAGCGATGATTTAAGGTACCTGGCAGAAGAAATTTCTAAGCACAAAAGCATTCAGGATGTGACTTGGTTGCCATTAAATGCATTCCGTTTTAAAAAGAAACAGAGCATAAAATTTTGGAAAATTTGCAGCCTAGCAATGCAATAGAAAAGAAAAATCCCATCTTCTGAGGGGAAATTCAAGCCTGCTGCAGAAATGTGCATAAGTAGTGAGGGGCCAAATATGAATCACCAAGACAATGGGGAAAATGTCTCCAGGGGATGCCAGAGATTTTGCAGCAGTCACTCCTATCACAGGCCTGGACGTTTAGGAGGAAAAAATGTTCCCTCTGCTATATGCAGTCTAGGGATTTGGTGCCCTGTGTCCCAGCTGCTCCAGCTGTGACTAAAAGGGGCCAAGGTACAGCTCAGGCTGTTGCTTCAGAGGGTGGCAGCCCCAGCCTTGGTAGCTTCCATATGGCATTGAGCCTCTGGGTACACGGAAGTCAAGAATTGGGGTTTGGGAACAACTGTCTAGATTTCAGAGGATGTATGGAAATGCCTGGATGCCAAGGTAGAAGTTTGTTGCAGGGATGAGGCTCTCATGGAGAACTTCTGCTAGGGAGTGTGGAAGGGAAATGTGGGGTCAGAGCCCCCACACAGAATCCCTGCTGGGACAACACATAGTGTAACTATGAAAAGAAGGTCACCATCCCCCAGACTCCAGAATAGTAGCTCCACTGACAGCTTCCATCATGTGCCTGGAAAAGCCAGACACTTGACGCTGGTCTCTGAAAGCAGTCAGGAAGGGGGATATACCCTGCAAAGCCCTTGGGGTGGAGCTGCTCAAGGCCATGGGAACACAACTCTTGCATCAGCATGACGTGGATGTGAGACATGGAGTCAAGGGAGATCATTTTAAAGCTTTAAGATTCGACTGCCCCACTGGATTTCAGACTTGCATGGAGCCTGTAGCTCCTTTATTTTGGCCAATTTCCCCATTTGGAATGGCTGTATTTATCCAATGCCTATACCCTCTTTGTAACAAGTAACTAACTTGCTTTTTGATATTACAGACTCATAGGTGGATGGGATTTGCCTTGTCTCAGGTAAGATTTTGAACTGTGGAGTTCTATGTTAATGCTGAAATGAGTTAAGACTTTGGGAGACTGTTGGGAAGGCATGATTGGTTCTGAAATATGAAAGCACGGTATTTGGAAGGGCCAGGGATGGAATGATGTGGTTTAGCTCTATGTTCCCACCCAAATCCCATCTTGAAGGGTACTCTCATAATTCCCACATGTTGTGGGAGGAACCCAGTGGGAGATAATTGAATCAAGGGACGGTTTCAACCCTATACTGTTCTTATAGTAGTGAATAAGTCTAACAAGGTCTGATTGTTTCATAAGAGGTTTCCACTTACACTTCTTTCTTGTTCTCTATTGTCCCCACCATGTAAGAAGTACCTTTCACCTTCCACCATGATTGTGAGGCTGCTCCAGCCACATGGAACTCTGAGTTCATGAAACCTGTTTTTCTTCTCAGTTTCAGGTATGTCTATCAGCAGTGTAAAAATGGATTAATACACTACTTGCATATTGTGTGTGTGTGTGTGTGTGTGTGTGTGTGTGTGTGTGTGTGTGTATTTGTTATTCTGACTTCTGACATATACCTTACTGCATTACATAAAACTCTTTTCCTAGTGTTATATTTAATTTGCTTAGGTCTTATCATCTGTGCTACTTTGTTATTCCAAGGCATTGATCAGTTTCTTGAGTTAGAGGTAATATGTTTAGTTTAGTTACCTATAAAACATTCCACTGTCTCAACTCTTGTAGGTCTTTCAGACTCAAGATTAATGCCAAGCTTGGGTTGCAGTCAGCCTATATGCTTACCGTCATCAAAGATCATGTTATTAACCTGGGCATTGCTGTGGAGCAAATGTAAGGCTGAATTTGATAAAACTACAATAGTCTGCCCTTTTCCAATCTCAGGGCATGTTTCTTTATTAATTCTTTAAAAAAAACAGTTCTAGTAACCTATTAATGAAATACAATAAACTGCATAAAGTGTACAACTTAATAAGTTTGACATATGTATAAACCCATGAACCTTCACCTTAATCAAGATACAATTACTTGTTGATCCTGATGAATCTTAAGGGAATGCCTCTCTCCATGTTCCCAGCCCAATAACTGTCTCCCTTGAGAGAGAGACAAAGTTGTGCTGTGGTATTACAAAACCCTAAAGCTCAGTCGTTAATTTTTTGCTCTCACTATGTCTATTTTGGGAGGCTGGGCACTATTCTGCATTCTTACTATACTTATTTTGGGACATAGGATGTCAACACACAAACTCTCTAGAACATTGGAAGTAACAATGGAAGGGGAAAAAAGAAAAAAATGTGGAAAATAAGCACTGATTTTAAAATTTCCACCTGCAAATAAAAGCCATCTATTGTGCTCACATTTCATTGCCAGAGAAATCATAAAAGTACAACTGAATTCAATGCAATAGAGAAATACAATCTCACCAATGTTCCCAGAGAGAGAAAGAACAAAATATTAATGTAAAACTCCATTGTCTACCTACAACTATATTTTAATAACTCACATTTTAAGAAATATAAAACAAAAAGGAGACAGATTCTTGCTCTGAATGTCTCCATATGGCCTATAATTTATTTATTTTTTGTCACCTTGTATTTTAGATTCAAGAAGTATATGTGCAAGTTTATTACAAAGGTCTATTACGCGATGCTGAAATTTGATGTACAAATAGATCTGTCACCCAGGTAGTAAGCATAGCACCAAAGAGATAATTTTTCAACTCTCATTGCCCTTTTCTCCCCCTGCTCTTGTATTCCCATTTCTATTTTTTAACATATTTATGTCCATGTGTACCCAACGTACAGCAAAAACATGCAATATTTGGTTTGCTGTTTCTATTTCAGTTTGCTTGGTAAAATGGTTTCCAGCAGCACTCCTGTTGCTGCAAAGGGACATGATTTCCTTCTTTTTATGCCTGCATAGTATTCAATGATATTTATGTACCACATTCTCTTGATCCAGTCCTCTGTTGATGGAAAACCTAGGTTGATTCCACATCTTTGCTCTTGTGAATAACACTGAGAAGAACATAAGCATGCATGTGTCCTTTTGGTAGAACGATTTATTTTCATTTCAGTATCTAACCAGTAATAGAATGGCTGAGTAGAATGGTAGATTCTCTTTGAGAAACATCTGAACTACTGTCCACAGTGGCTAAACTAATTTGCATTTCAACCAACGGGGTATAAGTATTCAATTTCTCCAAAACCTTGTCAACGTGTGTAATTTTTTAACTTTTTAATGAAAGCCATTTTGACGGTGTGATAAGACATTATAGTTTTGATTTGCATTTCTCTGATGATTAGTGATAATGAAAATTTTTCATGTTTTTTGGCCACTGTATGTCTTCTTTTGAGAAATATCTGTTCACGTCCTTTACCTATTTTTAATGGGGTTATTTGTATTTTTGCTTGTTGATTTGTTGAAGTTCCTTATAGATTCTGGACATTAGACCTTTGTTGGATGAAGTTTGTGAATATTTTCTTCTTTCTGCAGGTTGTCTATGTTCTTGAAAGTTTCTCTTGCTGTGAAAAAGCCCCTTTAATTTGTTCCACTTGTCAATTTTTGTTTTTGCTGCCATTGTTTTTGAGAACTTAGCCATGAATTGTTTCCTATGGTTGATATTGAGAAGGGTATTTTCTAGGTTTTCTTCTAGAATTGTTATAGCCTAAGGTCTTACATTTAAGTCTTTAATCCATCTTGAGTTAATTTTTGTATATGGTGTAAAGAAGAAGTCCAGTTTTACTCTTCAGCATATGGCTACCCAGTTGGCCAGCATCATTTATTGAATAGCCAGTTTTTTCCACGTTGCCTATTTTCATCAACTTTGTTAAAGTTCAGATAGTTGGAAGTGTGTGGCTTTATTTCTGTGTTTCCTATTCTGTGGTATTGGCCTACATGTCTGTTTGTGTACCAGTACCATGCTGCTTTGGTTTTTGTAGCCTGATAGTATAGTTTGAAGTCAGCTAATGTGATGTCTTTAGCTTTGTTCTTTTTGCTTAGGTTTGCTTTGGCTATTTGGGCTCTTCTTTGGTTCCCTGTGAATTTTTTGATAGTTTTTTCCAGTTCTGTGAAAATTGACATTGGTAGTTTCATAGAAATGGGATTGAATCTGTAGATTGCTTTGGCTGTATGGTCATTTTAATAATATGGATTCTTCCAATCCATTATCATAAAATGTTTAATCATAAATGTTTTTCTACTTCTTCATGTCATCTATAATTGTTTTCAGAAATGTTTTATAGTAGTCCTTTTAGAAATCTTTACCTCCATGGTTACAGGTACTTCTTGGCATTTTATTCTTTTTCTGGCTATAGTTAATGGGATTGCATTCTTCATTTGGCTCTCAGATTGAACATATTGGTTTATAAAAATGCTACTGATTTTTGTGCATTAATTTTTGTATCCTCAAACTTTATTGAAGTTGCTTATCCGTTCTATCAATAGAAACCTTTTAGCAGTTTTTAGTGTTTTATTTATATAGAATCATATTTTCAGAAAAGAGAGATTCTTAGATATATTTTTCTATTTGGATGCCTTTTATTTATTTCTCTTGCCTGATTACTTGTCTAGGACTTCTAGTACTGTATTAAATAGGAGTGGTGAGAGTAGACATTCTTATCTTTCTCCAGTTCTCAAGTGGAATGGTTTGAACTTTTACCCACTCAATATGATGTTGGCTTTGGGTTAGACATAGATGGCACTTGTTATTTTGATATGTGTGCCTTCAATGTCTTGAGAGTTTCTTGAGAGATTTCATCATGAAGAAATGTTGAATTTTATAGAATCCTTTTCTGCATCTATTGAGATGATGATGTGGATTTATTTTTAATCCTGTTTATTTTGTGAATCACATTTATTGATTTGTACATGTTGAGCCAACATTGTACTCCATGAAGAAAGCAGAATTGATCACTGCAGAATAGCTGTTGATGGGCTCCTGAATTTGGTTTGCTAGTATTTTTTTAAAGAATTTTTGTATCTAGGCTTATCAAGGATATTAGCCTAAAGTTTTCTTTTTCGTTGTGTCTCTACCAGATTTTGGAATGAGGATAATGCTTGCTTCATAGAATGAGTCAGGGAAGAGTTCCTCCTCCTCAATTTTTTGGAATAGTTTTAGCAGGTTATGATTTGACTTTTAATGTCATATAAACAACTAACGATCTATAAGCAATGTCACTGGAAGTGGATTTATTTTTATCTTATGTTTTACGTAGGTATGCATTATCATGGGTGAAAACCCAAACATATATGTCTCCATAAACACATTGACCACTGAAAATATGCTTTTGTTCATTATTTCATTGGCACCAAAAATATATTTTGAGCATAAACTCAATACTGGATCTTTTCTAGAAACCAAAGTTTGGTCACTAAACCAAATAGGCAAGATTCACTACCTTCATGGAGACTTCAGCCTCAAGAAAGAGGAAATACAATAAATTTTTAAAACACATAATAGGTTAAATGGTGAAAGGGCAATAAAAATACAAAGCAATAAAAGAACAAATGTAAGAAAATTGGGAAGTGAGATGTTCAGGAAATTCAAAGTATTTCTAATTCTGGGATTTATTAATCTTGTACATTTGTTATACCATTAACATTCCTTTGGCAGATATTGCTAATTATTCCTGGGTATCTACTTCCCAGATTTTACCAGGACCTGTGCCAACCAGTTAAAGACCAGCTTCCCTGCAGCTAGGTGTGCCAGGTGGCTATGCTTTGTCCAGTGGCACATGAGTGACATCTGAGCAATTTTTGCATTAAGTTCTTAAAATCCTACTGCTTGCCTCCAACCCACTCTCTCTTTTCCTGCTTTTTGCAAAATTGTTAGAGATAGAGAAGTCCTTAGACCTAAAAAGATAACAAGATTCAGGGCCATTTGGCATCCATCAACCTCTCACCTCTGTATCCTGTGAGACAAATAAAATTCTATCTTATTTAAGTCTCCGTATTTGGAAATGTCTTTGTTAAAGCAGACTAGCAGCACACTAACACAATACCTGCTGCCCTAGATTAATTATTATCAGTTCCCCATTTCATGCTTGAAAGTGTCCTGGATTAGACAACAAATGACATAATCATTATAGCTCTAAACACACAAGTGGTTATTTTTATATCATGTACTGATTCTCCAACCTCAAGAAATATTTTGCCCCATGAGCATTATTATTTGACTATGCTATTTGTTACAAAAAGTATTCTCGTATGTGAACACCCTGAAGGGCAGAGAGTGATGCTTTTTTATGTTTTGAAAGTGAATCCAGCCAAACTCTACAAAGCCTTTGAACATAAAGACAGGACAATAAAGCAGCTCAGAGCAATCTTTTTACTTGAAAAATATGGCTTTCAGAGTTATATTGTCATCTCAGAATTGCAGTGAGTTTCAACTTGAAGATTACCTGCCAATTAAAAATTAAGAAAATCCAATGTCTCCATGGGTACAGCAAGATCCTAGCCCAGAGTTAAACAGCAAGAGCAAGAAATGAGACCAGTCATGGTCTGGGAAAAGGATGGGACTTTTAAGTATTAGATTGCTTTGAGAATTGAAGTAACCCAGCACTTTAAACATTTCTTGAAGATTTTGGGTGGAAGGCAAAAATCATATGGCATAAGGCTGCAAGTCAGAACTGGGAGCTAAATGTTGAAAAAGATTAAGGAGCATTGTCCTGTTCTTGCTTAGGAACATGTGGGCAAGACTACCATTCCTCCTTTCTCTCCAACAAGCAATAACTCACCACCACCTGCCTTGTTCCCATCAAGACTAATCTTATGCCTTTTATTCTTGTTTTCATCAAGCACTGGGAATCCCATATAATCCTTCAGTTTTATTTTCTGTTTCTTTCTATGCATTTTCTTTTCTATGTCCTTCTACTGCTAATGTGCAACTCCCAAAAGCTTTATCGGATTGTGCTGGACCTGAGGGTCATGTATGAGCAAACCTCCTACATTCCCCATCTCTCTGCTGTTAATTTTACCTTCTTTCTCTGACACCTGATCCTCCTTTGAGGATGCTGCTTTCTTATAGTTCTCTCAGTTGGTGCCTTTTTTTCCATATTCCCAGGAAATGGAACACACTTACTACCTGAAGCTGTGCTAGGGTTCTCCGTTATCTTTATGATTGTTTTCAGATATCTCCTTTTTTTTTCTTTTTTTTTTTTTTTTTTGCCTAAACAATTCCCCACATTGGAAGTTTTAACCATTGGACTACATTAACTATTACCCATCCTTTTCTGGGTTATTTCACATTTTAACTCCCTGGAGATTTTATCACCTCATTTAAAATTACTTTCAAATTCTCTAAAATTACTCTCTAAATTTTTGGTGAATTAAATATATTGCTCTGTAAAACTACTTCTCGAAATTCTTGGTAAATTAAATATATCTGTGAATGATTCTTCTAATTCCTTGGCTTCTCAATTCTTTTACTTCCTTTGCTCCAGAGATTTTGTTCCAATACATAGTAATTCACTATCGTTGATGTTTTCTAGGTCTTAATACTAATAATTGTATCCCTCCATAATATAATTTAGCTACCCCATTCAACAAGTAACATCTATCTTTTTAATACGCCGAATACAGCATTCCTTAACTACAACTGCAATCTTTTGAGCCTACCAACTTTTTACTTTTTCATTTTCCTCATGCCCTTCTCCCTCCTTTAATGAGCTTAATTACATTCTATGATTATTACAATATTTCCTTTGTATACATGCTCAATTTCCTTCTACTTCACTCTACTTGTTACTCTTACCTTGTATACCCTCAATCCTGATTAAATCAGATGTTCTACTTATTTGGCATAGAGAACTTGATTTAAAAAGACCACGCAATATATTACATGGTGTTATATTTTCATGACCCCTATCTTAGTCTGGTTAAGCTGTTCTAACAAAATACCACAAACTGGGTGGCTTAAAATTAACAAAGATGTATTTCTTAGAGTTATAGAGACTGGAAAGTCCAAGATCAAGGTGGACTCAGAATCTGATGAGGAAATCCTTTCTGGATCATAGACAATGCTTTCTTGCTATGTCCTCAAACGGTGGATGGGTCTAGCTAGACCTCTGGGGTATCTTTTACCTCAAGCACTCATTCTATTTGTGAAGACTCCACCCTCATAACTTAATTACTGCCCTATCTCTCAATACATCACCTTGGGGGTTAGGATTGCAACATATGTTTGGGGGGACATAAGCATTTAGACCATATCAACAACTATTCTCAGATACCCCTTAGTGCTTTCCCAAAGTAAGCACACTATGGCCCGAAGAGCCAAATCTAATCCATTGTCTGATTTTTTTTTAAGTTTTGTTGAAACACAGCAATACCCACTTGTATATGTATCTATGGCTGCTTTGGCTGTTATGCAGGGCTGAGTAGTTGTGAAAAAACCCAGATAGACCACAAACCATAAAATATTTATATTTATTATCTGGTCCTTCATAGACAGTTTGCTGATATTTCCTCTTATGTATTTACTCTCTCATTCTCCTTGAGGCCAATTTTTAGCCTAACTTTCCAACAATACTGCCTGCATTGTCACTTTCAACTGATGCTTTTGGTTCACATTTTAAAGCAGTAAACATGGAAGATCTACATTACTACCATTTCTTTTTCTGCCTACTACTGTGTATGTTAGTTTAATTGAGACTTTGTTTCAATTGAAAATTTTCTGTTTATTACAGAGAAACATGCATGCTGGCATTTGCTCTAGGCTCACTTCCCTCCAGTCTACTCAAGATTGTCACTCTAGCAAATTACCTACTCTAATGAATTATCCATTTTTCCATCTTTACTGGGTCATTCTCTTTATCAGGCAAACACGCTGCAACTTATTTCACGTTCAAAATTTCTTCATTTGACTTTCAGCTAGCAACCTGCTTTCTAGTCCTCCTTTACTGAAAACCTTCTCCAAAGGCTGTCACCATCTCTACATTCTCTCCTTGAGCTCACTTAACTCAGGCCTTTCCCATTCTCACTAAGTGGGAACTCAAGTGAGTGAGAAAGGAAAATGAAAATGTTCTTGTCAGGATTCCTCGGGACCTCCATCAGCTAAATCCAGTAGTCAATTTTAAGTTTTTCTTATACCTGACCTATGAGTAGAATGTAACAGAGCGAGTCCCTCCATTTTCCTGCAAACTCTTTCCTGACCAGGCTTCCAGGACACCACATTCTCTGGTGATTTTCTTCCTACTTGACCAGGCACTTCTCTTCCTCTCCCTGACTGCTCCACTTCAATGTGACTCAGACTTACTTCATAGAGCTTCATACTCTCTTTTGGTCACCTCATCCACTCTCATAGCTTTTGGTACCATCTCTACCTGATAACTCCCAGACCTCTCAACTGAGGTCCAGACAGAGACAAGCAACTATTTACAGGTGTCTTTGACTGTTGATGTCCAAAATCAAACTCCTGACACCCATCTCCCACCAAAATGTGATTTTGCCAAGAATCTTACCCATCCTGGACAGTGGCATTTCCTCTTACCTGGTCTCTATGGCCAAAAAGACTTTATTCACCTGGGGCTTTTTATTTCTTGTTCTTTTTTATGGCAGAAGCTAAGTTACGTGGGCTGGAAGGCTCTAGGATTTGACTCTCATCACCTCTGTAACTTACCTCTAACTACTTTTGCCAATGCTCTATTTGTCCCAACTCTATAGATCTCGATTTGAACTTCTGGGAATATTCTGACCTCCGTGCTATTGTACTTAGTTCTCCTTCCTATCTCCTCCTGACACTTCATGGCTGGTATTTCTGCTTATTTTTCTCCTGAGTGTTTAACACATTCTGGTGTATTTTTTTAAATTATATATTTTTCTCCCTTCATCTACAAGAACAGAAAATCAAACACCACATGTTCTCACTCACAGGCAGGTGTTGAACAATGAGAACATGTAGACACAGAGAGGGGAGAATCACACGCCAGAGTTCGGTGGTGGGGGCTAGGGGAGGGGAGGGACAGTGGAAGGGAGGATGGGGAGGGATAACGTGGGGAGAAATGTCAGGTATAGGTGATGGGAGGAAGGAGGCAGCCAATCACCTTGCCGTGTATGCACCTATGCAACAATCTTGCATGATCTGCACATGTACCCCAGAATCTAAAGTACAATAAAAAATATAAATATATAAAATAAGAATTTTAACATTTTGTTTTTGTCTTTTTTCTCAGTGCATTATCTTCTGCACTTGGAATAGTCTCTGGCTTGTAGGAAGCTTTCATGTCATAGTTCCTAAATAAAAAAATGCATTAACATTCTTTAAAGACTGCAAAAATCAGCAGGCATAAAAAATGATGTAGGAGAGAGAAGGATAAGATGGTTTTCTCAAAAAGACATTCTTTCTTGCCTGACCCTGAAATGCTCGTAAATATAATTAGTCACAAGATTGTGTGTGCATATTTATTAATTTATATTCTGTTTAATAAAGTATAAGCTGTCAGTTCTGAAAGCTTTTGTTATGGGACCTGAAGTGGAAAATTGACTGCCTTGCAAATTTTCCTTCTTGTGAGTTGAGTTTGAGAGAAATCCCTTATGGTTACACTGAATATGTTCTATTGGGTTGATTTGGCTTACAGAGTAGTTTGCAGCCTTTTGATTCTCATTCACCGTGTCTAATCCGACATATTTCTAAGCTATAAAATGTTCCATTTTTCCTGGGGAAAAATGGATTATTGATCATGCATCTGCTTGGGATGGTCAGGGTCTCCCTTGAAAAAATCACGTAAGTAAAGCCCTCACTATCACAGGAAAAGTAAAAATATACAAAACAACATCTTCTATCAATATGTGGTATGAAGATGTTTGTTGAAATAACTTAATTATCTCTAAACACCATTTTAGCCCATGGACAAGAGACAAAGCCCAAGAGTTTACAAGACTGCCATTTGAGCACAATTGATTTATTCACTTACTGAATTCATTTCAACTCAATTCTCCAACTAAAATTTATTGCTAAAATTTATTGTGCATCTACTATGTACCAATCCACCATATACGGATTTGTAGGATTTATAGGATATATATTATATATATCTTCTGTCCCTCTGGAAGCCTGACTAATACACTATAGAAACCAAAAATTCCTATAGCATTCCTATTCCCTCCATCCAATGCCCCCCCGTCCCCCCCACACACACAATGCCAGAAAACAATTCCCTGGCTTTGAGGCTTTTGGACTTGGACTAAGCCATGCTACTGGCTTCCTTCTTTCCCCAGCTTGCAGGCAGTTTATCGTGGGACTTTCCCTTGCAATCATATAATGGGGATGTGGTCATAAATAAGATTTTATAGTGAGTCACCATAATTATGGAGTATAAATTCTATTAGACAAACATCTGATACACTAACAAGAAGAAAATTTTAAACAGCTTTTGTAATTTTGATGTACAGAAAATGGTTATATGATTGATTGGAGAACAACTATAGAGTGGTTCAGTGAAGGCTCGTAAGGATGAGTTCTAATGACAAGTGAGGCCTAAGTGATCAGGAGGGAAATAAGAAGGTACTGGGATGTATTATTCCTGGCAAAGGGAATCGTCAGTCCTGGTACTAAGACTTCCAGGCAGGAATAAATAGATACTAAATGTACAGATGTGTACATTTATGACCAAATAATAGATTATCCACTACAAGTCTCCTTCTAAAAAACCAAACTTCATTGAATGTATATTCATAAAGCAAACAATTGTTATAGAAACATGGGCAATGCAGGCCAATAGAAAGTAGTTAAACAAAAACCATATATACTACCACTACCAAAAGGTAAGTTATTATTTTCTATGGACATGTAATGTGTGCATTTTTATTTATACACTGTGATGAGAATAACTTACTAAATTTATTCTCTCTCTCTTTTTTTTTTTTGAGACAGGGTCTTTTTCTGTTGCCCATGCTGGAGTGCAGTAGTTCAATCATGGCTTAAGCCCTAAGGCTTCTTCCTTCTTTGGCCTCCTGAGTAGCTGGGACTACATGCATGCACCACCAAGTCTGGCTAATTTTTTATCTTTATTTTTTGTAAATGCGGGTTCTCGCCATGTTGCCCAGCCTGGTCTCAAATGTCCAGGCCAATCTTGAACTCCTGGGCTCAAGCGATCCATCCCCCTTGGCCTCCCAAAGTGCTGGGATTACAGGCATGAGCCACCATGCCTGGCCATCTTATATGTTATTATCTAAGAGGAAAACTCCCTTTAACCAGATTCCAAGTTTGGCGTTTATGATTATGACGAACTTAGCCAGTAATTCTGGAATTCTGGAAGTGGTCTACCCACTTGTATCGTACAGTCATGGCAGTATTTTTCAATTCTGATTTAATTTTATTTTTGTTCATATTAAACACCTTATGCAAAAGTCATAACTATATGTGATGATTAATATTAAGTGTCCAACTTGACTGGATTGAGGGATGCCTGGATGGCTGGTGAAATACTGTTTTTGGGTGTGTCTCTGAGGATGTTTCCAGTGGACATTGACTTTTGAGTCACTCAAAGAGGGAGACCCACCCTCAGTGTGGGTGGGCACCATCTAACCAGCTTCCAGTGTGGCTGGAACAAAGCAAGCAGAAGAAGGGGAATAAACTGCCTGCTGAGTCTGCTTGCTTTATCTCTTGCTGTGCCATGCCACATGCTTGGCTTCCTTTCCTCTTGCCCTTGGACATCAGACTCCAAGTTCTTTGGCTTTTGGACTCTGGAACTAGCATCAGTGACCTCCCAGGAGCTCTCAGGCCATCAGCCTCAGAGTAAGGACTGCAATGTCAGCTTCCCCAGTTTTGAGACTTTTGGGACTTGGACTGAGCTATGCTACCAGCTTCCCTCTTTCCCCAGCTTGCAGATGGCTTATCGCAGGACTTTGCCTTGTAATCAGGTGAGCCAATTCTTCCTAATAAACACCCTTGTATAAATAAGGATTTGTAGAAAAAGTAAAACATTCTACTTATGTTTAAGATATAGTGTCTGTAATTTTCTTATCTATAGTCCACAATGTAAAAAACTGCATATGCCGTCATTATCAAAACTATGTGAATACTGTGTTCATCCATTTGAAACTTTTTTAAACAAAAACTTCAAACTTATTTTAGAATATTGTCTAGGTCAGCTGGAAGCTACATAAAAACTTAAGGTAGAGATTCATCTAACATGGTTTCTCCATTTGCAGATTCTCTCATTTCAGCAAGTAGAAGGCAAAAGAAATGTATTTGAACTGTTTAGTTATTGTTGTTGCCATTGTTATTTGTTTAGTGGAAATTCTTTAGCAAAAGATCTAATCAGTTGTTCTTACTGATTGGTTAATTAGAATGCATTTAACCAAGTGCAAAACATCTGGTCAATTTGACGCCATTATTTAAGCTGCCAATTTTATTTTAAAGAAGGAAAACTGATAGCCACACTTGCATCATTACAGCCCCAAATTTCTAAATGGCTTGAATTACTCCCTTTCCTCTTTTGGTGAGAACGTTTGATAGACTTAGCAACCAGCATAAATATTCAAGTTTAATTATCTAAATAGAAATGGTACCCCACATTTGTGTACTTCAAACTAAAACAATGCCAATAAGGCCAAGAAAACATGTTGCTAAAAATTGTTGACTCTGTTCCGATCTCTCAAAGCAGATGGACTGGACCATGATAAGGGGAGGGAGAGCAACCTAGGCAACAGGCTTGATTCATGATTACTTTAATCCCAGGCCAGTTCACATAATACATCAGAAGAATGAGCCTCTGTCTCTGCCCATTCTGTGGCGTATTTCGCAGTGATTCTGACTAGTGAACACTGAACAATGCAGATTTGCAATTACATGAAGTATTAACCACATTGATCTGACCAGTATCAGTGAGAGAAGTGTACAGATATTCTCAAATGCATGCTTGAATCGATCATCGAAAATCTCTACTTCCATTATTACAGCATTTTTAAAGCTTAAATTTGAATGTAAAAATATGTTTTGTCAATTTCACACTTCATTATTTAATTCTCAACAACAGTAATACTAGTAGCTACAAGTAATATGTATTGAATGTTATGGCTATCTACATGGTTATCTCCCCTGTTACCCTAATTTTATAGAAGATGGTGCCAAGGCTCGGAGGGGCTAAGTAACTTGTACAAGGTTAGAGAGATATTGGCTGATGGAACTAAATTCAAGCTCATGTCATCCAATTCCACAGCAAGTGTGAGTAACTGCTGTATAGCATGTTCATGAGGATAGCAATCTGAAAACATCAATAATAATGTCAAGAAAGACTATGACTATGCTCAGGAATGCATTTCATTAATTTATATTAAATAAATACAGGTTAAGCATTCATTATCCAAAAAGCTTGGGACTAGAAGTGTTTTAGATTTTGGATGTTTTCTGGTTTTGGAATATTATTATGTACACAATGATATATCTTGGGGATGAAACTCAAACATGAATTCATTTATGTTTCATATATACCTTACAGACACAGCATGAGGGTAATTTATACAATATTTTAAATAATTTTGTGTATGAAACAAAGTTCGTGTACATTAAATCATCAGAAAGCAAAGGTGTCACTAAGCCACCAACGTAGACAATTATTTAGCATCACCATCATTCTCGACTTTCAATTTGTATGCTACTGATGAGCAATCATTTTCTTACACTTATGCACATATAAGTACTTAACAGTAAAGATATGACATACTGTTATTATGGTAAAAAAATGTGATCAAGATAACTAAGGTGCACATTAGCATCCCCAGAATACCTGTATCAGCTTTTAAACAATTACAACGACAAATGATGGTAGGCTTTTGGTCTCTACTGGCAGTGCTTTTTTTTTTTTTTTTAATTTAAAAGGTTACTGTAGACTTTATCATTTTACTTTATTTTTAGCTGAGAAGAAACATGAGACGAAGCTGAGGGACCAGCAAGTGTATCCCATAGGGTGAGGAGGCATTCTGCTAGACGGCTTTTAAAATGCTTCTCCCAGAGTCATCTGCCTCAGTAACAATGGTTTTGTCTTAGAAGACTCTCTGATTTTATAAACTGATGTGACTTCTTGTTCTGTTATAACTGTATGCTGCTCTAATCCTTCAACAGGATTAGAGCACATTTTTCCTATGTTGTCTATAGGCACTTCTTCTGCAGCGTTAGTAAAAACATTTTTATCATTGCTATTATTATGATCATAGCATTTAGATTCAAAAGCATTTCAGCTATTTCACCATCAGTCAATGAAGGAACAACTGGAGGCTCATTATCAATGTTAAACAAATTCTTCAATATTCACTTCTTCCAGTTTACTAATGGACTCTGAAGGTGTATTTTGTGCTCTTGGAAGGAGGAGGTTAGACATTATTTTTCTCTCACAGGTTGTACAGAATTCTTCAAAGTTACTACTTTGTTCATCATCATCACTGAACATAGTCACAAGACAGAGGTTGTGCCAGACATGCACATCTGCATCTTCAGTCACTGTGTTCCAAGCATTGGTAACTGTATATGTGACATACTTCATGCTAAAGTCCTTTTTAATACCTTCCAGATCCATGCCTCTTTGTTCACTGCTGCTAGCATGGTATGCAAGGAAGTACTTTTATATTTACTTTTCACTGACCTAAGGAGATCGTGGTCACATGACGGAATAGCCACATTTGAGGAAAAGTATATGACATAAACATATCCCTTAATGAGAATTTCAGCTGGAAGAGGAGAACAGTTAGTTGTTGAGGGAGAAGAAAATCTTACAGTCATGATTCAGCCCAGCTTCCCTGCAATGAACATGACCCACTAATACAAAATATTTGTGAAACCAATCAGAAAAGATATCCCTGATAATATTTGTCTATTTGTTAGCATAACAATGAACTGGCAAAATGCTCACTACTTGCAAACAGCAAGGATGCAAGCTTTTGTCTATCACAGCAAGTGTATGTTTATGCCAGTCTGCTGTATTAGCACATCCCAGCATAGCTCTTTTCTCCTCGGCATCCATAATTCTTATTGGGGCTGTATCGTCAGCTAAAACTGGTGTGTTTCTGGAGCAATAACGCCAAAACGGTGCTGTTTCATTAGCATTATGGACTTGTTCTGGCATCAAATTTTATCAACAATGACTTTGGTAAACTTGCCAATGAATTTATTTACTGATTCATGATCAGCAGATACTTTATCAGCACAAATCTTTAAAAAAAAATGCTATGTATTTTCCTAAATTTCTGCAACCAGCCTATTGAATATTTAGATTTTTTTTTTAATTTTCAGTTCATTGTAATATATCTTTGCTTGTTTCATGATCGGCATACTCTTAAGTGGCATGTGTTCACTGTGACTCTGACAGATCCACATTTCAATACACACTTGAGATCTTCATTTTTAGCTATACTCAGTGTTTTAAAAAACGTTTTTTAACTTACGTTCATCACTTTCAGCATAAAACGTCAACAGTTTACCCTTCTCTTTCTTCAGGTCATGTACAGTAGCCACTCCAACACCATGCTCTCCTGTTTCACGTTGACACTGCTGTCCAGTTGTTCTCCAGCAGCTTGACTTTCTGTTCTGTAGACAGGCATAAATGCCTCCCCTTTTCAGAATCACTGTGACTCACAGGGGTATTTGCAGTCCTGTTCATATTTTCAGTAATATCTTTTACCGCAGAGGACAAGCAAAACACAATGAGTAATGCACACAGGTCTTGGCCCCATGTAGGGCATCGTGGGGAGCCTACCATTGTTGTGTCTGGCCTGCACACATGCCATTGTAGTACACTCTGTGGATGTATTTCCATGGGCAAATCTGGGCTGATATGGCAAAGACATATCACAGATAAAGGGGTCTTTTTTCCCTTGGGGATACTGAATAAACTGTGTTGTTGCCTGCATTTTGACTGTGACCCACCACATGAGGTCAGGGGTAGAATTTTCCATTTGTGGCATCATGCCAGGATTCAAAAAGTTTCAGATTTTGGAGTATTTCAGGTTTCAGATTTTGGATTAGGGATGCTCAGCCTGTACAGTCATCATAGGCTTTTACCAGCTGTCAAATGAAATTGTGAAGTCTATTCTATTTTGAACTACCTTATGATACATGTGTCTTCCCCAATCCTGATAGGCTCCTTACACATGTTTCCATTTGCAAGGCCAGGTGACCTGTTCCTTCTCAATCTTGAGCTCTGCAAGAACAAAGAACTTTTTCTTCTTCTTGTGTCTCCAGTAAATGTCACAGTCTTGAAAGCATAGTTGTAGAGTCTTAAATGCAATGAAAGAATGGTTGCTGAATAAATTTTGCTGCTTAAACTCAGAAGAATAAACCTTTGAGTATCTCCCAACTTTGTTATTTCTTAACATAGGTCTTCATAGAAAACTTACTGCTCCTAACAGCTATTTAAAACACTGAAATGTCTTACTGGAGTAATACACTCAGATATTTAGGAAAGTTGATTAGTCAACTGAATATAGCTGAAAAATGACCATTTCACAGCATGACTCAGCAGTGTTCATATGCTGGTATAGCAAGGGGTTGGAAAAATTAAATACATATATTAATTTCCTAATGATAGGATAACTCTTCTTAAGCAAATAACAGGGCTTTTCAATGTTCAACTGCCATGGGGCCTGAAAGCACAGAAACCCTTCACGTGGTTCTGTTTCTTTTCGTGTGTCCAAAAAACAAAAAACAAAAACATGGTTGCTGGAAATCAAACTTTACATTTGAAAGTTAACTCCACCAACTTCCAGATATACAATCTTGGGCAAATTTTGCAAGCCATTTGCCCTAGTTTTTCATAAGATGCTTATGAGGATCAAATGAATTAAGCTATGTACAACATTTAGAACAATTTCTGGCACACAGTCCTGAATATTATTTGTCTAACTTCATATCATTTTAAAATTCAGAATATGAATTATGAGAATTACCCCTTTTTACATTTGCTTTGGAACTACAACATGAAAAGACAACTACATGATAATGGCATTTTTGCCTTAAAATGTGTTTTCCAACCACACCTTTATGTCTGAGTTCAATGAAAGGGAAGGCTAGGGGATCTACCATCTATCCGGCAGTGCCCTGTTTATGTGAACTTATCTAATCCTCAAATCATCTTCATAAATGAGGCTTACAGAAATTAACTTGTTTAGAGTCACACAGCTTGTCAGTGGCCGAGTTCAGATTCGAACTCAGTTCTCTCTCATTTAGAAAACGCTTCCCTACAGCAATGTTTTTCATTAGTTATGCTGAAGAGCTTTTAGGGACACTGAAGCGATTCCAACAGGTTGTTTAATCTACATGTGTGGAAAGTACTGTCTGCAAACTGAAGTGCTGCTACGTTTCATACAGACATGAAGCAGAATTTTAGCACGCTGCTAAGAATAAATACAAATGTGGTATTTTAATAAATTCATAAAATCTTGTTATATAGTATTCAACTAACAGATCATAAAAATAAAACTGTCATGTAGAGGGATCTGTGAAATTTTTCATTGAAGGAAAGTTATAAAGCTCTGTTATAGATCTTCCTCTTAGACATGAAGGAGAACTATGTAAGTAGAGAGAAAAGAGTCACAGTGTATATCATATAGAGGACTTATAATGGGCCTTGAAGAAAGGTGAAGCCCAATATAGTAAGCATCTACCATCATGAATTTTTATTGAATGAATAAATGAATGCACATATAGATACATATATAGAAACAGAAATGGTGAGTTTGTTTAAAGCCTGTGGAACCAACCTAAGAAGACTTAGGATGACTTCATTAGCAAGGTAACTATAATTCAACTCCCCTTCTCCTGCACCTGAGAAGATCTAAAATAGCTTTTCCCATAAATGTCAATTCCAGGAAGGTGAGAATTTGTATTTCTTTATGGAAAGTATTGTGTGGTCAAGTAAGTCAAATGCTGTACTCTGTAGCCATCTTTTGGAGATTTGCCAGACACATAAGTAAATTACAGGCTCTGAGAAATCTTATGGTTAAAAAGCAAAAAAGGAAAACTCAGAAATTCTCTGACCTGTTGGATCACAGAAGCCCATTCTCCTATAACACCCATTAGCCTTCTGCAGAACTAGTTATCCAAAGTACATAATTTGGGAAACAATTTTCTACA
This sequence comes from Cebus imitator, assembly GCF_001604975.1. Lineage (NCBI taxonomy): Eukaryota > Metazoa > Chordata > Mammalia > Primates > Cebidae > Cebus > Cebus imitator. Next base: position 2,092,139 of record NW_016107617.1, read on the forward strand.
TCATTCTTATCCATCATGGTGCCAGTCAGTTCCTTTTTGATACTTTATGTGATTAGGCTAGTAGATAGTCTTTCTAGTATTTAAATATGAGGAGGTATACTCTTTCGCAAAATGAAAAATGCAATTCCTAAATGGGTCTATAAATTTCAGAAGCTGGAAAAGCAAGACCCCTGCTCTTTGTGATGAGAGCTTATGAGTATCCAGGCAGTGACACTTCATCTCACTAACTGCCCTTTCCCTGTGTGTTCAGTTGTGTGCTAAGGTTCAGCTTCCCCAGGGGAAGATAGCTCTGGGAATCATTATCGGGTCACACAGCTGAGTCAATAGCAAAGCTTCTAGGAGGAACATAATGCTTTTACAGGTTGCGGAAGAAAATAAAACAACTACTCCTGGGAAACTCTGTGACCCAATACAATCAGTAGCAGGTGCCACAAACTTCCCACCACGGGACCTCTCTTTCCACAGCTGCTAATTTCTGAAAGCCCTGCAGCTCATGCCACTTAACAGAGACAGGGAGGCTTTGAGATCTTTCCAGGACCTACGGAGGTGCTGAGAGCAAAGATGTCTGTTTCTGGAGGGTGATCACAGTGAAACCATCCAAATCCCTTTTAAGAAGGTATGATATTCAGGTGTACGGCCTGATCCCAGGATTCCCTAGGCACATAAATAGCTGAGAAAATTACAAGCTAATTTTCTCAGGTCTTATCCATAAACCCTCAAACTTTTACTCATTGGAAACTACACGTTCTGGACTATATCAGCCCCGTTGGGAGGTAGAAAGTGAGGAGCATAATGTTCTCTCCTTTGCCCCTGAGTGAACTTACAGCTTATTTTGGTAAGATAATGTGGATGCACTTTAAATAGATAAATTATTATGCAAAGCAATTCATCATTAGCATCTGGCGAATGGATTGGGTGCAACTGCCAGAGGAGGATAGTCCAGGTGGGGAGAATAGTTTTGAGCAAAAACAGGAAGGAAGCAATACACCAGCTCAGTGGAGAAAGAAGAAGTGTTTGGATGTAGAAAATTTTGAAGGGGAGACTTGATATGAAAATGATATCGGATGCCAGGCTAAAGAGTGCAGTGTAGACATTAATATGTAATAAACAGAAAATGAGCTAGCTCCACCTATCTCTAATGTTACATTCTCTTCCCCTAAAAGTATAATCCCATTGCTCAGTTCATACCCAACTGTACACTATTACCCACGTGCACCATGTTTACTCATGCCTTTGTCTGTCAATACTATTCTCTTTAGAATGACAATGCTAACTTTGCATCTTGCTGACTGCACCTTATGTTTCCAGTAACTCAGATATTCCAGCTGACTTGTTATTCAATACAAATGAGGTCATGTAACACCAATGCCCAGACTACTAGAGGACTTAGCTCTGCCTTTGTGACCACTAGGTATCAGCCCCTTCTCAGCAACTTTCTTCATATTTCTGAAGGGTTCTCATGAGAAGTGTTCACATCACAATTTTTTTTTTAATTGTAATCTGTTGCCCACAGGCCAAGTACTATTTGGAGGACTATCTCTCCTGCTGCTGACTGAACCATCATTCGGCAGTGGCCAAGCTAAACTCTCAAAGGGCCGAGCTCTGCCACCCATCATGAACTAGGAATAGCAGAGTTGGGGACAGGTGGTACGGGAGAAAAGGCATTGTGCTAGCTCTTTCTCACCCAAGTTTTCTTTGAGAAACTGAACATAAAATTATTAAGCCATACAACTTATTTCTCGGCTTTCATAAATGAAAAGTTCATTGAGTCGTGGCTGGATTCAAGACCCTGTAGGATGTCATCAGGACCTGACTGTGGTCACTCCTTCTATGTACTGGCTTTGATTTTCATTTGTCTGCTTCAGGCTCAGGCATATGTACAGCGGCATTGCCAGCCATGGAAGAGCTTTTCTTTCACAGGCATGTCAAAAAATGTACTGAGATGATCTCTGCTTTGCCTGCCTTGTGTCACATGACCACCCCTGAACCAAAAACAATAGAGATAGAACATACTGACCAAACAGGATTGTATTGTGTTTTACCCATGCATCTAAGGGTGAGTAAATCCTGCCCCTCCCTATAAAATGAGAAAAACCTGCTTCCTAATAATAAAAGAGAAACTTGGAGAATATTACCACAAAATTAATAAGTAGATGTGAAGGAAATAAACATATTTCACCTCAAAATATAATTCTTTGACATATTTGGAGATAGCTATCAGAGGTCCAGCAAACAGAAGTTGTCTTGCAAAGCTGTATTTTGTGAAGGAGATTTGCATCTGTAGAGATTTGCATCTGTAAAGAATTTGTTTTAATGCAGCCAGGTCTTCTCTTGCCCACATCTAGGAAAGATTAAGTAAGAGTTTGACACCTTTAAAGGTCTGAAAGAAACATTTACCACCCATTCTCTCTGGGGGTTGCTACTTATGAGATTTCATCTACATAATAAAACCATCTTTCCTAGCTAAAATTAACTCATGATGAATTAAAGATTTAAATGGAAAACCTCAAACTGTGGGAATCCAGGAAGAAAATCTAGAAAATACCATTCTGGATTTCGGCCTTGGTATAGAATTTATGGTTAAGTCTTCAAAAAAAAAATTGCAACAAAAACAAAAATTGACAAGTGGGAACTAATTAGTTTCTGCAGAACAAAAGAAAAGGTCAACAGAGTAAATAGACAACCTACAGAAAGAGAAAATATTCACAAACTAAGCATCTGATAAATGCATAATATCTAGAATCTATAAGAATCTTAATCAATTGAATAAGCAAAAACACATAACCCCATTAAAAAGTGAGCAAAAGACGTGAACAGACACTTCTCTAAAGAATACATACAAGTGGCCAACAAACATAAAAAAATACTCAACATCTTTAATCATCAGAGAAATGCAAATCAAAACCACAGTGAAATACCATCACATACCTGTCAGAATGACTATCATTAAAAAGTAGAAAAACAACAGATGCTGATGAGAATGCAGAAAAAAAGGAATGCTTATACACTGTTGGTGGGAATATAAATTAGTTCAGCCACTGTGGAGAGCGGTTTGGAAATTGCTCAAAGAAGTTAAAACAGAACTACCATTTGACTCAGCAATGCTGAGTACATATCCAAAAGAAAATCACTCACTCTATCCAAAAGACAGTTGCACTTGCATGTTTATCATGGCGCTTTTCACAATAGCAAAGACATGGAATCAACTTAGGTGCCCATCAATGGTGGATGAGAGAAATAAAATGTTGTACATATACATGATGGAATACTAAACAGCCATAAAACAGAAAGAAATAATGTCCTCAGCAGCAATATGTATGCAGCTGGAGGCCATTATCCTAAGTTAATTAGCACAGGAACAGAAAACAAAATACTGTATGTTCTCACTTACAAGTGGGAGCCAAACCCTGGGTACTTGGGGACATTAAAAATGGCAACAATAGACACTGAAGAACACTAAAAAAGGAAGTGGAAAAGGGTTGAAAAGCTAACTGTTGGATACTATGCACACTTCCTGGGTGACAGGCGCAACTGTACCCCAAACTTTAGCATCTACAATATACCTATGTAACAAACCTGAACATGTACCCCCTGAATGTTAAATAAAAGTTTACATTATTTAAAAATAGAAAAAGAAAGATGATAACACCCCCTTTCTGAAACAAACCCCTTCCTTGCTTGTAGACCAGACCACCTTTGTATAACTAGCAAATTAGCCACAAGATTATAAACGGCACAGGGGAGTCATGTAGCCAGAGGTCACAAGATTTCTAAGCTCCCCAGTTGCTCCTATAAATAACATCACTATTGTAAAATGTAAGACTACTGTTTGAAGTATTTTTCAGACCCTACTTTCTGATGGACGAGCTGGCAACACCCAGACAGTTGAACTGGCTCATCTGGTCTTGTAGCCCCCACCCGGGAACCGACTCAGCACAAGAAAACAAGCTCTGACTTCCCATGATTTCTTCTCCAACACAAACAATCAGCATTCCCCATTCCCTACCCCCCTGCCTGCCAAACTATCCTTCAAAAACTATAGCCTCTGAATTTTCATGGAGGCTGATTTTAGTAATAATAAAACTCCTATTCTTCTACTTAGCTGTCTCTGCATTTTAAAAATTTCTTATTGCAAAAACCTGCTGCTATCAGTGCATCAGCTTTTCTGGGTAGCAGCCATGATGAACCTATTGGGTGAGTATCTAGGTTTTATTATATATATATATATATATATATATATATACACATTATATATGGTTTTATATATATATTATATACATATATATGTACACACACGCACATATACATATATATATGTGTGTATATATATATATATATATATATATATATATATGATAGCGATGCAGCTGTACATATGCCTAAGCCTGAAGCAGACAAATGAAAATCATAGCCTAGACATACAAGGAGTGACCAAGTTCAGGATCTGATGACATCATACAAGCTCTTGAATCCAGCCATGACTGAAAGAACTCTTCAGTTATGAAAGCCAAGAAATTATTTATATGGCTTAATATTTAAGTCTGGTTTCTCAAAAGAAAACTTGGGTGTGAAAAAAGTTAGCTCAATGTTGGTTCTCCCATAAGATCCATCCCCATGTATATACATATAAAATGGTAGAGCCTATGTAGTCACCCATATTGTATATTACATGTAAGTGAACTGTAAAATGTTAGATTTATATTGTAATCATGGAAGAAACTTCTAACAATATACAAACATCTAGAGCTAAAATACTAATAAGGGGATGAATACTTAAAAATAGTTAACCCAAAAAGAAAGAAGAAACAGAGAAAGATGAACTAAAAACAAATGGCACAAACAGAAAACAAAGAGAAAAAAAGGCAAATGCCAATTTTAATATTAATTATATTAAATACAAATAAGATACACACACCTTCAAAGAGGTGAATATCATAAGATTATATTAAAAAGTGAGAGATATGTGCTGTCTAAAATAATTATACTTTAAATATAAAGAACTAGATGGCTGAAAGTCAAAGGATTTAAAAAGTTAAGCCATTTGAATAGTAAGCTTAAGAAAGCTGGGTGACTCTACTAACATCAAAGTGAAACTCGGAAAAGCTGATTTTTAAAAATGTAAATTATCTTGTAGTTAAGTGAACTATTCTATAAATATTAATTGGGTACAGCTAGTTGATAGTATTGTTCAAGTCTTCAATATTCTTACTGTGTAGTAAGAATTCAAGTAAAACTGAAAACAGTAATATTTTTAGATTATAATTAGCATTTTTAGCAGTAAAGTGTTTTCAATTAAGGTATGTACATTGTTATTTTAGACACATTGCTATTGCACTCTTAACAGACTATGACATAGTGTAAATATAACTTTATTCACTGGGAAACCAAAAAATTCATGAGTTGCTTGATTACAGTAACTTATTTCATTGCAGTAGTCTGGAGCCAGATCCACAATATCGCCGAGCGTATTAGTCAGGGTTCTCTAGAGACACAGAACTAACAGGATAGTTGTATATATAAAGGGGAGTTTATTAAGGAGTATTGACTCACTCAATCACAAGATGAAATCTCACAATAGGCCATCTGCAAGCCAATCTGAGTCCCAGAGCTGAAGAACTTGTTGTCCAATGTTTGAGGACAGAAAGCATCTAGCATGGCAGACAGTTGTAAGCTGGAAGACTAAACCAGTCTAGTCTTTTCGTGTTCTTCTGCCTGCTTTTATTATGGCCACACTGGCAGCTGATTAGATTGTGCCCACCCAGATTGAGAATGGGTCTACTTTTGCCAATCCACTGACTGAAATGTTAATCACCTTTGCAACACCCTCACAGACACAGCCAGGAACAATAATTTGCATCCTTCAATCTAGTGAAGTTGACACTCAATATTAACCATCACACCTAGGCATGTTGGTATATACTTTGAAGGCTTTTGTGACTCTGGGTCTTTCCATGAAGAATCGACTTTGGAAGTCACGTCCTATGACCTATCCTGGGCAGTCACTTAGCATCACTTCCAAAATACTTCGTTGACTAGCTGCCAGGTCCAGCCCACATTCACAGAAGAAGTAGACTCAAATTTGAAGTGAGAAGTATCAAATAACTTGGGGGAAAACTTTAAAAGTACTGCACTTGGCAAGGAATCTGAACAAGGGAAGTTTTGTAAATATTGAACGGCTTTAGGTTAAAATACCTTGATTCTCTATCTCACAATGAAGCATTTAATCATGATTAATGGTCCTGGTATAGTTGAAATCTGGTGTCTACATATTTTCTCATTTGTTAGTGTTTGAATGGGCACTGTCTTCATTTGATTCTGAAGAGAATAGACTATTGAGAGAGTGCATTCCAATCAATGCATGTGCCAACAGACCATTCAGAGAATTCAGCATGAATGAAACATGGGACATCAATGAGGGGATAATGGTAAATTCAGCTGGATAGTGCCCCACAGTTTCTCCTTTTCTCCTTTCATCTTCAGTTTTTGTCATTTTTACTTTCACATTTTCAATGGTGATAGCATTTATTTTCTGAAAACATAATTGTTTTGTAATTTGTAAGTTAATTCTTTTTTTTCTTTTCAACTTTTGTTTTAAATTCTGGGGGTGTTAGAGTAGGTGAATTGGATGGATACACATGAGCCACTGAGGAAAACGGAGTCTGGAAAATCTCACACTGCAGAGATCACCAGAAACATGCATGCTAGATATGAGCAGACAGCAGAGGAAACACCTATGTAGGAAGGAAATACCTATGTAGGAAGGAAATACCTATGTAGGAAGGAAAGCCCCATAAGATGCCCAGTAATTACTCACTCTGCAGTTAACCTGTCAGAATGTAGCTAGCTGCATGCTGATAAAGAAGGAAGAGGACGAAGGACAAAGTCCTAAGACATACACAGGTGCAATAAGTATAGATTTGACCTCTACACAACCATTGAGGGGTGGTGGTAATGAGCAATGCAGCCATTAGGTAGAATTCGTTTCTAATGCTGGAAACATGCATGTGTACCAATGAATAGTTAAGGGAGGGTCCCACAAGCTTGGGGTGGGAACTAAATGAAAAAAGGAGGGGAGTTAAAGCAGAAGTGGGAAAACTAGACAAAAATAAGTTGAAGACTTAATACAAGAGTTGTAAATTTCAAGAAAAATCTGCCATCATGAAAATCCAATGCTGACTTATTCTGTTTCAGTAGCCTGTTCTGCCTCATCATTAAGAGTGTACTGTCTCTCTAAATAAGCTTTCTGCTCTCTCTTTTCATTCAATAAATTCTTTTTGGCTAAATTGTCTCTTGGCTGAAATCTTTTTTCCAAGATGACTAAAGACCAAGGATTCCCCCGCTTCTTGGTAGCAGGGATTCATGTGCAGGTTTGTTACAAAGGCATATTGCCTGATGTTTGAAGTATGATTGACCCCTCATCCAGGAAGTGGGCACAGAACCCAATAGGCAGTTTTTCAACCTTTGCCCCACTCCTTCCCTCCCCAGTATCTATTGTTTGCATCTTTATATCATGTGTACCCAATATTTAGTTCTCATTTATATGTAAGGACATATGGTATTTGTTTTGTGTTTCTGTTACTTCACTTAGGATAATGTCCTGCAGTTGCATCTATGTTGCTGTAAAGGACATAACTTCATTCATCTTTATGGCTGCCTAGTATTCCATGTGTATCTGAACCACATTTTCATTATCGAATCCACCACTGATGGACACCTCAGTTGATTCCATGTCGTTGCTATTGTGAATAGTACTGTGATGAACATAAGCATGGATATGTCCTTTTTATGGAATGACTTATATTCCTTTGGGTATGTAGCCAGTAATGAGATTGCTGGGTTGAATGGTAGGTCAACTCTCAGCTCTTTGAGATATCTTCAAACTGCTCTCCACAGTGGATGAACTAATTTGCATTCCCAGCAGCAGTGATATGCATTTCTTTTTCTCCATAGCCCTGCCAACACCCATTATTTTTTACTTTTAGACAAAAGGCATTATGAATGTTGTAAGATGGTATCTCTTTGTGTTTTTTATTTGCATTTCTCTGATGATTAGTGATGATGAGCATTTTTTTATATGCTTGTTGGCCACTTGTATGTCTTCTTTTGAGAAGCGTCTTTTCACATTCTTTGCCCATTTCTTAATAGGATTACTTAGGAGTTTTGCTTGAGGACTTGTTTAACTTCCTTATAGATTCTGAATACTAGGCTTTTATTGGATGTGCAGTTCACAAATATTTTCTATCCCTCAGTAGGTTGTGTGTTTATGCCACTGATAGTTTCTTTTGCTATACAAGATATCTTAAATTTAATTAAGTACCATTGTCAGTTTTCAGAAAGCACAAGAATATTAACTATCCAAAATGAAGTACAAAATGTTTTAAAAGTCAACTTATTCTATTAACTTCTTAAAAAACAGTCTTGAACTCTTCAATAATAACTACAGATTTGTCTATTTTTCTTTTTAGGTTTTATTAATTTCTGTTTCATGTATACTGAAGCTCTGCTTTTAAGTGCATGCTCACATGAGTTTGCTGTATTTTCTTTAGGAAATGACACTTTTTCATTATTCTTCTTAATTCCTGGAAATATTTTAAATCCTAAGTCTGCTTAGTCTGATATTAACATTGCCACTTCAATTTTCCTTTGATGGGTGTTCTAATGCTATATATTGTTCTCATTATTTTAATTGATCAGTGTCTTTTTTGTAGACAGAACATAACTAGGCAACAGAGGGAGACTCTGTCTCAAAATAATAATAATAATAATAACAACAACACTGAGAACGGGAGGTTAAATTATATACCCAAGGTCATATAGTCATTCATGGTATGAGCAAGACAGAAAACAAATTCTGACTATAAAATCCATTCTCTAATATTTGCCTGTGTAATCTAATACCAATGAAATACTACTATTTTCTTTCTCATAGACAAAATACAAAAGCAGCTAAATACGCCAATCATGTTTACTGGGTATTTAAAATTAAAGCCAGAATAGAATGTCATGCACAGATAGAGCAAAAATTTGATGAATAGCTGAAAACATATGGGCAAAATTCACACAATAAGACTTTCCATTTATGTATAATTGAGGAGACGGAAATTTTCACTGAGAGACGTAATAAGAAGAGATTTTGGTTCATTTGATATTTAGACAAAGAAATACATTTCAATTTCACCTTCTTAGGACAATCGCTAATTGCTACCTATGTCAGATTATTTCATGTCACACACTAGTGCAATAGTGTAAATAATTACACAATTCTTGCTCTAAAATAATGATTCTGTAAATAATGATGCTGAAAATAGTGCTATAAACAACATTACATAGCTGGAAAAATTGTTACATTCTAATTAAACTCAACAATTACATTCTGCTTAGGCAGTGAAAATGGTATCATGTATTAATTAGTCAAAGGTCACCTGATAGGTTTTACTTATTGCTAATAATACACTCGTGTCACTTTGATTGCTTTAGAATTAATTTGTTCTTCAGGATAGCCTCTCCAGCACTCAATGTTAACACTACTGTTGCAGACACTTGGTTTATTTTTAATTTTTCAAAGTTTACTTTTTATGGGTGGCTATTTTCTTTATCATACTAAGTTGTAATTTTCTCAAATTTTTTATTTCCATAGGTTTTTGGGGGAATAGGTGGTATTTGGTTACATGAATATATTCTTTAGTGGTGATTTCTGAGATTTTGGTGGACCCATCACCCAAGCCATATACATTGTACACAATTTGTAGTCTTTTATCCCTCACTGCCTTCCCAACTCTTCCATACAAGTCCCCACAGTCCATTGTATCATTCTTATACCTTTGCATCCTCATAGTTTAGCTCCCATTTATAAGTGAGAACATATGATGTTTGGTTTATCATTCCTGAGTTACTTCACTTGGAATAATGGTCTATAAGTGAGAACATATGATGTTTGGTTTACCATTCCTGAGTTACTTCACTTGGAATAATCGTCTCCAATTCCATCCAGGTCACTGGGAGCCATTATTTTGTTTATTTTTATGGCTGAGTAGTATTCCATGGTGTGTGTGTGTGTACATATATACATACATATCTATGCATACATACATATATATATATATATATATATATATATATATACGTATTCCTAAAATCAACAAAAATATATTTCTTAGATTTCTGGAGACTGAAAAGTCCAAGATCAAGGTGGACTCAGAGTCTGATGAGGAACTCCTTTTGGGCTCATAGACGATGCTTTCCTGCTGTGTATACACACACACACATCAGTTTTGATCTCCTAAGTGTATATATACACTCCTGTATACAAACACACATGCCTATATGTACATATATCCCACAATTTTTTTATCCACTTTGATTGATGGACATTTGAGCTGGTTCTATATTTTTCCAATTGTTAACTGTGCTGTTACAAACGTGTGTGTACATATCTTGTTCGTATAATGGCTTCTTTCCCTCTGGGTAAATATTCAGTAGTGGGATTGCTGTATCAAATGGTAGTTCTACTTTTAGTTCTTTTAGAAATCTCCACACTGGTTTCCAATAGAGGTAGTACTAGTTTATATTCCCACCAGCAAAATGTTCCCTATTCACTGCATCCCCATCAACATCTATTTTTTATTTTTCTTTTTGATTATGACCACTCTTGCAGGAGTAAGGTGGTATCACATTGTGGTTTTGATTTGCATTTCTCTGATCACCAGTGATATTGAGATGTATTCATATGTTTGTTTGTCATTTGTATATCTTCTTTTGAGAATTATCTATTCATGTCCTTAGCCTACTTTTTGATGGGATACTTTGCTTTTATCTTGCTAATTTATTTGAGTCTTCGTAGATTCTGGATATTAGTCTTTTGTCAGATCTATAGATGGCAAAGACTTTTACTCTGTGGGTTGTCTGTTTACTTGCAGACACATAATTTAAAGAGACATATCAAGAAATTCAAAACTCACTGCACATTTTTTTGCATACATTTGATTTGAATTTGGAAACATCTTACTTCCTGTCTTTCCAGGAACCTGTCTTTCCAGGAACCTATCTTTTGACCCATCTGCAAGTATCTATTTTGCAGGATCGCTCCTGTTACCAATTTTTTTCATTTGCCAAGGCCCAATCAAAACACAGACAGCACTGCAGTTATTTTAGTGGAGATAATTTAAGGATGCATTTGTTCAGGCAAAAAGAGAGCATTAAAATATTGTGCAGGCTGCAACTATAGGAAATGGCTACGACATATAAAGCCGAGGAAACAACAAATAAAGAGGTTGGAAATTTTAAAAGTTAGTAGCTTGGAGCACAGTTCTGAAACTCAAGCTGAAACTCAGACTTCTCAGGGGATACCACCATTCAGCTTGTGCTGGTTCTCTGCGCTGAGCTCAGAGTTTGAGCCTATGGGGTGGTTCCAAATCCCTGAGGATGGGACACTGACTAATGCTGATGTCTCTGAAAGATGCACAATACGGGTGAGTCTGCAATTATTAAAAACGGTATGAGCTCGATCCCTGAGCTGCTGTAGGAATGAACTTATTTACCACTGCTGGGTGGAGAAGCAAGGCTGGGGCAATGCTGATAAGAGCATGCTAGGAGCAGGGAGCAGATATGAATCCTGCTGGAAGGCAACAAGACGCAGAAAAAGAGAATGTCCTTTCTTCTCTTCCAGCCTTGTCTCTTCCTCTGGAACCCCCAATAGTCATGGCCTCATAGGGAGCCAGATGGAAAGGCAGAAAAGTGGATTTCAAACTTCCAGGCCAGGCATCATAAAGCAGAGAACAGAAGCGTGAATTTGGAGCTGAGAGACCATAGCTTAATATATGCACACCCTCCTTGACATTTTCATTTTCTACTTGATTGAGAAGACCTTAAAGGCAGCAACATTTCTTATTCACTTCTACTTCCTATGTATCTAGCCTGGTGTCGAATTCAAAGAGGCATTCAATTTTTTCTTTCATTAAAAAAATAGAAATATTAAAGTGTATATATGAGAAAGAGACAGGCTGGCAGAGACAAGAGAGACTGTAGGTACTATGTGCTGGACATTTTCTTTCAGTGATTGAACCATGAATGAAAAAAATGCCCTGCTTTGATGGAGTTTATATGCTCAATAAGTGTTGAATTAATAAATACTTGATACTGCCAATTTCTCCTTTTCTCTAAAATGTTTCCCTGTAGGCCACATTGCCTTGCTTTCTTCTACCTCTTGATGATGCCTCTGGGGATCCTTGGTGGCTCCTCTTTCCACCTCCACTCCTAGACATAAATATTTCTCAAGTTTCACTTGTCATGCCTCTGCTCTTTCCTTTCTCTGCTCTCACCTGCTGAGATCTCATCAATTCTTACAGATTAGACTATAATGCGTATTGTCCCAATTCAGATGCTTCATCAGTTGCCTGCTAGAAATGTCAATTAGGATACCCAACTGTAACTTTGTACTCAACATATCTAATGAAAGTTCATCTCCTCTCCCCTTGAGACCACTCACATACAGTGAAGGTAAACTTCTGGCTTAAAGAATTTCACATAAAGAATATCAGTTATGTACATGTATATGAACATATGTGTATGTGTTCATGTGTGTATGTATGTATGTGTGTGTGTTTATATATGATGAACAAAATATATTTTCTACTATGAGCTGTGACCAAAAATATTTGAAAGCCAATGGAGTATATAAGCTCCAAATTCTAAGAACTTAAAAATATGATATGTTAACATACCTTAAACTCACAAGAATTCAATTATTATAGCAAAATTTATAGCAATCCTACCACGTATTCAGCTGTGCTAAGTGCTGGGATTGCTGGTGATGTGTTTGTTTACTGTTTTCTTTCTGATGAGAAGGCATATTTTCCCAGGGTAGGGCCTTTGAGAAGGCACCTTTTCCCAGGTGTCTCTCAACAGGGAAAGAAACAGTAAGCAAGCAAATACGCTCAAAATCACTTGACAGGTATTATGTATTTATAAATGATTTAGATGTTTCTGCTACAGACCAATATATGTCTTTCTGAAAATTCTTTTGTTGTACAAAGTTGAACATGAAAATTGCAGGGCTTACATGACTAATAAAAATCAGAGATGATCACTCAAAATCAATACAAATTTTCAACCAAAGCAATAACAAAAACATGATTTATACACCACTTGATAACCTGGATATCCTAGACTTTTGCAAATTATAAAAGTTTGGCAAATTATAAAAGTTCAAGCTACTTTGGCAAATTATAAAAGTTTCACATAAAAGAATAGCCTTAGAGAGCTGGCTTGCAGATATTGAATAAAAGCAGATAGAAAGAGAGCTCTGAATTAGCAGACGTGAACAAAGGAGGAAGTGAAACGTTTCTCTAGCAGAAAATCATACAGGCTAGAGTTCGCACCTCTGTGGAGAAGGAGACTTAAGCATGATCATTTATTTTTATTTTATATTTATTATTTTATAAGTAAATGTTTATTTGTAGCTGACACATAATTGTCCATATTTATGTGATATACAGTGATATTCCAATGCATGTATACAATGGGTAGTGATCAAATCTGGGTAATTAGCACATCTATCATTTATCATTTCTTTGTTTTGTGGACATTTAAAATCCTTCCCCTATCTTGTTTGAAAATATACACCAAAATATTATTGTTAAGTGTCCTTTTCTTCTTTAACACCCTTCAGTCCTAAAGTAAAACTAAAACATTTCTGTGTAGCAGTCAGGCTTGGAGCATTTTTTCTTCTTGGTAAAGCTTTAAACTCTGCTGCAGTTATCGTGTCTCTTCTTGCCTCAAAAAATTCACAAATGAACAAACACTTCTTTCCTAATGTCTACCTTGTTTCGCCTCAAGTCCACGGTGCTGGCATAGTTTGTTAATAGCACTCCCTTCATTTTCAAAAGTATCTGAGTTTACACAAGAAATTAAATGGTCATCCGAATTGATATACTACGATCTACTGTAGCAGGGAACACTGAAAATTCTGGATAATAGATTGTAATAAATGCAGTGATAATATCAAGCATGTATTACTAGGACTAATAATAAAGACACATGTAAAATGTTTAAGACTAGTTCTGTGGAGAAGCCATTTAAACTGAACCATAAGAGGGAACCAGCAGATACGTTGCTGTCAATAGAAAAGGAAACAGAGGAAATCGCCTGTGTAAATGCCCTGTGGTGAGAAACAGTCTGGCAGGTGAGAGAAACTGAAAGGCAGCCAGTGTGACTGGATCCTGGAGGGAAGGGAATCAAGGACGGTGGCTTGAACTTAGGTGATTTCAACGTAGACTGTGGGAGCCATGAGGTTTGAAAATACAAATGGCAGAACTTATCGATAGATTAAAACAGTCGTGGAGGAGAGAAAGGAGACAGGATAGTCTACGAGGTTTTAGAAGAAACTCACAAAATAAGGATTCAATTTCCAGCGCTCTTTCTTAATTCTTAGATATTTTTAGTGAGATCACTTCCCTCTGGGACTGAGTTATCACATCTATGAACAGAATGTGAACCATATGATATCCAAGCATCCTACCGCCTTTGGTATTTTACTATTATAATTGCATTTCTGTAAGCACTTGGTTCATATGCATATTTTTTGGAGAATGTTCCTTCATGTACATCTGTCCCTCTAAAGGATTAAATAAAACATTTATCTCAACAAGTAAACTTATCCTTCTGCACATTTTCTCAGTGTAATTCCTCTAGGTTTCTGTCTGTTGTAATGCATTTCTGCTCCTTCTCCTTTAATTCTGAATCTACTCCTTTTAGCCTTTCAAACTTGGTAGTGCTCTCCATAGATGGGAATGAAGATTGGCATAGATAGTCCAAAATCAATTGGCTTTTACCACTCATCTTAAAAAAATAACACAGAAAGAAAACATTAGCAAGCAAACTGGAACCCTGACATAAGGTCACCTCCCACTGCATTCTACTGCTGGTGAATCTCCCTGGGGTAATTTGATTAAACACATTCAATTTACTTTGCAGAGACAGGCTCTGCTTCTACTGGCACTCACAGACTCTGGGGGGAGGTTTCAACATTTAAAGAAATGTGTCTATTTACTTGACAGAGTTTTCTCCAAAAAAAAAAAAATAAATTCCTGCTTCAATTACTCTAGTATATTCTTTCTAGGTACCTAGAAAATTTACAAACTAAAGCCAAAGTGAATGTATGTGTACTCACACACACACATAAGCAAGTCTATGTCATTGTTGCTTTCAAGGCCAGATATTAAAGTGCGTGGATAATGCACACAGTGGTACTACTGAAGTAGTCTAGGTTTAGAGAGGAGCTGAGCAGAGAACATAAAGACTTTAAGTTTCTAGTCTTCCAGCTTTTCCCAGAGGAAATGTCTACAGTGCAAAAGTAGAAAGAATCAATTAAGAACAGACCCCTTCAAAGCGTGATTTGAAGACAATGTGCTTTATTAAAGCTATTGATTCCTGAGCCCTACTACAGAATGGTTGATGCAGAATCTCAGGAGGCAGGGACAAGGTACAAAACTTCTCAATGTTTTACATGTACATGACTCAACTAGGGATCTTGTTAGAAACACAGATTTGGACCCAGGAAGCCTGGGATGGGGCATGAGATGATGCCCTTCTCAAATCTCCCAGGGGGTGACACGCTGGTAGTCCACGGACCACACTCTAAGGAACAAGGTGCTCAAGTGTGCGCACTAATGTGTGGTTTAGTACTGGCATCCTGCCATTTGCAGATTCCTCTTGCCAGCTTCATTTCCAAGGTAATTGACTCACTGTTGAAGGCCTGAGAAGCAATACATAGTGGAGAATGCTTCAGCGGATAAGCCTCCTTAGAAATGCTTCAAAAAACAATACGATCATTATTACAATTTGAAAATGCCTATGGAATTTACCATCTTAACACATTAAGCACAGAAAGACCCATATGAGAAGTGAGGAAAGGTCTAAAATCAACACCCTATCATCAAAATTCAAAGAGCTAGAGGACCAAGATTAAACAAATTCAAAAGCTGGCAGAAAACAAGAAATAGCTAAGACCAGAGCAGAACTCAAGGAGATAGAGACACAAAAAAACCTTCAAAAAATCAATAAATTCAGGAGCTGGTTTTTTGAAAAGATCGTCAAAATAGACAGACCGCTAGCTAGACTAATAAAAAAGAAAAGAGAGAAGAATCAAATAGATGCAATAACAAATGATAAAGGGGATATCACCACCGATTCCACAGAAATACAAACTACCATCAGAGATTACTGAAAACAACTCTATGCACATAATCCAGCAAATCTAAAAGAAATGGGGAAATTCCTGGACACTTACACCCTCCCAAGTCTAACCCAGGAAGAGGTTGAATCCCTGAATAGACCAGTCACAAGGTCTGAAATTGAGGCAGCAATTAATAGCCCACCAATCAAAAAATGTCCAGGTCCAGACAGGTTCACAGCCGAATTCTACCAGACATACAAAGAGGAGCTGGTACCATTCCTTCTGAAACTATTCCAAAAACACAAAAAGAGGGAATCCTCCCTAACTCGTTTTATGAGACCAACATCATCCTGATACCAACATCTGGCAGAGACACAACTAAAAAAGAAAACCTCATGCCAATATCCATGATGAACATCAATGCAAAAATCTTCAACAAAATACTAGTAAACCAAATCCAACAGCACCTCAAAAAGCTTATCTATCATGATCAAGTAGGCTTTATCCGGGGGATGCAAGGCTGGTTCAACATATGCAAATCTATAAATGTAATGCATCGCATAAACAGAACCAAAAACAAAAAGCACAGGATCATCTCAATAGATGCAGAGAATTTGCTTTCAACAAAATTCAACAGCCCTTTATGCTAAAAACTCTCAATAAACTACATATCAATGGAATGTATCTCAAAATAATAAAAGCTATTTATGACAAACCCAAAGCCAATATCATACCAAATGGGCAAAAACTGGAAGCATTCCCTTTGGAAACTGGCACCAGGCAAGGGTGCCCTCTCTCAGCATTCCTATTCAACATAATATTAGAAGTTCTAGCCAGAGAAGTCAGGCAAGAAAAAGAAATAAAGGGTATTCAATTAGGAAAGGAGGAAGTCAAATTGTCTCTACTTGCAGATGACATGATTGTATATTTAGAAGACCCCATCGTCTCAGCCCTAAATCTCCTTAAGATGATAAACAACTTCAGCAAAGTCTCAGGATACAAAAGCAATGTGCAAAAGTCACAAGCATTCCTATACACCAATAACAGAAAGCCAAATCATGAGCTAACTCCCATTCACAATTGCTACAAAGAGATTCTTTAAAATTCTAATGTTCTAATATTTTGTCAACACATGAATAAAATATTTTATTCATTATGGATTGTAAATACTGTGTTCTCCTGAATCACATTTAAGTAAACTAATGTAATCTTAAGTGATTTAAGTTAGAAGGAAGTAGAACAAAACAAAGTTTATCTTAGAACATCAAAATCACTAATAAGTACAAGTTAAAGGATACATCATACTTTGGGAACAAATTATGTTAAGAAAACAGATAAACAAAATCCCTGGGTTTATTTGACTGCAAAGTCAATATTATCCAACAATAAAATATGTTTTCTTTAAAAAACCAAGAGTACCTTAGGGTCATTTAATGGAAGAGTAGAGTAACTTCCATATAGAGAGAAATAGTGTTACTAGTTATACTGTAAAATGGGATTAACAGAGTAGGTAGGATCTCTGGTTTTCACCGGTAAAACTCTTTGAAATTATAATGATGCATTAAGTTCTTGAAAAATAACAAAGTACATTTTAAAAATCAAAATTGATCAATTGTATCTAAAATAGTGTGCATCAAGGATTGCAAGCTCAAGTGCTGGTAGGGAAGAAGGAGGTAAGACAATTGAGTACAGTCGACTTTGTGGAGATTGGGATAAACTGGAGTATACTATTCTCATGAAGAGGAAACATGAGCAGTACATCAAATAATCAACGTATTGGAAGTAATTAGCCAAAGTCAGTTTGTGAAAATACCAATTAACAGAATGACAATTCTCCAAAGATTATCTCACATAATAAGTGTACTGAGTAATCATTTACCAGATTACTGGTTCATCAGAAATTTGTTTCTATTAACCAGCTTCTAAAGATTAGAGCAATTGTGTTGCTTACATATTCTAAAATCAGTCTTTGGAATATTCATGTACAAGTTGAGGGGAATGAGCTTTTTTTGAATTTAGATTTTAAGTGCTGTGCATTGTCCCATATGTCAAAGATTTTATCAATGGTAAGTAGGGCAGACATGTCTTTTCTAATTCATTTTCAGTTAAATCCATTGTGTTTTGTACTTTTCTTATTTAATGGTTTTGCTTTCTTGAGTGGGACAAAAAGGAGGAGTTAGCAACTAGTGCATGGAATTGGGACTTGAAGTATCTGTGTGAAACAATAATAATAGTGATAATTGTGTCAAGGGATTGTTGGAGAATCAAACCAGGCAAGTCATCTTAAAGTTCACAGTAATTACAAAGAGAGCAATAAGTGTACAATTAGACATTCATTTCTTCATCTGCCCATAGAGAAATACTATCTGTATATTCTTATCTAATATCAGGAAAGCAAGGAGAAATTACTTCAATAAAAACTTTGCATTTTATTTCTCATATTTCATATTTCTACTCTGTGCAGGGAAGGCCAGGCCTGGCAATATCAAGAAGAAGCCAGCACTATAAATATAAAAAAGAACACTAACATATTTGAAGCAGGAACAACAACAACAAAAAAAACCCTGATTTTAGGAAGTTTTTAAAAATATATGCAAACATAGCACAACCTGATTCTTTAAGAAACATCTTAATATGTTAATAGAAGGTTTTGAAGGATATTCACTAACAAATAAGAAGAAATAAAATGCAGTGTTACAGAACAGTAACAGATGACAAGACAATAGATGGAGAAGGAAAGATAGCAAAAAGTAATTCCAGGTGGATTAGACATGGAAATGTTTTTAAAACCTTCTACACCCTTTAAGACAAAATATTGAAAAATATGCTTATGGTATTACCATAAGGTAAAATTTTCTAAAGCAGCCATAGAAAGCACAAATATAAAGGAAAAGATAAGTAAGTAAGTTTAACTACAGAAATAAAATATTTCTCTGTGGAACAAAGGACAGTCTTTACCAAGCCCTCAAAAAAGAACCTCCTTAGATAATATATTTGCAACCCATATCAAAGGGAACTGATTTAATGTTTGCTGCGGTTAAAGAACTTCTCCAAATTATTTTTAAAAGAATAGAAATCCAATAGAGATGTGAGTGAACAATCAATGAGTAATTCCCAGAGGAAGAATCTTGTTTGGACAATAAATACATGCAAAATATTAATGACTAGTTATTTGGGACACACAGATTTTAAAAGGTAATATTTCTCTCCTACTAGATTAGAAAAACTTTAAGGAAACTGACAACATCAAGGGTTGGGTAAGATGAAGGAGTAGCGATCATATAGTTTGTACAAAAACAAATACTTTAGATAATATCTTGGCAAAATTCATTTTCATTCTTTGCTATGTCAGAAGCACTCTTCTAAAAATACATGTAAAGATATATGCAAATATATTGTTGGAACAATATGTGTAGCAGTAAACATTTTGAAAACCAAATTACCATCTAAGAAGAAAGACTATTGGAATACCCAAATTTGTCATGTTACCCAATAGTAGACCATATAGCAACTACCATAAAGAACTCAGTCTATCTGCATCAACGTGGATGATTCATAAACAGTTTATTAAATTTAAAAACTTAATGGTGATACATAAACCATGCACTATTTTGAAACATTTTCAAACATAATAAACCAGTAGTACATATAGGTCTTTGAGAGGCTCTTACGGAGTAAAAGCAAAACCTAGGCAAGGGGGAAGCGATGCAACTTCAGCACAGTAGTTCCCAGGAGGTGTATGAATAGGACTTAAGTACTTTTCTCTGTATTCAAAATATTTTGTTTCCTCCAAAAATATGAAAGATTTATACCAAACCAATATTTGTAAAACCAAGATAGGTTTATAAGTGTTTCCTTGTTATTTATCATGATATTTTCCAAATGAAATACTTGAAATTATTCATACTTAGAAGGAAAGGGGAAAGAAAACTGAGAAGAAAACAAAAGAGTGTCATAGTGTGAGAGAAAGTGAGTAGTCAAGAGAAAGATTATGACTAGGAAAGAAGGAATAGAGATGAGAAAAAAGAAAAAGAAAAAGAAAAACTGGGCCCGGTGGCTCACATCTGTAATCCCAGCACTTTGGGAGGCTGAGGTGGGCACATCCTTTGAGCTCAGGAGTTTGAGACCAACCTGGGCAACATAATGAGACCCCATCTCTATAAAAAATGTAAAGATTAGCTGAGTGCAGTGGCACATGCTTATAATGCCAGCTACTTGAGAGGCTGAGGTGGGAGGATTCGTTGAGCACAGGAAGCTGATGCTGCAGTGAGCCAAGATTGTGCCACTGCACTCCAGCCTGGGTGACAAAATGAGACCCTGTCTCAACAACAACAACAACAACAAATAGATCCAGGGGTGGGAGGGGTAGGAAAGAAAAAGAAACAAAAGAGAACAAGAACAAAAAGATACGGTAGCAGGGAACAGTCTCACTCACTACTCCCTAGTTGGGGCTCAATTTCTCCCCTTTCCTGAATCCTTTTTCCATTTTCCCCAGGTCCTTTTTCATAGGACTTAGAAATATGCAACATATTTAAAACCAAGCTATTTTTATAACCTTATCTTATACACAAATGTGTTCACATGTTATTTTCTGGAACAAAATCTTCTGAGGAGGCACCACAGCAAGTGCGCACCTTGAAGCAGTGCTGCTTCGTGACAAGTTAAGGACAGAAACTGAGTGTGTTTAGAAACTTCTGTAGCAATTTGACAGAGTAATTTTATGTCCCTTGTCATAACAATACAAAGCGTAGGCTTGTATTTTACGTATCATCTTTAATTTCATTGTTCTATTATGTTAGGTTTATTATATTTTACTGGGGCATCTGTCTGCAAAAGGTTGAAAATTTAAAAAAGATTAATAAAGAGTTTTTGAACAGATTGATAAGCAGTACTCTAAAAATCAGAAAAACAGAATTGTTTCTCTTGGGGGATGTGTGTGGGTGTGTGGGTGTGTATGCACACGTGAACGTGTGTACTCACACACATGGAAATTTGAGGGGCCGTTGTTTCCCAGTGCTCCCTGGAGTACATTTATTCATTCTTAGATCTAAGTCATGGAAAACCTAAACTAAATGAACTAAATACCACTAATCTATTACCTTAGCAGAAACAACCTTTACATTTAGATCTAAGTCATGGAAAACCTAAACAACCAAATGAACTAAAATACCACTAATCTATTACCTTAACAGAAACAACCTTTACATTTAATTTACAAACCACCTTTACTAAGGATAGAGAGAGAACAGAACCATCCTCAAACCAACAAAAATGCAGAGCCACCTATACCTGCTTAGGAGACTAAAATCCAGCCTGTTTGGAAAGCTAGTGTTGTCCAGTTATGGGATTAGTTTTTTCTTTCACACTTCATCCTGTTCCTGTGACTTTCACCAAGAAAGTGCATTCTTCAGATCTTGAGGGAATGCCCTTCAGTTTCTGGCATTGCTAGCACCCCCTTCTTCAGGGAGGATGATCAGACAGGAAAAGGTAGCAGGGCGTTTAAACGTCTAAGCATTGGCGCCAGACCAAACAGGTTTCATAACTGGCTTAGGCTACTTTGTGTAATTTTTGGAAGAATTTTATAACCATCCTGAGCTTCAGCTTCCTAACACATAAACAGAAAAATGAGGATAATGTACACCTCTCTCAGGAGGCCACTATGAAGAAAGAAGCAGCTAATATGTGAAAGTGCTTTTCTCAGCGACTGAGTCAGTTATTACGACTTCTACTACTGCTATTACTATGACTCTATTAGGAGCCGTGTCTGTATCCACCCCTCAGGGGAATATGGGTTAAACTCAGAAAGGAATAATATAACTGTGCATTTACTCAAAATTATATAAAATATAAATTTCTAACAGTGGAAGGTTTTGAGAAACTTGCAATAAAAGCAACTTCAAAAAACGTACAAGAATTATCTTCTAAAAGTTTACAAACTATCATAATTAAGATGAATAGACACTCTAGGCTGCTTAAGAAGCCAAAACAAGAATCCGTGGGTGAACTTTATAGGATGGCAGATTTTGAATCAAACTAATGGCTTTCTTAAATACTAGAATTCCAGTACGAATAAATAGACTGGTACACAAGGAAGTATACCTATATATTCATAGAAGCGCGCGCACACACACACACACACACACACACACACACACGAACAGAGAAAAAGTGAGAGAGAAATTTATACATCAGGCTATATGGAATGCTTTTCATGTAGTATATTGTCTCATTCGGTTTCTCAGGTGTCTTGATTTTTTCTCCTCAGCAGATAACATGGATCCAGTTCATTTTAGCGATTGTTTGCTCTGTGTACACAGTTGTTCTAAGAAAAGTAATTCCCCATGTAAATGCATGTTACAAATCACTGGAAAACTGCAGGCATTCTGTTTCTTCCTGTCCACCATTGCGGTTCTACTATTTTAGGAGCAGGAGCAGAAGGCAGCCCTGTATTTTTCGTAAGGCGGCCCCATAGGCTTCATTAGGGCAAGACATTTCCCCATGAATTTCCACCTCCTTCACCTAAATTCCACTTCCTCCACCTAAACTCCACCTCCAAGCTGCATGTGGCTGGCAGAGAAAAAAGAGAGTGGTTTGAAGTGATCAACAAAGCTTCCCTGACAGGCAGAAACCTGCCTTTAACAGGAAGTTACGGCTTGGTTGTATGCCTAAGATGTGGGTAGGCATAAAGTGATTTTAGCACCTGTATCGTGGTTCTATTATCATAATGGAAGCATTTACAATATGCAAAGGTGGCATACTACCTTCAATAGATTCATCTATAGAACATTAGAAATAAAATCTTTATAAGGGCTTCTTCATCTCTGAAGAAAATTAAACTATTTTAAATTCTTGTGCTTTTTGTAATCCAATAGAAATGAAAAGGTGGAGATTCATGTAAAAATGAAAATCATAGAATAAAGCACAGAATGTTTAAAACTGAGGAATACATAAAGCACAGAAAGTTTAAAACTGAAAAATACTTTTTTAAAGACTTTAACCTTGTATTTTACATGGGAAAAGTTTATTTTTTTAATGACTAAGTATAGAGTTTATTTGAGCCCAATGCCTGAGGATGGTCATCTGGGAGAAAAGATTCAAGTTCTCCTTAAGAAACATTCCTGAGTAAAGTTGTTGACTATAACAAGTGTTAAATGTGTATTTTTCAAAAAATCTAACCATTAATCAATGAACTTTAAATTTCTACCAAAGTATAACTAATCACTGTAATATCGATCCATGGTTTAATGAAGATCCATCTTATTAAAATATTAAAATCAAAAATGAAATGTTAATAATAATCATAAATAATTTATATATATTAAAACTTTATTTCATGCCAGGCATAGTGTTAAGTGCTTTATGTGACAAATCACATTTAATTTGCTCAAAACTCCTGTGAGGTATGAGGCAAAATTAATGTTCCCCTTTTATAGACAAGAATATATTTATTTGTTCACACATGTCAAATACATTCTGAGTTGGTTCATAGCTAGATATGAACCCAGGTCTATCTGAATCTAAACCACTATGTTTAGTGGTTTAGCCTCCAAACCACTATGTTATAGTCTGCATGTATCAGTCATACTCTCTCAATTTGCATTTGTACTTACTGAGTAAACTGGTATGGAGGTACCTTTCAGGATCTATCCCTCAGGAGTCACTTCTTTAAGTCATAATCCTAGAAAGCCTAACTCAGCCTGTAAGGAATGTCTATGTGCTCCCAAAGCCATACACAGCATCAGGGAGGAGTGTACGTGAGGCATCCAATCTCCCCAGCTGCTTGGGTGTCATCTTGCCGTTCTGCTTAACTTCTGTATCTCCAAGAGGTTCGTGGCTATTATCCTAAGAATGTTACAACTGTGTTTATATTCTACCTATAACTAGGATAGATGATTTTTCTTGAGCTCCTGGGATCCTGGTGGGTTTCATTGCTTGTGGACTTTATACTGCATCTGGAACCCTCAGCTCTGTAGAGGCTTAAATGACCCCAGGTAATCTTACCCAACAGGTCAAGAGAGAGGCACTTCATTTGAATTTCACATTCACAGAAGATTTCAAATGTACAGTTCTGACATTAATCTGCAAATACTGGAGATACACTTGAAGGACTGATATATTCACAGGACTGGAGGACAATATACTTATCACACATCTTTAAACATGAGTTCCATTACCTGACAACGCTACTGTAATATGTTAACAACTATTTTTAAGAATTATATAACTATTATGTAAATTGCAGAGTCAAACTGCATTATACTTTGTGTTAAACTTATTTTTAAGGAAAAACATTTAAATTATATCAGCTTTGGTAACCATATTTTGGCTTTTCTTGTTTTTAGATCCTCATCTATCTCAGTAAAAACAAGTGGCATGAGCTTCTTTTGGCTTGTGAAGGGACTTGTGTACGTATCCTTAAGTTCTGTATGCACTAATTCATAATGCAAGGGACAAGCCTCAAGAGGAGAGTGAAACACAATAATAGGATTAAAGAAGGAAACCTAGGAGCATGTCATAGTTATCTTTCTTACTAAACTAGAATTTCCTTGAGAGTAGGCATTCTATTTAACTTTTATACAGCCATCATATTTTACAGAACATAAGTTTTTTAATTTTTTTTCTACTTGGTGTGTTCTAAAGGATGACTGTCTTAGTCCATTTTATATGGTATAACAATACTATACACTGGGTAATTTATAATAAACATGAATTTGTTTGGCTCACGATGCTGAAGGCTGGGAACTCCAAGAGCATGGCACTGGCTTCGTGATGCATCATCCCACAGGAGAAAGCATAAGGGCAAGAGAGCAAGAGGAGGCTAAGCTTGCTTTTATAACAATCCCAATCTGGTGATAACAAACCTACTTCTGGGATAATGACATTAATGTACTTATAAAGGGAAAGCCCTCATGACCTAATCACTTCTTAAAAGCCTCAGCTATCAAAATTGTTGCAATGGGGATTAATTGTTCAACACATTAACCTTGGGGGATGCATTCAAACCATAGCATTATGCTCCTAGCCTACAAAATCCATGTCCTTCCCACAATTCAAAATACATATATCCCATCCTGTTAGCCCCCAAAGTGTTTACTCTTTCCAATATCAATTTAAAAATGCACAGCTCAAAGTTTCATTTAAATCATATATGAGTGAAAAGGGACAGTTCATCCTGAAACAAATTCTTTCCAGCTATGAAGTCAAAACAGATTATCTTGTTTGAAGATAACTTGTTTAATGATGGGACAGGCATAGGCTAGGTGTTTCCATACCAAAAGGGAGAAACAGGCAGAAAAAAGGGGTAACTGGTCTCAAGTAAGTCTAAAATTCAACAGGATTTACAAAATTAAATTTTAAGTCTTCAGTGTACACTTTTTTGACTCCATGTCCTGCTTTCTGGGCACACTATGGTAGGAGTTGGACCTCTCAGGCTTCAGGTAGTCCCGCCCCTGTAGCTTCGCTAGTCTCAGTCCACCCAGCTGCTCTCATTTGTTGGCATTGCAAGCTGGCATTGCTGCAGTTTTGGGGTCTCTGGGGTGACCCCTCTTTCACTGAGTGGCTGCAGTGGCCACTATTATAGGGCATTACTCTAATGGAGACTCTCTGCAGAGGTCCCATTCCCATGGTTCTGCTGGGCATTGCTCTAGTGGGGGCTTTTTGCAGTGGCTTTGTCATGCAACAGCTGTTTGCAGCATCCCTTGAAATCTAGGCAGAGGCCACAATGGATCCACAGCTCTTGCCTCCTGCACAGCTGCATAATTAGAACCATTCATATGTTGCCAAGGTTTACAGCTTGTACTTTCTGAAGTGGGGGGTAAAGCCACATCTGGATTTACTTCAACCATGGCTGGTGCAGCCAACAAGGCTGTGCTGGAATGTGAAAAGCATTGCCCTGAGGCAGCATGAGGCAGCAGATGCTGAGATCCCACAGGCACTTCTTTGGAAACTTTTCCATGAAGGTCTTAGTTTGCCTTGAAGATCACTAAAATGTTTTCATGCCTATTCTTCTATTGGCTTGTCTGGATGAACAGAACTTGGCTCCTTTTTACCCATGTTAATCTCTATGGCAAATGATCAGTTGTTCACACCTTTGGTTTGCTCTCCTAAAGGCTCCTTTTCATTATGTACATGACCAGGATACAAATTTTCCAAATCTTTTCACTCTGCTTCTCACTTAAGTATACATGTTGTCCTTATTCATTTCCTACAGTATCTTACTCTATGTGGTTAAAAGTAGCCACACAACCCCTTCCATATTTTGTTTAGAAATTTCTTTCACCAGATATACTCATTTATTGCTATTAAATTCCACCTCACATAAAGTGCTAGGGCATGGACATAATTGAGCCAACTTTTTTGGCAATTTATAGCAATGAAGGCCTTTTACTCCAGTTGTTAATAAGATATTCCTCACTTCTATCTGAGACCTCATTATAATGGCCTTTACTCTGCATATTTCTAACAACATTCAGGTAACAACCAGTGAAGTAATCACTACAAAGATTTAGGCTTTCTACAGCTCTTGTCTCCTTCTGAGCCTTCCCTACAATTTCACTTAATGCTCAATTCACAGTACTCTAGGCTTCTCTTAGTCTGCTCTTCCAAATTAATTCAGCCTCTAACCATTATCCAGTCCAAAGCCATGTTCCCACTATAAGTATTTGTTATAGAAATTGTCCTGCTTCTCATTTCATATTTTCTATCTTAGTCCGTTTTATGCTGCTATGAAAGAATACTGCAGACTCAGTAATTCATAATGGACAAGAATGTATTATGCCTCACAGTTCTGGATGCTGGAAAGTCCAAGAGCATGGCACTAGCCTCTGGAGAAGGCCTTTGTGCTATACTGTCTCATGATGAAAGGTAGAAGGGCAAAAGAGGATGAAAGCCAGAGAGGAAGAATGTTAAACTCACTTTTATAATATACCCACTCCCACAATAACAACATTAATACATTCATGAAGAAAGAGACCTCATGATCTAATAACCTCTCAAAGGTCCCACCTCTCAAAACTATTAAATAGGAAACTAAGGTTCCAACACACAATCTTAGAGGACACATTCAGGCCACAGGAAAGACACTAAGCTCTCCTAATCTCTTAAACTTTATTCATAGGGAGACTTTAATGGGGCAAAGTTTATTTTATCCAGTTGTAATTATTTCAAGCTTTTTTCTATCCTCTCTACAATAAGATAGAAGCAACATATTGGAGTGCCAGAAAAAGACAGCAACAAGGTGCCAAAAAAGTGAAAATAGTAAAATTATTGAAATAAAAATATGTATAAGACATGACCAGTCATTTCCTCAAAGAAAACACACTGATTTGAAAAGAGTACATGAAAATAAATTAAACATATTTAACTATTGTAGAAATGCAAACTAAAACCACAATGAGATAACATGACAAATAATGCATGTATCAGAAGTGCTAAAATAAAAAATAGTGACAACACCAAAACCTGTCAAGGATACAGAGAAACTGGATCACTCATATGTTGCTGGTGGGAATGCAACTCTGGAAAATGAGTTGGCATTTAGTTTCTTTAAAAACTAAACATACCACTACCACATTGCCCAGCAACTGTATTCCTAGGCTTTTATACCAGATAAATGAAAACTTACATTTACATAAAAACTTATACACAAGTTTTCAAAGAGACCTTATTTATAATAGCAAAATATTGGAGAAAACCCAGTTTACTTCAGTGGGTATGCAGTTAAACAAACTGGAATTTACATACAATGGAATGGTATGTTTGCAGTAAAAAGGAACAAAATTTTGATACACGCAGGAAACTGGATAACTCTCTAGAGAATTATGCTAAGAGAAGAAAGCCAGTTCTAAAAGGTGACTCTATTAGTTTGTTCTCACACTAATAAAGACATACCTGAGACTGGGTAATTTAAATAAAAAAGAAGTTTGATGGACTCACAGTTCCACACAGCTGAGCAAGCCTCACAATCATGGCAGAAGATGAAGGAGGAGAAAGTCATGTTTTACATGGAGGCAGACAAAGGAGCATCTAGAAGGAAATTCCCCTTTATAAACCCATCAGATCTTGTGAGACTTATTCACTATCACAAGAACAGCATGGGAAAATCCACCCCCATGATCCAATTACTTCCCACTGGGTCGCTCCTATGTCATGTGGGAATTATGGGAGCTACATTTCAAAAGGAGATTTGAGTGGGGACACAGCCAAACCATATCAGTAACATACTGTATGACTCAATTGTAAAATATTCTAAAAATGACAAAATTATAGAAATGGAGAAGGCATTCATGGTTGCCAGGGTTGAAGGAGAGTATAGGAGCTTGGTGATATAACTGTTCTTTATCTTAACTGTATCAATGTCAATATTCTGGTTGTGCTGTTATAGTGTTGAAAAAAATGTTACCAGGGAAAATTAGGTATAGACTACATGAGATACCTTTACATATGAATCTAAAATGATGTCTACTTAAAACATTTAAAGAAAAAAAAGGGCTTTAAATATTTTCAATTTGATAGGCCATGTATTTTCTGTTGCAACTACTCACCTCTGTCTGTTCAGTGTGAAAGGAGCAATAGACAAGAGTAAGCAGATAAACATAGCTGTGTTTCAATAAAATATTATTCACCTGGACAGATTGAGATAAGATTTGCTCCATGGCCTGTAGTTTGTAGACCCCTGTTCTCAATTAAACAACTCCTAGAAAGACGATTATATGTAAACTTTAATATCATACACCTGGTTCAATTCTAGTCATGTTATATTCAAAGAGACAGTTCAGTAGCAGAAGATAAATTAAAATAATGAATATTTCACTTGAATGTATGATTCTACCAAAAGAACATTTATATACTACAGCAAATTCTCCATTTCTCTTCTTTACATTTTTCTTACACATTTTAGGTGATTTTCACTTTCCTAATTCCAAATTCTTGAAAAATTCCTTCTCTAATCTTCTGCTCTCATGGTTTTAACTCTTTCTGTGTCTTTCTCCCCAGTCTTAACAAACAGATTGACAAATTATTTTGCTAAATCACCCCCTTTCTCTGTTACCCATCTGGTCCTATTATCCGCCCATAACCATCAATTTTTCATTAGCCCCAAAGAAAAATCTATCAAGAAAGGACCATCTTTAAAGAATGGGCAAGGGGAAGAAAATAAAGCAGCCAAGTAACAAATCTCCTTAATGGTGGAGGGTAAGGAAAAAGTTGGCAAAAATCCATTCATTAACCATATCAGTCTGTTCAGGTTTCTATAATAAAATACCACAGAGGCTTATAAACAACAGCATTTTTTTTCCTCACAGTTCTGAAAGTCTAGAAGTCCAAGACCAGGTACTAGCATGGCTGGGTTCTTGTAAGGGTCCTCTTTCAAGATGCAGACTTCGAGCTTCTTGCTGTGCCTTTACATGGCAGAAGGAGCTCCCCTTTTTTACATGGCAGAAACAAGGTCCCCTGGCCCCTTTTACAAATGCACCAACCTTATTCATGAGAAAACAGCCCCCCCAAAAAGCCCTACCTCCTAATTCCATCACGAGGGGGATTGAAATTTCAATACATCAATTCAAAAGCGACACAAACACTCAAACCATAGCAAGTAATTGTTGTGATACCTCTTAAAATCATACCAGTCTTGGGCAGGTCATACCCACCTATTTAAACGTGCCTCTTCTACACATAAGCAGTTCACAGATTGCTGTTTTAACAGTTCTGTGCTAGAGAATGCTACACACTAAATGCATCAGGACAAATTCTTATGAAACAGTTTAGGAAGACAACTAATTCCACATTTAATTTTGTCACAAGAGAGTAAGGAAGCTTTTTGTTTTGTATTTGCTTTTGGATAAAGTCTGCTCTCTGTGAATCCAACCAATTTGGCCATGGAGGGGATTTTGTGTTTATTATGAATGATGACACGCTAAATTCCTTCTTGCATATTACAAGTCCAACTCTCACTTTAAACCCTTTGGCACAGCATATTTTCATCCATCTTGAAATAGAATGCCCTAAATCGATGAAAGAGAGAAATGAGGCAATCAAATAATGCCTGTCAGAAAATGAAATATGCACAGCATAATTCTTCTCATTCCTGCATATTATGAGGGCTAATGACAAAGATGAATATCTCTAGTCACAGCCACTTATATAGGAATTTATGTTTAAAAGTAATTGCTATAGAACATAATTGGTTGATTAGGTGTTCTCAACTCCTTAGGCCCTTTTCAAACCTTAACTATATAATACATGCCAGGCTTTCAAAGCACCAATTTGTGTAAAAAGAAATGTAATTTGTCCTTTATAAAATATCAAGTTAGAAAATGTTATCACCTACTCCACATTCTCCCGAGGCTATTCATTGTCTTGCATGGTAGCAGTCATTGGTTACCAGGATGGGCGTAATTGATGTGGAGATATAAATTATATACTTGGTTCCAAATCCATCTAATGTGATTGAGCTGTTGTGTAAGTTACTTTAAGAAAAATTCAGTAACACTATTTTATTAATCTTAGTAATCACAAGTCCTCATATCAGTAGGGAGTTCATTATATCCCTCTTAGGGTTTTACCTTCTCAAATTATATAAGCTCCAATACATAGGCTTTCTGTTGGGGGTGGGGGCCCTTGGGCTTCTATATTGCAACAGGAAAAAAATTGGCATCTTGGTATTTCATCAGTCCTCTTTTGTCTTGCTTTTTGTTGCTACCCAGGATATGTGTCATCTATGGGCTCTCTCCAGCCCCAAAGAGAAGGAGGGTACACTACTGAGTTAACAGCTTGGTGACCTGAAACCCACATAGATAATCCTTGATTTTTCAAGAGGAGACAATCTCTCTACCTCAATGGCAAACTCAAACCTAAATACCCTGCCATAGGGTTCCTGGAGTTTCATCCCAAATCATTTCATCCTTCCAATT
Source organism: Cebus imitator (assembly GCF_001604975.1). Lineage (NCBI taxonomy): Eukaryota > Metazoa > Chordata > Mammalia > Primates > Cebidae > Cebus > Cebus imitator. Next base: position 2,123,219 of record NW_016107617.1, read on the forward strand.
CACATTCACATTCTTAAAGCACAGGAGCAAAAAAGGACAGAACTAGTGTTCGTACTCTGCACCTCGACAGATTTCCTGACTCTTCCCTTGGCAGAGATTTGGCTATGAAAGCCAATCGAGCGGGTGCAGTGGCTCAGGCCTGTCAGTCCAGCACTTTGGGAGGCCATGGTGGCTGAATCACTTGAGGCCAGGAGCTCGAGACCAGCCTTACCAACATGGTGAAACCCCATCTCTACTAAAAATACAAAAATTAGCTGGGTGTGGTAGCACACACCTGTAGTCCTAGCTACTTGGGAGACTGAGGCAGGAGAATTGGTTGAACCCAGGAGGTGGAGGTTGCAGTGAGCTGAGATTGCTTTTAACAGAGCAAGACACTGTCTAAAAAACAATCAAACAAACAAGAAAAACTTCAAAAAATAACAACCCCCCCAAAAAATCAGTAAGATGTTTCTTCTCCACAGTTAAAAATTAATATGGCCCATCATATGCATTTCCATGGACAATACATCCACTTTCTCAAAAAAGACTTCCTTTGAATAACTTGTAGGTGATCTACTCTAAGGAAAACCTCTTTCAAGTGATTTCAAGGTAGTATTTCTGTTACTACTCTTATTTAGAAAGGAGAGAAAAAAAAGGCACAAATTTAATCCCAATGAAGGTAATTTGCTACCATGCACCTAGTATTATTTCAGTGAAATAAAGTCTCCTTGCATTAAAAGTATCTCTTATAAACCTCCTGTGACTTATTGGTGCTTTATTAATTGAGATTATTTATACATTCATTTATACCTGATATGGTGTGGCTCTGTGTTCCCACCTTAATTTCATCTCCAATTGCAATCCCCATGTGTCAAAGGAAGAACCTGTAATCCTCACATGTTCAAGGAGAGAGGTAATTGAATCATGAGAGCAGTCTCCCACATGCTGTTCTCATGATGGTGAGTGAGTTCTCAAGAGATCTAATGGTTTTATAAGTGTTTGACAGTTCCTCCTTCACACTCACTCTCTCTCTCACACCTGCTGCCATGTGAGATGTATCTGCTTCCCCTTCTGCCATGATTGAATGTTTCTGGAGGCCTCCCCAGCCATGCACAACTGAGTCAATTAAACCTCTTTTCTTTATAAATTACTGAGTCTTGGATATTTTTTATAGTAGTGTGATAACAGATGAATACAATATCTCAGTTAATTTTACACATTTTATAACCTGAATTCCTTCACATTTTCCATCATTGCATTATTTTCTCTCAGTGCAAGTTAACAAAGGGATCTTCCAACAGAACATTTATTTGTGTTACATTTGTCACCATGTTGGCCTGCCCAAGAAAATTCCTAGGCAGGGCTTGTGCCATTTCACCCTTTTATCTACAGTCCTCAGCACACTGCCTGGCACTTTAAGATGTTTAGACATTTTAGCAAAATATGTTCATTTATGGATAAGAGGGAAGAGAGGGAAGTAGAAAAGGAGGGTGGGAGGCAGCCATAATGATTTATATCTTTGGTTCATGTCATTTTAGCCTCTAGATATCTTCTGATCAAAATAAAAATAAATTCTGAAAAATAATAGTGATTATATTGTTAGCTGCAAAGATATTGCTGGGGAATTATTTTATATAATTCCCTGATTTTATAGTAGTGACAACTCTCTCAGTAAGATGGATACCAGTAAGTAAAGCTGTCAATAATTGAAACTATAGAATGACAGAGGACAGGTTTGACCAGCAGGCTATAGTCTAAGGACTTTTTACAGCTAAAGCCAACATAAGATTCCAGACATAAGGATGAATGTCAAAAGGCAAGGAGAAGAGTCGAGAGACTAGGGAAATAAATCACTGATAATTCTTCCTCCTATTTGCTGGCTTATGAATATTGGGCTTAGAAGCAACATGCTCATCACAAAATGCATCCTGTCTGTTTCAATGGGCGGGAAGGAGCAATGGATGCCAGGAATGATTTAGGAGGAAGGCCGGACTTGGAAACAGAGGAATTGCGTTTGGGACTACGTCCACTACTTCCCTACTGTCTGTTAGCTTACCTGAACCTATAAAGGCACATAATCATAGCAGACTTACTGGGGCTGTTTTACGACAGAATCAGATAATATACCGGAAGCCCCTTGATGAATGTTCAAGCACTGGGCAGACCCCATGAGGTGTTTTTGTTGCCCAGAGTTGAGACTAAAATCACTTTTGAGAGACAACTGAAAGTTTTCATACTTTGATCTCATATGTATAATTTGGAAACTTATAGTGCATGGTCAGTTCTGAAACAGAGGAGGTAACTACTTATCTTTGATTTTCAAGGATTCTGGATGAAATTTGAAACCAAAAAAACGCAAAGAATTACCTTGTGAAACATGCAGAAATCCCAGCCCACAGCTATGATGAGTAAACTCATTTTAACTCTGAAATCCCCTACTACAGGAAATTTCAGAATATTCTCTTTGCATAAATAATGCATTGATTATAGACCAGAAACCACTGTAAATTCCAGTTTCTGAAAAAGAAAACTACCCTGTGGAACAGCTGCTATTTGTCTTTCTTTTTAAAAATAGGTGGTTGATTAAGACAGAAAAAAAGTGTGCCCTGGGGCTATTTAATTCTCACCAAAAAAGACTAATGCCTTAACAAATATATGTAGCAGTTGAGTCTCTGGAAATTAAAAGAAATCCGTTTCACACAGACTCTCCAGAAATGAAACAGCATGTTTCATTTCTAGCTACTCTTTCATTCTTAAGTCACTAAGTGTTAACTATGTCTGTGTCCACTAAAACATATTTAAAGCTAGAGGGTAGCTGATAAGAACAATATTGACTACAACTCAGTAGTTAATGGCACAAACTTTACCAATCTCAGATCTGAACATAGGGTCAAGATTTGATATCTGATACACAAATGTAGGAATGTTCTTTTAATCTGAAAGTCCCAGTTGCATCATAAGATAGGGATAATAATAGCCACCGTAATAGTGTTGTGAAGGCAAAATGAGATAGAGCAGGCAGAGCATCTGTCACATTGCCGGGCACAAGGTAGGTCCTCAATAAGCCTTAGCTATCAAAATAAACACACCTAGACTTAAGCATCTGAGTATACAGTGCTAAGTCAGCCTGCAGTACATCATACTACAGGTTGATTTTGTATTTGCCTTCATAATGTATCTCTACCTGTTGAATTCTAAAGGTAATTTTCTTCCAAATCATCAAGCCAAATGGTCATTTCAGAAAAATAAGCTGTGACTGTCTGATAGATTTTTATAATTATGAAAATAGAAGTACAAGGCACAGGTTAAGTAAACACCTTGCAGACAAGAACCCAAACATTTGTGTGCTCAGTATTGAAAGTTAGAACATGAAAGTTTAAATGAAAAGAGAATTTGGCAAAACAGTCTCCTTCTGACAGTAAGATGATCTCATATCACATATGAACCCATTTAATGACTTAGGTCACATAACTAAAATCAATCAGGTATTTTATCTAATGTAATCTAGTTCAACCAAGAAAGAATTACCATAGAAAACCTGGGCTTACTGCTGGAAATACTACTAGAATACAAAATGTATTAATCCCCCAAAAACCTCAAAACATGATGATTTTTACATGTTATCTCTCAAATAAATCATAATTAGCTCTCCCCTTGCACCTGTTCAGCCCTCTACTCCCAAACAAATCATAGGAACATGGATTGGAAATGTCCTTAAAGAAAAGATACTTAATACAGCACCCCAGGCTATGTAAGCTCTGACAGATCTGGTCTCATGATTTCTAACTGTGACTCAGACAGGCTTTGCAGGAAATGACAAGTACTCATTTGAAGCACTGTCATTGTTCCATGTTAGAGAATGGAGTCTACGGGTGTACCAGTTCTCCCTGACTGTGGCTAGATAAAATGGCATTGCCCAGGGGAGAAATAATGGGATGAACTATTGTTGTAAACACAATGTTTCAATATTCTACAGAGCTTCATTATAATTCTTTCAGCCTATTCTCACACTATTCTGGGGCTCCTCTATTCTACTATACTGTATTGCTGCCTCAGGTTTATGGGGCTCCCTATCTCAGGATAGTATCTCCAAAATCACTAATTTGCCTGGAAAAATTAATGTTTTCCTTGATTTCACGTAACATGAGAATCAAATCAATGTGGAATGAAACAGATCCTGCTGCTTACCAGACAAAAGAACTTGAGCAAATGTCTTAGCTTCCTGTGTCTTTTATTCCTCACTTGGGTTAATATTGTTCTGATGATAAAATGAAGTAAGTATTGCAGAGAGTCCAGCACAGCGCCTAGGGTGTAATGATGTGCCAAATAACGAAGACTTTTGTTTTTCTTTTTCATGCTGGTTCATAACTCAACAATACTTTCAGAAATTTAATCAGGCTAGATTCTGGAGAAGATCTTTACAAATTGAAAATCAATGTTTCTGATTAAAACTATGGCCTGTGTCCAAAAATAATATTAATATTATATACTTACTAGTATTTTACATGTTTAATCCCATTCAATACTCTCAAAAGCCTTGTGAGACAGATATCAACAATATTTCTTTTGCAAAGGTATAAAAGCTGAAGCTCATAAGGGTTAATCATTTGCCTTCTGTCTCCTAGCAAATAACTAGAAAAGTTAGAATGCAAACTTAGCTCTCTCGGCCTCAAACTCCTTCCCTAGCTGTATATGAGTAGTTACTGAGTAGTAACATCAGAATTGGGCTCCAAGCAGTATACTTTAAAGCAGAGCCCTTGAAATTACCTGCATCAAAATCAATTGTGATACTTATAAAAAATTCAACTTCAGGGACAGTCTCCAGCCCTACTAAAGCAAAATCTATGGGGCTTCAAGACTTCACATTTTGCACTTTTAGTAAGTTGTCCACATGGTTCTTCTGCTAAGTAAATTGTCAAAGCCTTTATTGTAGTCTGTTGCAGATGTCTGTCTTAGTTATGTTGGGCTGTGATAATAAAAATAGCACGGACCCAGTGGTTTAAAGAATAAACATTTATTTTGCACAGTTTTGGAGACTGAGAACTTCTAGAAGGATTCCAGGAAATTCCTTGACTGGTGAGGGCCCTCATTTTGGTTTGCCCTCTTCTCAGTGTATCCTCCCATGGGTTGGGGAGGAGAAAGAGTGAGAGACAGAGCAAGAGAGGGAGCAAGTGAGAGAGCTAGTGCTCTGTATCCTCCAGCCACTTAGGAAAACACCAATTCCAACATGGGGGCTTCACTCCCATGATGTTACCCAAACCCAGTTACCTCCCAAAGACTTTATCTCCAAATACCATCCCATAGAGGATTAGGACTTCAACATAAATTTTGAGAAAACACATATATTCAGTCCATAGCATTCTGCCCCTGGCTTCTCAAAATTTATGTCCTTCCTGCATGCAAAACACATTCACTCCATTACAACAGCCCCAAAAATGTCACCTAGCATAACAGCTACAAAAGTCTCACCTAGTTCCAGCATCAACTCTCAAGTCTGAAGTCCAAAGTACCATAAAAATATCATTTAAATCAGATATGAGTGAGAGGCAAGGTAAAATTCCTCCTAGTTGTGAAACCAGGTAAGTGATGTGCTTCCAAATTACGATGGTGGGACAGGGATAGGATGGGTGTTTCAATTCGAAAAGGGAGAAGAAAAAAAGTAGTAATGGTTCCTAAGACTAGGGCTCAACAGGAAAAATTCTATTAAAGCTTAAGGCTTGAGAAAAATCTATGTTGGCTTGAGGGTCAGTCTTGTGGACCTAGCGGATAGATTGGGTCTCACCCCAGGGCCCTCTCTGCCTAGCCTCTGTTCCATGAAGCCTCGTACCTGACTGGCCAGTTCTTCTCTAGTGAAGTGACAAATGTCCACAGGTTTTACTCAATTAAAAAATAATTGAATAAAGATAAAAGTTTGCAGCCCTAAAACTTTTCTTGTGCCACAGCAGAACAGCAGATTGGATTTTCCATTAGTCCTTATTTCTGATGGAAAACTACCCACTGGAGAACTTGGCAGAGTGTAGGATTCCAGTTTGTATATGCACATACATTGTCCATCAAAAATATGCTGGCTTAATTATTTTGCCCTTTTCATTACATTAGAAAACTATGCTTCAATTATAAGAGAAAACTTTCTTGTTAAGAAAGGGATGGAGAAACTGGATTTTAACATTTCTTTCTTCCTCTCTTTCTTGTCTTCCCAGTTTTTTTTTAAAGTAGAAGTATACTTATTCACTTGCTGAAAACTATACTACTCAGTTAGCAGTTTACATTTAAAGTTAAGGCTTTCAAATTGGGAACAAATATGTCATGAAGACTCTAACCTATTCCTGTGAATCAGCAAAAGGCAGTTCTGGGTTTCAGGTGCTAGAAATGTACTGAAGCATATATTATAGAGTCTATGCTACCAAAAGAACATCCCAAAGAAACAAATACATCTATTTATCCTGAGGCCTGCCTGCTTCAGCCAGCAAGATGGGATTTGCTGAATGACAGAACTTATTTCTATGAACTAACAAAAGCCAGGAAGGGGTGATTAGGGAGCCAGAGATTGCTGAGTTTCCATTCCAGACCTTGAGCTGCGTACAATAAATGGTGAAAAAGAAAAGATGCAAAGATCAAGAATCATTGATTGGTATCTTTGTGAAGACATTCTCATAACTCAGGAAAAAAAATCAAAGTCTTCCTTCCTCATCCTCCAGAGGCTGCCTGTCTCAGTGAGGTGAAAGGCAACTGAGAAAACCAGCAGCTCTGGAGGACTGATCTGGCTTATTACAAGATAGTGGTCTAAAGACCTGTGGCTCCCTCAGCTTGAAAATGGATGTAACCAAGCTAACCATCCTTTTGTCTCCTGGGTTAGGAGGTGAATGGGAGTTACCTCTAAAGGCAGGCAAAAACCTATTACAGGCAGTGGATGAAAAATATTTTTTGAAATAAAATGAACCATAGTGGGCATGGTGGAATATAGTCTTCAGTTCCTGGAGTGGGTGATTGCTGGCCTTCGTCAATCAATGTAAGCCATCCTGTTACAAATAGTAATTTGTTCAGGTCCTTAAGCAATCAGGACATGCCATTTGCCTAGCCATATTTGTATTCATCTATCTTATCTATCCTATCTATCTATTTATCTATCTATCCCTCTTCTATCTAAACACCGTATATTTCTGTTCAATCACTGTATTATGAAAATTATCAAACATCCCACACAATTGAAAGATTCCATCCCTTCTCATTTTTTATGCATTTCAAAATAAAATTTTGAGGTCAATGACCTTCACTATAAATAGTACACACTTAATTGAATTATTTGATTATAAATGTTTTCATCTTCTGATATAAAACTTACATACAATATACTTGCAGATGTTTTCTTGTGGAAGAATAAGTAAAAGAAATAAAAATTTAAATTTACATACAGTAAAATGCACAAACCTTGAATATATATTGTCTACATTTTGACAAATGTGTGCATCTTTGCATCACAAAACTTACCAAGATATTAAACATGACCAGCATCCAAGAAAGTATTCCCACCCATGCTCAATTAAATCTTTCCATGCTCCTTTGGAGATGACCATTGTTTTGGCTATTTTCCACCACAGTATGCGTTTTCTTTTCTTGAATTTTTATGTAAGTGGTATCACACAGAACATATTCTTATGTAAGGTATCTTCTAGTTAATTTCATATTTTTCAGGTTCATCCATGATATTGAATGTAACAGTAATTTTTTTAACTACTGTGTAGTAGTCCATTATATGAGCATATCACAGTTTGCCATGCATTTGCCTGTGATTTTTTTACCTGGGCTGTTCCAGGTTTTTGAATAATGATATCAAAATTATTTTACAATAGGAGCGGCAGGGTGCATAGAAAAGTCTTCTCCAACAGAGGGGAGATATATTAACACTAACATTGTTTAGAATTGATGGAGCATAGTGATAAAAAGCAGGTTGATTTTATTCATTTTTATTCTTGTTCTTAAATTCTCTACATACAATGCAACAGCTGTTGCTTGCGCTTCAGATAAGCTGTTTCCACTGCCCACCACATCCTCTGTTTTAGAACATCGCTGACTGGCACCATGTCTGCTTGGTTTATTTTTATTTGTCCACTGTCTAGTGTAGTGTCTGGCACATCCTTGGCTCAATAAATACTTACCAACTTGCTAAATGAATGATCTTTAATTCACAATGGTAGAGAAAAGCAGAAGAAATCAAGTGACCATTCTGTTTTTAAAGCCTGTTATACCCTGGTGTACTTCTCCACTAGAATAAATATGCCAAAACATGAGTAAATGCTTTTACTTTCATGAAAACACTTCTTCAAAATTCCCCTGGAGATTTCTTATTTTAGTTAGGCAAATCATATCTCATATCATTATATTTAACGTTAGTTTAAGGGACATATTAACACTGTTTGTGGAAATTTAAAATGCATTTCCGTTAAATGAGTCTATTTAATTCCAGCTCTTAAAAAATAGCTGACATTTTTGTAGTCTTCAGAGGAGTTTCCACCTATGTAAATAAGTGGCTTATGTTTCAGAAACTTACTTTGAAATATTGTATTTGGCTATTTTCAGGGCTTTCTTTACTAAGTGAGAGAGCCAATGTAAAATGTCATCACCTATGTGAACAAATAAAAATTGTATTCTTAAAATTATACTGAATCATTAAGTGTGCATAAACAACCAGATATTTATTTGTAATTAGTATGCTATTATATTTGAAATCTTAATTTCTTGCATTGTTCTGATGTCCTACCTGTGTTTTTTCAACAATAAATTATTTTATGTCATGCTTTATTGAGGGAAATAACTAGCAAATGTGCACAAACCACAGAATTACTCCTTCCCTAAAATGAGCACAAAATTACTGTTGAGATTTAAAGACCAAATTAATTTTTTATAACATAGAAAGCATGATTGCAGACTTAGACGCAAACACTCTGCTTTTCAGACCCAATTTCACTATGAATTTGAGAAAGTTACTAAACTCCCTGGTGATTTAATCTCATTTTAAAGCAGAGGTAATATGCACTGAATCTAAGTCATTGGCTGATTGTGAGCGTCAAATGTGTTTGGACACAGACCACACTCAGTGTGAGGACAACTGAGTGCTGCGCACATGAAATGTGACAATGTCCTCTGGTTTACTATTGTTTCATCCTTATCCCTTGAGAGCAGAGATGTGTTCTTTACATCTCTCACACATCCAGTGCTCAGAGTTAGCAGGTACTTCATAAACACCTATTGATTCATCCACATTCACATTCCACAACAACTACACTTTGTGTGTCATCTGTATCCCCTCATTGACACACCTTGTATATGTCAGAGCCTCAGATTATCCCTTTCAATGTTATTTTTTCAATGTCAACAGGCAAGGTCTGAATGATTATAGAACTTTTACAAAGTCATTGTGGCTTTAAAAGGCTGGAGTAGTATTCATGGCTTTCTGGGTCTGAAACATTGTCTCTTCACAATCCGTTCCTATGCAATTACATCATAGCTAAACAAACAGGGTAAAGGCTTTTTGACTAAGGAGTTTTACTGCATTTAATAACTACAAAACATCATACATTTGATAGAAATTTCCCTATCTCAAATTTTACTTAAAAATTGAAGAAGTAAAGTTATTCAGAATAGGTTATCATGTTCAGTAAGCTAAGAAAACTTCTTTCCTGAAATGAAATATGCAAAATTATCTGGAATGTTTGAAATTTAAGTCCTTACCATTTAGTCCCCTACATTTCACTGTCTTTGATTTCATAGGCAAGATACATTCTTCAGAACACATCCATTTATCTCCAAAGAACAAAATATTCTCAAACGTATTGGACTAGTCATGTCGTGTGACATTTAATTTCAGTATTGCTGCATTGCTCTCTTAAGGACCATACACAGATAGCATGTTACACAAGGGTAGTATTGAGACATATTGCCATACATACTTTCCTGAGTCCAATTCAATGGTCAAAGGTGGAAAGTGAAAATAAATACACAAGCCTCAGATGGGAAACAGAATCAGTAAGGCAGAGAATTCCTGAATCATTCATCTTTGGCCTGCCTGACTGGCAGGGAAAATGTAAGCTAATGATGTGTAAAAGGTACAAATCCATTTCTAGATTACTATCTGTCTTGAGAATGTTGGCTCAGAGACACTCAAAATGAGAAGGCATGATCTGGCTAGACACGCATGGCTCTAACATCTTCCCTGCCACCTTTTCTTTTTCAGTGGATAAACCCCTTGAAAGAAAACATAATTCATATCTAGGGTAGGAGGAGCTTTGTGATTTAGGATATATGGTGTATGACTGTTATTTTTTAGAAACTAGGAATCTAATATATAGAGAAATATAAAACTATTTAAATACCATCTAAATTTGAGTTTACAGTTTAGAAACAGCTGCATGTCTTTCTGTAATTTCTTTAAGCTTCCCATTTGGACAACATCTGTTTACACACCACGTATTTTCCAAGTACCTCTTTTTATTTATCCATTCCAGAATAAGACAACTTTTCACAAAACTAGGGAGTGGCTGAATATGAAATTATCTCCATTAGTGGACTCGTGTATCCAGATCATTAAATAATCCTGACATGAAACGTAAGCCTGTGGTTGATTTATTTCCTTTCTCTCTTCCACTCATCACTCTCGGGTTAGAATTTTTCAAGGAAACAAGAGTGAAATGTAGACAGAGCAACTTTATAGGTGTGCAAGCTGAGAAACTACCCTCTTAAAATTGTTATTCATTTTATCTTTAAACTTGTGCTTTGCGTGTGAGATCTGATGAGACAAGAGAGCATGTGCATGAGCAAAGGATGTACACACAGTATACATCTCTGCTGCTGTTCCACGCTACCCTGTTTGCGTATATTGCCTTTAATGGCCCATAAGCACAGAATTCCAATGGACACACAATATGAGAGAGTGAAACAGACTAAAAGTTTATGCAAGGTAAGAATGATATTTTACAATTGGATGAGTAGGGTGTTCTCATTTCTGAGAAACCACACCTGTTCAAACCAGAACTTGCTTTGAAGACAGAAAGAAGGCAACAGCATTCTAGGAGACGTGAGTGGCTAAGAAATCCCATCATATATTCCCTTAATTTATGTTCCCTTATTAATAGCCACTTATGGAAAACTGCTGACACGTAAGAAAAGGGAAATATAGAGCAACACATAGTTTCCTTTTTTTAGCTCTTCCTTCCTCATTTCTAAGCCAAAGATAGTATTGATAGAAAGTGTGCCTATCAGATTAAGTAAGAACAGTTGACTTCGTTTATGAACAGTCTCTATTTGATTCTTCTGCTAAGAATGAAATACATGTGCATATACAAGCTAGAAAATAGGAATTGTGTAATTTTCATGAATTCATCTATAAGTTAATTGCTTCTATATTTGCATTTAAAACTGGCATTGCACAATATAAAGATGAATGATAAAAGTTTTATTAATAATGTTAAAACTTTAATTTTTTTACTTAAAAAGGCTATAATGAATAATCATGACAAATGAGAGTAACAGTCTGCAAATTAAAAAAAAAAAAAAAAACCTGTAGATATTAGTAGCTTTAATGGTGCTTTTTACATGTTTTTTATAATGGCTTGAGGATCTGAACTTTCATTTTGCACAGGAAACGATACGCTACCAAGGTGGTCCTGAATGAAGGGGAATCATTTTAGCTATTAGAAAAAACTACTACTCCCAGAAAGAGTTGTAGTGTTTTGTGGATCCAGAAGAAATCATCTAACTATAAAGATGATTTAGGGAAAAAAAGGAACATATACAGTCCTGATCCTCCTTCAAAACTGTGCTCTGCACAGAAGATAAATTGACCTTATTCTGCCCTCATCTTATTCTAAGGTTTCTATATGTTACTAAAACTAGCTTTAAAAATTATTTAATCAAGGTCAAGGACAATGCTGTATTGTTTTGTTTGTTTTTAGGGGAATGGCTTAAATGTTTTAAATGATGGCCAAACTTAGCTCCTGATAAACATTTTATTGTCTCTTCTCTTTGTCAGGAAACAAAATGTTCCGGGAAAGGTGGAGTGGATCGTCTTAGTAGATTAACTTGCGATCAACATTATGTCAGATGATTGGGAATGAAGATTTTGGCAGATTTCCATAGATATAAATACCATATTCAGAAGCAAGCATATGTCAATCATTGCCCTATATAAACCATAGTTTTGAGGATTCTCGTGATAGGCTCTGCACCATAGCTTGCCTCCTAATTTATTTTTTTTTTTTAAGAAGCAGTAGTAAAATTGTAAAGGAACAATAAGAAAGGATTGCAAGCTAAGTAACAAGCAAATCTCATCGGTCCATGTCCCATAGAGAGCTAATGTTCTATGATATTCATTCAAATATTTGCTGAGCACCTACTCTGGGAAAGGTATGATGGAAATTCTAACAATGATGACAGTAGTTTGATGAGTCAGGAAAGATTTGGAAATGATCACATCTCTTTATATAAGTCAGCTTTATTTTTATCCCATTTGATAACTAATTTCTCCACTTTATCTTCAATGAGATTGTAATCAAAGTAGAACTAGAATAATTATATATAAAACAAGCAAAAACGCTTGGCTGCACAGTAGAGCTCTAATCAAATACAAAGAGAGGTAGCATATTTTAGAGAAAAAATAAACCAACAGGAGATAGATTGGAGCTTGAATGTTTCTATTGCCTGCTAATGTGTATTAATTCTGGCTGTTTCATACAGAATGCATAGACAACATCACAGGAGAGGCATGTATGCCTGAAACCAAAACAGGTAAGTAAAGTAGCCGCAACAGCCACTCCAATCTTCTGAGAAAATTTTTAGTTGTGAGAAGGGTTGAGTGGCTTTACATAAAAAATAACAAGAAGCTACTGGAGAAGAAAACGATAGGTCTAGAATGCAAAAATATGGAATAAGCTATAAAGGGATTTAGGAAGCTATCACAAAGATGAAGGTAGATGACTATAAACAAAGGGACGTAAAGAAAAGATGATAACAATTACAATGAGAAATGTAATTACAGAAGAATATTGTTAGGAAGACTTTCTGTGTGTTGCATGATGCAATTTCTCAATTGTTAACTCTTGCAGAATTTTTTTATACAGGTTCACATTACTTTTCAAGGCCTCATACATTACCATTTGAATTTGTTTTCCAAGGCAACATTTCACCTTAAGGTGGTTTGTCACATTTACATCAAACTGAAAAAACACAGTGAAGATAGAAGGCAATGCCTATGGCAGAGAATAAAAGATCGGGAGGTTAGACGTTAACAAATTAACAACAGTGGAAAAGAAAAACAGCAAAGAAAATGAGATTTCACCATCTTAGGAGGATAGCAGGTAGCCCCTGTAACCAATCATATAATCCTTTGAATTTATAGGAATTTAGAAGAGTAGGAGAAAAAGAGGAAAACACCAAAACTTTAATTTCACCCCACTGAAGGCAGTTTAGTGTATTTAGAAAGATATCTGCCAATGAATAATTCAAGCAAAATAAGGTAAGAAATAAACAGGCTTGGGGGTCAAATTGAATTATACATCTTGCACTTGCTAGTTGTTATTCACTCTGTTTTAGACTTCATGTTCTCATGAGAAATGGATAGTCATGCATATTTATTTGTTTAGAGGATAAAATAAACAAATATACATATTAATGGCTTAGAACAATGTCTAACACTAGCTCATTAGATGTTAGATCCTATTATTACTTTTCGAAAAAACATTATGACCTCATTTATTCAGAGTTTAAATTTTTGTATTTTAGAAAATTAGTATAGTACATACACTACCAGCGGGACTGTCAGGCAGCAATCTATAGTTGAGTATTAATATTTCTGCAGAAGATATAAATACGTACAATACTATTTAAAATATTATAAATTTATAAATTGTCTATCATTAGATGGGACCAGTTCTTATTGCCAGATAAGTTATAAAAACTTCACCAAAAATTGTTTTTCATATTCTTTTTCAATTTTATAATTATAGGTTAACGATGTTGGACCTGAACTTAAACCATGGTATCATTTTTGTGAAATGATATGATTCATTCATTCAATTTGTTTTCCACCATCTTTTTGTGAATCTCTACCACACCAATGTCACTACCATATCAATAATGGGTATGAATCAAAAGAAAAATGTAAACAAATTTTATTTTGTATACTCCTTAAGAAATTAGTAAGATGTTGGGTGGGGTAGCTCATGACTATAATCCCAGCACTTTAGGAGGCCCAGTCGGGTGGATCACAATGTCAGGAGATCAAGACCATCCTGGCTAACACAGTGAAACCCTGTCTCTACTAAAAAGATAAAAATTACCCAGGCGTGGTGGCACACACCTATAGCTATTTGGGGGGATGAGGCAGGAGAATCACTTGAACCCTGGAGGCAGAGGTTGCAGTGAGCCCAGATGGTGCCACTGCACTCCAGCCTGGGCAACAGAGGAGACTCCATCTCAAAAAAAAAAAAAAAAAAAAAAAAAGGAAAGAAAAAGAAAGAAAAGAAATTAGACAATATAAAATTTTTTTAAATAATGAAAGTATTTAAAATATGTAAATAATATAAAAAATGTAATGGCATGAAACACTGTTTAACTCTTAAATGAAAAAGCAATTTAACAAAATTGTATGAACTTGAATATTTATACTAAATTGCAAAATATGGATATCACTAAATAATGAGATTAGAAGCGAGATATATTTTTAATGTTTTTCTGTGTTTGAGTTTTCTACAATAAGCTTTATTGATTACATTTTTAGAAAAAAAGGATATGAATTTTAAGGTATATAAAGTGAGCTGGGAAACTAGAGAGGAGGTTGACATGGAAAAGATTTTTGACACTGCTGTAACAAGATGTAGATGGTACATTGATAATTCCCCAGTGAAACTGGTCGATACTGCATGCCCAAGTTGCCATTTAAGAAGCACTGTATGTGATGCAATGAAGATGACTTTAAATTCTTTGGCAATTTTCCCATTGGTAGAGGGAAACAAATTCTTCTTCTTTTGAATGTGACTCATTTATAACCACACAGTGAGACACCTGAGATGAAGTTAGAAGAAACCTGGAAGCTTCTTTTTTGATTTCCTTGAATATTTGCTTTTTATATGCTCCCTCTTAGGACACCTCTCTTGAAACAAAGTTGTCATGCTGTGAGACTTCCATTAGCCATCCATAGAGAAGGCACAGGAAGGTGCCCCGACCATGGGAGTGAGACAGCTTGAATGTTGTAGCCCAGGCAAATCTTTGTTGACAATGATAGGCTCAGGAACTCTCCAGATTCCTGAGCCGTGAAAGTATGAAAGAAATAGAATAGTTATTTTAACCCATTAAGTTTTGAAGCAATTTGTTATGCAGCCAAAAATAACCTTGAAAAGATCAGATGCAATGTCCTTGCTAAAGCATAATCCTAAAGCACAGTTACATAATCCCTATTGTTTGTACTTCTAATACAAATAGGAAAAACTATATGGTCAAGTACCAGGAGGATTTTTTACTGAAAAGATATGAGTCCAAAAGAAAAAAAATTTTAAGAAAGCCATAGACATATGTAATTAAATATATGTTGGAATCACTAGGGAAGTTTTCCCCAATCAGCATGTTTAAGGTTTCATAATTCACCAGAGACACGTCACTCTCACTGTGAGTCACTGCATGCATGGTTTGAGAAAAATTATATTAATGCAATGCATAAAATTTCCCCAAGGGCTGTTTATTAACTGTTATCCAACTTTATAACTATAGTAATAGTAGAAAATGGAATTTTTTTTCTTTTAATGGGTTTTGTTCTCTCCTTGTTAAAAATCAAAGAAGGGCATACTTGATTAAAATCTACTCTGTAAGAATCTGTAAAATACAGATCTGTATAACTATTACTATTTAAACAGCTATTACAATTTCTGAGAACAGAATAAAGTAGAAATGTAGAGCAAACTTCTTGTTTGAACATTCAATTCCCCAATTTGTAGGGTGCTGACATACCATAGAGATAAGCATGTAATCTCTTTATCTACTTCTAACCAGCAGAACTTTCTACCTTATTTATAGGCATAATTCTTTCAGGCTACACAGACAAAACAAGAATAAAAACTTTGAAGAGCAACTGCAGTAAAAGCTGATTAAGAATACAGCTGTGAATATTTTTCTTACTAATAGGTTTGTCTCCCAAATTCAAAATCAGAATATTTGGACTGCTAACTACATACCTTGCAGCTAGAATACCTTGCATTCCTTTTGCTTTCTGGAATGGATTTATCTTTATCAAATTTGGCCATAACATAAACATCAAGAAAACGTGCTTCCCTCTATCTATCCAATGTCTTTGAATCCTAGAAGATGAGAATTGGAAACAACAGAGATTTTCTAGCTCTGTGTTTTTAAAACTCTGTTCTATGGATTTCAGTGGATTATTTATAGTTTCCAAAACTTTTGGATCTCCATTTTTAAAAATATATTTCACTTACTTTAAAACATGTAAACATCACATGTATTAAAGATACATAATTACTAAATTAAAAATCCAAAGATCTGGAAAGATATCTGACAAAAGAAGACACACAGATGGCAATTAAGCATGTGAAAAGATATTCAATATCATATATATTGAAAGTATTGCAGATTAAAAACAACAATGAGCTAAAACAACACTCGTTAGAATGGCCAATATCCAAAACACTGATAACACCAAATGTGGCAAGGATATGAAATAGCAGTGGCTCTCATTCATTGCTGGTGGAAATGCAAAATGATCCAGACACTTTGAAAACAGCTCAGTAATTTCCTAGAAAACTAAGCATACTATTTTCCTGTGATCTAGGAATCATACTCCTTAATATTTACCCAAAGGAGTTGAAAGCTTATGTCTTCGTAATACCCTGGACACAGATGTGTATAGCAACTCTATTCAAAATCACCAAAACTTGGAAACAACCATGATATCCTTCGGTATGTAAGTGGATAAACTACGGTACAGCCAAACAGTGGAATATTGTGCCCACAACAAATGAGCTATTAAACCATGAAAAGACATATTACTAAGTGAAAGATGCCAATTTGAAAAGGATTTCTGACTTTCTGGAAAAAAAAAAAAAAACTATGGAATCAGTAAAAAGATTAGTGGTTGTCAGCAGTTGGGGAAGAGAGGGATGAACAGGCAGAGTACGATGATTTTTAGGGCAGCAAAAATACCCTGTAAGATGTAAGATACAATAATGGCAGATATATATCACTATATATTTGTCCAAACCCACAGAACGTGCAACACCAAGAGTAAATCCTAATGTCGACTATGAACTTCAGGTTATGATGATGTGTCAAGGTAAGCTCTTCCGTTGGAACAATTGTGTCCTTCTTATACGGGATGTCCAGAGTTGGGGTTAGTTGTGCATGTGTAGAGGTAGGGGATATATGGGAACTCTGTACCTTTCACTGAATTTTACTGTAATCTCACAACTGCTCTAAGAAATGGAGCTTATTAATAAAGTAAACCAAAACAAAACAGAGAGCACAAATATGCAAATTATGCTAGCAAGGTTATTTGTTTCAGGCAGACATTAGAAGTAAGCTTATGCTGTTTTCAGCTCTTTACATTGTAAAGATGTCACCCTACCAGGGACACTTTTCCTCTAGATATTTGAATGGATAGTTCTTCTTATTATACAGAGCTCATCTCAAGTATTAGGTTCCTAGAGAAGTTGGCTGTAACCACCCTATGTAAAACAACTACACATTGTATATTTTAATACACATTTAATCATGAAAATATTATTTGATCATCTCCTAAAAGAATTTTAAAAATGTGATTTGTTGCCTTCCTCCCCATGCCACATGTGTACCTATGCAACAATCTTGCATATTTTCATATGTACCCCAAAACCTAAAATGCAATAAAATAAATGGAAAAAAAAATAAAATGACACTCAAAAAAAATGTGATAAGCATTAAGAATTTTTTGAAAGAGGCAGTTTTGCTTTTATAGGTTTTCCTTTTTGCTTTTCTATTTTTAATTCTTTAATTTTAACTTTGATTTTATTTTGTTTACTTGAGTTTTAACTTGCTTTTCTTTTACTCGTTTTTTAGGATAGAGATTTAGGTTGATTTGAGACTTTCCTTTTATCCTAATAAATAACTTTAATGCTAGACTTTTCCTATAAGGACATGGCTTTAACAGCATCCCCTAAATTCTGAATGTAGTATTTTCATTTTTAAGTTCAAAATATTTTTTTTTATTTGCTTTGAGTCTTCTTCTTTGATTAAAGGGTTATTTAGATGGGTGTTGTTTAATTTTCTAATGTTTGAGGTCCTTCCAGTTATTCTCATTTTATTGATTTCTAGTTTAATTTTATTATGGCCTGATGACACATTTTGTATCATTTGTTTCTTTAAAACATACTAAGGTTGTTTTGTACCCCTGGATATATCTATCTTAGTGAATGGCCCATTTTAACTTGAGAAAAATGCTGGTGATTGCATGGAATGCCCTGTAAATGCTAAGTTGTTTATACCAAGTTCATTTGTAGCATTGTCCAGGTTATTTCCATTCTTTCTGGTTTCTGACTTCTTAATGTATACTTTGATAAGAATGTTAAAAGCTCCAACTACAATTGTGGGTTTGCCTATTTCTCTCTTCAGTTCTGTCAGTTTTTGTGTCATGTAACTCGAAGCTCTGTTACTAGTGTTAGTTGCATGCACCTAATAACTTAAACAGGATTGTGTATTTTCTTGGAGAGTTGACTCTATCACTGCTTAACATGTCTCTATATCTCTGATACTATTCCTTGTTCTGAGGTGTACTTTGATATTGACAATGCTACTTCAGGTTGTTTTTTGATTAGGGTTTTCTTAGTACATCTTGTTTCATCCTTTTACATTTAACTTATCAATGTCTTATATTCAAAGCAGTTTGCCTATAGATAGAATATGGCTGGTTTTAGCTTTTTTATCTATTTGACAGTCTCTAATTTTGTAATTACAATATTTAGACCTTGCAAATTTAATAAGATTATTACTATGATTGAATTAAAATAAATTTTCAAGCTATTTTCAGTTTATTTCACCTCTTTTCCTCCTCTTTTTCTGCCTTTTCTTAGGTTGGATGCACATTGTTGATTATTATATTCTATCTCCATTATTAACTATTTTTAGTGGTTAACAATACATCTCTACAATTAATCCGAATCTTCCTTCAAATGTGTAGTCTCAGTTTCTTCCTCCACACTTGGTACTATTGTTGCCATATATTTTCTTATACTATGTTATAAACTTGCAATTTTGCTACTATTTCTTATTTAGAAAATCAGTTATCTTTTAGAGCAATTTAAAAAAAGAAAAAGAAATATATTATTTTAGCCTTGTATATTTGATTTAGAGCATTTTACATTTTTGGTGTAGATTCCTGGTTCATCTAGTATCCTATTCCTTCTCCCTAAAGAACTTTCTTTAATGTTCACTGTAGTGCAGGTCTGCTGGCAATAAATTCTCTCCATCTTTATTATGCATAATGTCTTTATTTCTCCTGTGTTCTTAAAAGATATTTTTACTGGATATAGAGTTCTGTGTTCACTTTTATTTTTTTCAGCATTTTAAAGCTGTCACTCCATTACCTTATGGATTGAATAGTTTCTGATAAAGTCTGCTTTAATCGTTAAGCTTTGCTCATCCTTTTCTTCCTTTTTATCATTTATACCTGGCTACTTTCAGGACATTTTTATTGCCTTTTATTTTCAACAGTTTGAAGATTATATGCATAGGTGTGAATTTTATTTTTAATCCTGCTTGGTATCCTCTGATATTATTGTGTTTGTGATTTTTGTTAGTCGTTAACTTTGGAAAATTCTGTTAAATCTCTAACAATTCTGCTCCTTCTCTTTTTGTCTATTATTTTGATTATATATGTAGCAGATTGTGTGATATTATCCCACGCTTTTGGATGCTCTGTTATTTTTCTGTCTTTATTCACGTTATGATTCAGTTGGGGTAATTTCTACTGGCCTGTCTTCACATTCAGTGAATCTTTCTTTACTTGTGTCATCTCTACAGATTAGCCCACTGAAGGTGATCTTTAATACTGCTCTGCTATTGCGTATTTTTCTAACATTCTCAAGTAATTTTTTTCTTATAATTTCCATCTCTCTTCTAAAATAACATTTGTTCTTGGATGTTGTCAACCTTTTCCATTAGTAACTTTAACATATTTATTACAAATATTTAAAATTACCTTTCAGTCCCCAAACCTGTGTCAAATCTGAGTTTGGTTCTACTGATTGACTAATCCTTTTGTGGAATGCTTTCTCAGTTTTTGAAAACTTCTGTTTGAGTCTTTTTATGCTGAGTAGATTTTTTGTTTGTTGTTGTTGTTGCAGGTAAGAGTACAGAGATTCAGGGAAGCAGCTTTTATGCTTGAAAAAAAGGCATTCCTTTTCTTCTGCTAGGCATTTGGTGAGAGTTATTTTGCTTAACTCCTGGTCAAGAGTTAAACTGGGTTTGAGGTTTGTTGTTGCTTTAGTCACCTTGAGTACACCACGGACTTCAAATTCCTTTAGAAATACCTTAGGGTAAGAGCTGGTTTTCCCAGAGGGCGTTCATCAAGATCACCCTGAATTTCAGTTTTAGGCCCTCCATTCATGCTGTGCCTCAGTGGGAGTCTGCCTCTTCCAACTCTTCTGGCAATATTTAATGACCCCTCAGTTTGTTGATGGGGATCAGTGGGGAGTGTACACTGGTGATCTGGTTAATCTCCTGTCTTAGGAAAGCACTGTGTTACTGGTATTATGGTATGGCCTATTCAGTGTTCCAGCTTTTTCTGCCACAGTGGTTCCTCCTGCACGTATCCCAGCCTGTCCCTAGGAATACAAGAGTTTGTTTTTATTTTTGTTCTTAGTCCCTTTTCCCCATTACTCTAAGGGCGAGGGTTTCTGTTGCCATTCCTCCTCAGACTAAGACTTTTTTTCCACCCAGGCAATGGGGAGAAGAGTACAGGGAATTTGGTGACTCACACAGCAGCTATTATGGCCCTTTGTTATTTCAGCCCCAAAACGGAAGTTTTATCAGCATCCTTCACAGTCTTCCCTGGGAGCAACTGGAGAAGTTCAAGGTAGAAAAGGCTGGAAGATTACCTGAACCATCTCCTATATGACACCCGTAGGGGCTGAAAAATCCCCAAAGCCTGCACTCAACACCCACCAATTCATCAACTATTTTTATTTCACTCAGTATTGATGAGAAAGTGGGGATACAGTGGTGCTCAGAAGTAACCGACTGCAGAAGTTGAGACTGAAATTCCAAAAACTACACTATCTGTTTCCCCCCTTGACTGAAGATCAGTAACCATTTCTTTCCTTTAGGCATAATTTTTTTCCCTAGAATTGAAATTCACATTAATAATAAAAAGCACAATGCATACCTCTTTCCCCAGAATTGAAATTCATATTTATCAATAATAAAAAACACAAACTTAGAAGTTAGTTCACTCACATATTTCAGTGAGTATTATTGCTTAGTCACACCAAATAGTTTATTTCTCTTTGTTACAAAAAATTTATTTGTTTGCGCTTATAATATGTTCATCCATCATTCCTTCTACTCCTACCCTCAAAATTCCGTTGCTTTTTAAATTCCATTTTCTTTTTTATTGTACTTGGAGTTCCAGGTGGTATATCTGGCAGTTGCTTACAAATTACTTTTATATGGCTTAATATAGGCATAATTGAAAATGAAAACAAGGTCTATAAAGTAATTTCAGTGCTTTAGTAGAACTCTGATTCCATAATGATAGAGTAAACAGCACAAAAACGAAAACTCGAGAGGACTCAATAGTCATATAAAGATCAACTAGCAGAATGAGTGACTGTGTTAATACATGAAGGCACATCAGACACAATACCCTGTTGTTTCCCACTTTTCCTAAAACATGGAATGATAGGTAATAAAATAGAGGCATTTAAAATGTTTCTGTAGCTTTTTAGTTGATTCTTTAAACTTTCTTTACTCATCAACATTAATGTCAGGGATTAAATAAATGAAATGTACAGTAACATTCAAAATAATTTTATAGAAAATTGTATTTATTTAGAACGTCTTCACTAAAATGTATTTTCTTCTTCTCAATCACCTTTAATATTTTCAGTGAATTAACTCAAAGCATACATAGCTCCACAAAGTCAAAGACTAGGTAATATAAACTTCTTGAGGTATTCTGGCCATTGTTGTTAAAATCCTGACCACTGCCTCCTGCTTACTGAAACTCTTCACCATAGCAATCCTATGGATCCATCATTGTACCATCTGATAAACCAGGTGATCAACTCTCAAGATTTCAATTTTTTCCACTGAATAATAGATTTCAGAAAGTACAGACAACTTATACAGTTGTTTCTAAGAGGGATCAGACAGGCAGTAGCTCTTCAGGGTTTCCAGTGGCTCCTACCAAGTTTTGCACGTAATGTCACTCAAATTACAAACAAATTACTTTTATATGATTCATATCATTCAAATCACAAACACATTTCTTTCATATGGCTTAATAACTCTAGTATTTAGGTCCACAGCGGTCATAATGCACCAGGGGCAAAACAAAATATTTTTCATTTCTGCACTGCCAAATCAGAGTTTATACCAGGTATCTATTACCATTCATTATAAAGGATACAACTCAGGAGCAGTCAGATGGAAGAGAAGCCTGGGGCAAGGTGTGGTGGAAGCGAAACAGAGCTTCCATGCCCTCTCTGGGATGCCATTCTCTTAGCACCTCCATGCGTTCAGTGTTCATCAACCCAGTTGCTCCATGTATTTTTCTTTTCAGTTATAACACAGTTTCTAATTCATATATTTTAAAAATGTATCTAAAAGAAAATTGATACATTGAAGAATGTTATTATATATAAAGGGCAGCAAAGAAAAGATGAGGTGACACCCGAAAGACCTTCATCTTAACTTACTTGATCAGATAACATTTTTCTTCCCAGTATAACGTTTTCTGAGATTTAATGCTTCATGAATCATGTGTTATAGGAAAAACAGTGATGGAACTTAAGGAAGTATCCTTCATACCAGTGAATAAAAATAAAATCAAATTTAGTCAGCAAGACTACAAACCCTATAATCCTATGGTGAATATCTCAAAAAATAAATTTCCCTTGAAGTTTTAGAAACACTAATAAACCATTGTAAGTAGGAGAGTTCAATTAATGAACTCTGCAAAATGTATATACAACACATGCCAGGTAAGGAAGTGCCTCCATCACAGGTTTGTTTCCCTGAAGACATCTGTTTCACCCCAAATTTTCTTCTACAGTAGTTATTTTGAGATTTCAGCCCAATCACAGTCTCCAAAACAGTTATGAACTTGTACTTTGTCTGACTTTTTTCTTGTAATTGTTGAGGCAGCACTACTTCTGACTCTCTTCTGTGATAGGCATCGTATGGGAAATAAAAAGAGAAAGGCAATCCCTCCTGATAAAGATGCATGCATTAACAAGGAAAGTAAGCTGCAGCCGAAGTAAATGTATCACCAATGTGGACCTGTGACTTTCCTAAAGAGACCACTTAAGACTTCAACAAAGAGATAACATTCGGGCTGGCCTCAACAACGCAGGATTTTGTCGAATGGAGAAGCATGGTGAAGATGGTCTGGGGGAAGGCAAGCGAATGAATAAAGCCTAAGTTGGGAGATTCACAAGATGCAAGCTTAGTTGGAGCATAAAGCCCAGGAAAATGTGTAGTGGAAATAAGACTGAGAAAGGGATTTGGGATCATGTCATGGAGACCTTCAAATAAAAAGCAAGACAGTTTGCATTCTTGGTGTCTATCCCTACACCCTATACCTTCCCAGGGGAACCCTTTTATAGTAGGCAAAAGACCTATTTCTAGAAACCAACCTGAAAGTGCAAAGAGGCATGAGCATTACAGGAAAGGAGAAGGGGTGTGTCTTCCATCTATTAAAAGTCCGGGAATGTTCTAATGACAGCCAAATATGTGAGCTCTGCAATGCAAGTCCTTTTTGGCCAGATTCTGACTGCATACCAATAACATTTTTAGCATGCTCACCTCTCTCCCCAGCAGACCCTCTGTGCTGAAACTCATGCTTTCCGTATGTTCAGCAGATACATAAATAGGACAATGATGCATTAAGCAGAGGCCACTGCAAATACTTGTTCTTATCTGTGTCATCATGCATACCTCTTAGAATAAAGTAGAATAGCATTGTTCCAGGACTTATTCAAGCATATAATAGAGTTCCAGTGAATTACAGAAGTCTCCGACTAAAAGTATCATTTGGCTAGTTATGTTCTTGAAAGAGTTGGACCATTCTTTTTATGCGCTTTGGTAGACAGGCTTCTGCCGCCTGGGATGTATGGAGTTAGATTTAAGTTTTCCTTGAGGTATCAGCAGGGTGCATCCGTACCTGTGTCCATCAGCACTGCCTAAGGGGTGATTCAAGGGAGAATTGAAGAACCACGCACCCTTTTTACCTGCTGAAGAGCATAAAATGCTTTCTTAGAGAATCAACAGAACCATGACTTAATAAGTAGGAGCTGTCCATCTATTCCATCTGCCTTTGCATTAAGGCTTTACTATCTTCAAAATTCTCTGTTAAATATAAAATCCTGGCATGATAACATGTAATCAATAAAATCTCTTCTTCATGGGGCTTAGCTTATTGTAATGGTTTACAGTGTTTGTTTTCCTTCCTTGACTTAATTGAGGAATGATGATACTCCCATTCATACCAGTAGCTCACTGATTACATCATCATGAGAATAAAATGGGAGGGGAGAGAAAAAAAGATGGAGAATATTGATAGTTATATCTAATATATTGATTGCTTATCATGTGTTAGATTTCATTTCTAGTTAATTTTAAATATTATCTTCTGAGCATCTCAATAACTATTAGTAAATATTATTACCATTTTTATTAGCATTGAGGATGAAAAAAGATCTTAAATTGTTAAATTACACATTAGGATGATGGATATGTTAATTAGTTTAATGCAGTGATTAATTCACAATGTACCTGGAGTTCAAATCATCATATGGTACATCTTAAATATATATATCATTTTTGCCAATTATACATCAATAAAGTTGGAAAAAAGTTAAAGAAATAAAATAGGTTTTGAATAAATGATACAACAGGGCATGGCAAAATAGGAATGCACCTCTCTATCTGATTTCACTGTGTTATTCTGTCTCCCACTGGGGGGAAGTGTTCCATCATAAAGCTTCTCAGGGAGACTGATACATCAAAGTGAAATTTTTGAGAATTATTATTTATGAGAATAATTTACTTAATGGGGCCATGAAAAGGAATGCAATGGTCCTCAGAAGTGGCTAGGGCAGGAGGGGGGAACCAGAACTCCAGAATATGTCACTGTCCCCTTCCCAGATGGCTGGAGGGCAGCAGCTATTTCACTTCTTCTGTGTGTTTGCTACACTTTTTAAAAACTTTATTTTGAAGAACAGAGACGTGTTAAGGAAAAATACTATAGACAAATGAAAGCAAAGAGAACACTAGCCCATACCAAAAAGACGCCGCCAGCTTTACTTTTAAAATCAGTTTCCCTTTCTGGGGCACATTTTTTTCTGAGATCTAATGATAGATTTCAGAGGAATGATTTTCATGGATCATGTGTTGTAGAGAAGACAGTCAAATTGAGGGAGCACTCCTCAAACATAGAAATAAAAAAAATGTGGTCATCAAGACTACAAAACCTACAACCTCAGGCTGATTATCTCAAAACAAAAATTATTTGAAGTTCTACAAGTACTTATTGACCATTATAAGTAGAAGTAATGAACTTTGGAAAAATGGATTTACTTTCTAAGCATAAAGAAAATAGTCATTTATCCATTTTACTGGCCAAGGTAATTTGTTTGGCTGTTTTGCTCTTCAGGGTGTGCCCATATATTTTATGGTAATGGTTTCACATTACTCAGTAAACAAAATTGAACTAACTAGTTTTCAAGGGCAATAATAAGTGTAGCATTTGAAGAACTACCCCTTTTGTCGTTATTATCATCATCAAGTAAAAATTTCTGGGCTATGTGCTATTACCTATTTTTAAAAGAAAACATCTGACACTCTCTTCAGATTTTTTCCACAATTAAATATTTTTCTTATTATCAAACAGTATTTGTTTGCCAAGGTCTGAAACAAAGCTCATACTTATTTCAAGAAAAGACAGAGAGAGAGGAGAAAAGGAGAGAGAGAAAGAGAGAAGAAAGATAAAGTATTTGCCAATGTAATTAAGCAAACAATATGAATGATAGTCTACTGGATTCAGATAAAGCTGTATCCAGGCACTTGAACCAATCCTCACTTCTTTCTCTCTGTCCTGCCTTTTCAGTAATCTCTGCCACCATTATCCTACCTTTTTCACCTTTTGTCCTGCTTAGCCTTCATTGACCCTGAACACACATTATAAAACATGTTTTCTACAAACTCCAAGATTGTGTAGTTCTTACAGCTTAAATCTGGGAAAGATACTTTATCAATTCTGAAAAAAATACACACTGATTAGTCCTGCTTGAAAAGGAGTTCACAGATTGTTCAATGAAAAGAGTCTTTAAAGGTCAATTCTTGGTCATATGTCCCCTTTGGACACGTAGACCCTTGAGAGAAAACATTTCCAAAATCACCTAGAAGAAGCAGATGCAAAATGCAATGTTTCAGGACAGAAGGAGACAATACCAGTCATCTATTAATCTACTATAACTAAGAGAGGCAGTCTCTTCTAATTCATTTATTTCTAGTTGGGTTTGTTTGGCCCATTTAAAGATGTATTCATGTTTACTTTTAACCAATAGCTACATTCTCTTTATTACTAATTATGTAATATACAGGTACTGTAATATACACAAATTGGATTAACACAATTTGCTTTGGAGAGACTCATATTGTCTCAGAGAATACAGATATCATAAATGTGGTAAGTCCAGTGCTCTTAGGACCATCAATACCATAAGAGTTGGGGAGAATAAAAAATACCATCATGTTCAATGTACACAGCAACTCTAAAATGCACGTCAATAAATTAAAATGTATACTTTCTCACAGCCCAATACAGCAAGTAGAGAACATTACTGTCAGCAATAGGAAATAAAAGAAACTTGTAGGAATACTATACTAGTATATTATAGCTAGCAAACAAATATTCTAGCATAATCCAAAAAGCTGTACAGTGGAAGGACATGTGACCTGCTTGGCTAATTTTGGAAAATAAGAGAAAACATGTCATGAATGTTCAGAAAGCTTGACACAGGTATACAGTTGGTCCTCTGTCTCCATGGGTTCTGCATCCATGGGTTCAACCCACTGTGTATCAAAGTATTTTTAAAAATTGTGTCTGTTTTGAAGAAATGCATACTTTTTTGTCATTTTCTATAAAATACAGTATAACAGCCATTTACATAGCATTTAAATAGCATGTGTTAGGTATTATAAGAGCTATTTATGACAAACCCACAGCCAATATCATACCGAGTAGGCAAAAACTGGAAGCATTCCCTTTAAAAACTGGAACCAGACAAGGACGCCCTCTCTCACCACTCCTGTTCAACATCGTATTAGAAGGTCTGACCAGGGCAATCAGGCAAGAAAAAGAAATAAAGGTATTCATTTAGGAAAAGAGGAAGTCAAATTGTCTCTATTTGCAGACTACATGAGAGTATATTGCCTCAGCCCAAAATCTCCTTAAGCTGATAAGCAACTTCAGTAAAGTCTCAGGATAAAAAAATCAATGTGCAAAAACTACAAGCATTCCTATACACGAGTAGTAGACAAACAGAGAGTCAAATCATAAGTAAATTCCCATTCACAATTGCTACAAAGAGAATAAAATACCTAGGAATAAAACTAACAAGGGATGTGAAGGACCTCTTCAAGGAAAACTACAAAACACCACTCAAGGAAATAAGAGAGGACACAAACAGATGGAAAAACATACCATGCTCATGGTTAGGAAGAATCAATATTGTGAAAATGGCCATACTGCCCAACGTAATTTATAGTATCCATGCTATCCCCATCAAGCTACCACTGATCTTCTTTACAGAATTGGAAAAAAAAACCTTAAATTTCATATGGAACCACAAAAGATCCTGCATAGTCAACACAATCCTAAGCAAAAGAAACAAAAAAACAAAAACCAACAAAGCTGGAGGCATCACGCTACCTGACTTCAAACTATAATACAAGGAGACCGTAATCAAAACAGCATGGTACTAGTACCAAAACAGAGATATAAACCAATGGAACAGAACAGAGGCCTCAGAAATAATGTCACATACCTACAACCATATAATCTTTGACAAACCTGACAAAAACAAGCAATGGGGAAAGGATTCCCTATTTAATAAATGGTGACGGGAAAACTGGTTAGCCATATGCAGAAAGATGAAACTGGATCCCTTCTTTACACCTTATACAAACATTAACTCCAGATGGATTAAAGATTTACACACAAGACCTAATAACATAAAAACTCTAGAAGAACACCTAAGCAACACCATTCAGGACATAGGCATGGGCATGGACTTCGTGACTAAAACACCAAAAGCAATGGCGAAAAAGGCCAAAATTTACAAATGGGATCTATTTAAACTCCAGAGCTTCTGTACAGCAAAAGAAACAATGATTAGAGTGAATTGGCAACCAATAGAATGGGAAAACAATTTTTAATCTAACCATCTGACAAAGGGCTAATATCCAGAATCCACAAAGAACTTAAACAAATTTACAAGAAGAAAACAACCCATCAAAAAGTGGGTGAAGGATATTAACAGACATTTCTCAAAAGAAGACATTTATGCAGACAGCAAACATCTGAAAAAAAACTCATCATCAATGGTCATTAGAGAAATGCAAATCAAAACCACATTGAGATATCATGTGATCTACATGGCGATCATTAAAAAATCAGGAGATAATAGATGCTGGAGGGGATGTGGAGAAATATGAATTATTTTACACAGTTGGTGGGAGTGTAAATTAGTTCAACCATTGTGGAAGACAGTGTGACAATTCCTCAAGGATCTAGAACTAGAAATACCATTTGATCCAGCAATCCCATTACTGGTATATACCCAAAGGATTATAAATCATTCTAATGTAAAGACACATGCACACATATGTTTATTGTGGCACTGTTCACAATAGCAAAGACCTGGAACTAACCCAAATGCCCATCAATGATAGACTGGATAAAGAAACTGTGGCAAATATACACAATGGAATATTATGCAGCCACAAAAAAGGATGAGTTCATGTCCTTTGCAGGGACATGGATAAAGCTGGAAACCATCATTCTCAGCAAACTGACACAAGAACAGAAAACCAAACACTGCATGTTCTCACTTTTAAGTGGGTGTTGAACAATGAGAACACATGGACACAGGGAGGAGAACATCATACACCAGGGACTGTCAGAAGGGTGGGGGCTAGGGGAGGGATAGTAGGAGGCTGGGTGCTAGAGAAGGAATAGCATTAGAAGAAATACCTAATGCAGTTTAACAGGATGATGGGTGGAGCAAACCACTAAGACATGTATACCTATGTAACAAATCTACAGGTTCTGCACAGGTACCCCAGAACATAAAGTACAATAAAAAAAATTTTTGGAAAAAAAATAGTCTTGTGATGATTTAAAGCATATGAGGGGATGTGCATTGTTTATATGCAAATACTATGACATTTTAGATCAGGGATTTGAGTATCCACGGATTTTTGGTATCCAAGGGAGGTTCTGGAAGCAATCCCCAAGAATAAACAAGACATGACTATATTCACTTTAAAAAGAACAAAATTCATACACAGAAATTTTTGATAAGTAATACAAATTATATATGATTTAGCCCTGATATATCTTTTTTTTTTTTTTTTTTTTGAGATGGAGTTTCGCTCTTGTTACCCAGGCTGGAGTGCAATGGCACGATCTTGGGTCACCGCAACCTCCGCCTCCTGGGTTCAGGCAATTCTCCTGCCTCAGCCTCCTGAGTAGCTGGGATTACAGGCACGTGCCACCATGCCCAGCTAATTTTTGTATTTTTAGTAGAGACGGGGTTTCACCATATTGACCAGGATGGTCTCGAGCTCTTGACCTCGTGATCCACCCGCCTGGGCCTCCCAAAGTGCTGGGATTACAGGCTTGAGCCACCGCGCCCGGCCCAGCCCTGATATATCTTAAAAGCAAAGACAATGTTATCAGGAAGCTCTAATCAGGAGGAAATAAAAAAGACAAGAATGTTACTTTAATTTTGAAAACAAACAGCAAAAGAAGTTAGATTTCCACATTTCTAAATATGCCTAAATGTCCTCATCACAGGAGAACACTTCTTTCCAGTGAAAAGGCTCTCTCCAAATGAAATTGAGCAATGAGCAGAATTTCTACTGAATTTTGTGATCTAGGCATTTTTAACTTCTGTCTTAAAAAGATAAGTAGCTTTCTTGACATGGATTCCATTATGTAATGGATACAGTCTTTTTGAGTAAAACTCACTTGTTTATATAAACACTATTTTGGAACTTGTTTTAAGTGAGATGAATGGAAAGCCATTTTACAACTTTAGTGTACATACAGAAATGCAAATCTGTAAGTCTAATAGTGGATTTCAGAAAAACTGACTGAAGAGGAGAAATTGTTTTGGATGAAAAGCTCTGTGTGTTTTTTGGGGCTAATATCAAAGATGAGGTTCATTAAATAAATAAGCAACTGACTGAAAACAAAAAGTTTGTCAAGACTCTGAAATACACTGGATATTTTTGAAGGAAACAGAACTGACAGCCATACACTCATCATAATAGAAGCGTGTTTACTAAACACAATGACAAAGAGGCAACTCCATCTCAAAAATAAATGCAGTGCATTATGCTCTCTGACAGTATTCTCCAACTACATAATGTTTTATGTGTGAAAATTATATAGGGAAAAATTGCACTTCTGCTTCTGTGTTCTTATAAATAATGAAGAGGAACTATTTCTTGATGAAGTAGGTGCTCATGAATTTGCTCAGGTCAAACCAATTATGACCCAACTTTTCAAAATTTCAAGGCCACCCTTCAGCTCCATTTGTGACATGAAATATTTATGGGATTGACTAAAGGAAGGAACTAGGGATCTTTCAATTAGAAATAATCTGTCCTACTATTGTGAAGTGCAGATCATGGACACAAATCCCTATCATAGCATTGCAGTTGCCTGGTAAGTAGGCGTCAATCAGAAGGAAACAACTTTATTCATTGGTAAAACTGATCAGACAACAAAAATAAAACATAATTGTGTATTAAGTCACACGAAACCAGGTGCAAGCAAAACTCATAAGAAGTGTTCAGTTTTATCCAATCAAACCATAGTTTAGAAATAAAATGAAGCTCTAAAATTCATAAGACTGTATGGGTTCCTTGAAGCATTGAAGCACTCTGAAAAGATGCCTCTGTAGAATTTCGTAGCATCAAGACAGAATGTTGAGCCTCTTGTCTTCCTTACCTTTTTAACCAAAGCACCTCTGCTTTTGTGTGTGTGATGTAAAAGGCTCCCAGGAGGTTTTCACTTGAGGAAGGGTTCCATGGCTTTAAAATTTTTGAATATCAAAATGACTAATATCTTATAAAGCATAGAATGGTGAAAGACTTGCTAGAAGTCACAAATCAATCATTGATAGAGTTGAGATGAAACTCACATCTCCTGACCACAATATATGTGTTTCTGGGTGTGTTGTCTGTTTGCTTGCTCTTTATTATTCCTCACTAGGGCCAATATTTTTTAATCTTGACTTAAATTACAATCACTTGGAGGCCCCTTATAAATTCCTATACCCAGGGCACAAAACAGTCCCATCATTCAAAACTTCTGGGAATAAACCAAGACCAATCTCCTCCGGTTTTTTTTT